>NC_051400.1:8266746-8269233 GCF_015228065.2 Penaeus monodon
TGAACCGTTTAAGAGAGAAGTCTGTTAGGGTCAGCTATCAAGGTCATTATCAGGGTGCTAGCCACACTTCAGCGGAAGGCCTTCAATTCAGTCTGTTATACTGATGTCATAGCAATCATCTCTGTTGTGATGAAACCTGCTAAAATGTTGCATAGAACACGATTTCCGTCACTTGTAATGAAAACAAAAATTGCCTGATTTTGTACTTACAATAACTATGTCAAATAATTCACTGTGCGCTAAATGGACAAAAAAAAAAAACACTCTGAGCATGACGTACCAAGTGTAAATCTCTAGAGGCAAGGACTACTCATTTTTTGTCTTTTTTGTATGCAGGTGTTTGAAGTTACATATACGGTAACTACCACAGACATCTGGCAAAGACACATGAAGAGAGATTTCCATTCTAAAGAGCCACACAGCCAATCATGAACTGATTTCTGTATATTTTTGCGTCTGTCTACCTGGTTCTTTCTCCCTTTCTTCTCTCTCTGTTCAACTTCTATAGTCCTTTATCCATGTGCTTCTGTCTCCCTGCTAGTCCCTACATATGACTTTGTTTCTCTCCCTAAGTATTTTTCCCTACTTACTTCTTCTTTATTTCTAGAATTACTTTTGGATCGTCAGTGGCCAAGAAAATCCTTCGTTGAGCAACGGTCTGACGCAACTCCAGCTCTTTGTAGAATTCATCCACTTCTTTCATGTACACACTGAGGTCAATGTAAACTGCCTCCATCTTCAATTTGTCTGACCGCCGAATCTGCAAGCTGAAATATGGAAAAGATTCAATTGTGAACAAGCAGTAGGTGTTAAAATAAAGTTATATATAGCCGCATCGTATTGTTTTAAGTATGTTAAAATAATAACATTTACCCTACAACAGGAGACTCGTAACCCATTTCTCGTGCTAGCTTGTCAGTGTAATTCTGGAAATCTTGGTTCATCCTCATGGCATACTTGAAGAATTGGCCCATCCACCAGGCAAAAGGATCTCCATGGAGGCGCATCAGACGCTCGGAAATGTCCTTTGGGATTGATTTTGGAAAATATTTCGGCCTCGGGTTCGGTCTGTCCCAATCCGGAAAATGCACAACAAGCGAATCTTCCTTTCCTGCAAGCAGATTCGTGAAGAGGTGACTCCTATGAGAATCATATTACCCCTTGAGAGTGTCTGGATATCTTTTACCTTATATAACAATTCTCCATCTGATGCATATATATCATTGTTAGACTTTTCGTACAGTCCTATACTCAGCAATATAACATCAAGGCATTAAGCACTCTACCACCAAGTGTAACAACCTTCTGCCCCTTTCATCACGGCAAGACAACAATCAACACTGCTTTTGCATGCTCTCTCACCTGGCCAAGAAACCATCTGAGACTTGTTGTAACTCGTGCAGGTCTCGCTCAGAGGAAAAAGAATGTTTCGAGTCCTTCGGGATTGCCATTGTAGTCCTTCGTGTTCAGAATCAAGGTTCGCTGAGTGCCATACGATGCCAGGAAACAGTAGCTCAGGTGGTGCAGATGGCTCCCCATACCTCGGGCCTGTAATGGTAAAACACGAGACTGTGTCGTGAAATTGAAGAAAATATCTTTAAACACTGGCTTTTAGATTTCCTTTGTCTCTGCATTTACTTTTGGAGATAAATTGTAGCACCACTCTATAATATTTTCTGTGCGATTTCAAAGTATAATAGTTGCCTTTGTGAAGAAAAAAATCTCCAAACGTTCTCATTTTGTCATACGGAAAAGACGTTGCAGAGGGACTATAACCATACAGTACTTACTGGAGCTGTAAAATCACAGTAGATCTTCTTGGCAGAGGCGCAGTCGCGAGGATTCTGCAAGACGTGCAGCCGATGTTGTACGAGGGCGCTGAGGGCAGCGGCCTCCTCCTCCCGCCACTCCCGAAACCCGTCGACCTCACCAAAGTGCGATGAGGTCGTGGGAGATCACTCTGAGAACAGTGGGGACTTGGTCACGACTTTCAATTATCCTACCACATATAGAGGATTCTCACTATGGTGCATTTTGGAATTATATAAATCGGAAAACAAATGTTGAACTATCAACTGGGTTAGAATAATAACAATAGGATGCCACAACACAAAAAAGTCTTGCTCTGTCTGTATTACAAGTTTGTATATCTGGCTTTTAAAGGATTAACACTGGATTACTGACAGCTAAAACGTACCTTAAGTAATGTTCCAGTTCTTCAAGGATGGTGCTACGCTTGGTGTTTGAGTTAAGATTTCTCAGGTGGAATTTCAAGAAGCTCCGGGTGTAACGCACGTCTCTTACCACCTGTTGATGCATCTGTTGGGCCTCCATTAATGGTTGTGACAACTGATCGGAATCAACTGGAATGGAACATGGGTATTGAGTTATGCACACATGTAGATATACACGCACATATGTGATGGCGCTTTTGTAGTTCTTGTGTCAAAAACCGGCCTTGCATGCATGGGCATATCTAGACAAACA
>NC_051400.1:8269986-8271125 GCF_015228065.2 Penaeus monodon
AGACATCACTTAACTGCATTGGACTGTAAAATCATGTAGGATGTTCAACTGCTAATACTCTCAGACACCTGGTTTATTACCATACCATTTCAATACCAGTGCAAATTGATACTTCTTCATAGCTACCAATGAACATATTTAGCTATATCGTCATACTTGATTTTGTATTCCTTTTGAGCCAAATTTGCTACACTCAATATTGAAAGTCACATTTTTGATGCCATACATCCTACAGAGGAGCTCCGACTCTCTTATCGATCTGGAACTTGATACAATTAGTGATACAAGTAAGTGCCTCAGTACACTCCTTTAGATCACTTTCCCTCAGCCATTTCCAAGCTTTTGTTGTCATTCTCTTCCAGCTCTAAGAGGTATTTGCAGTTATCCAATCTCTGTTTTCCACCTTGTTTCTTATTTTTTCGAGGGTGTCGCTTTTTGCTGGTTATGGTGTTGCTATTTCTAATAACAACAATCAATGCTTCAATCTGATGTCTGACATATCATTCCAAGGTGTTTTCCTCATTAACAATACAGATCTTGTATTCTACGGGCCATTTTCCTCCTTTGCTTTTGGAACCATACTTTGCAGTCAGTCAACATCACTTTCAGGGTGTAGTTCCTTGTTCGTTGTCGTCACTTACCTGGTCTTTCTATTTTCTCAGGCGCGCTCTTTGACCATCTCACAGTATATGCACCATATCTCATTAGACCGACGCCCCATGTACTAATTGCCTTGATCTTGTCCCTGCCCTTGCATCGACTCTTGATTAATTTCGCTCTTTTGAGCTATTTTCGTCTAAAGCTTTCTTACTCCAAAATAGATATTTGTATTCACTTTCCTTTACATTCTTGATCCTCTCACCAATGGACAGCTCTATTCCATCAGATGCTGCTACTCTTTTTTTTATCCTGAAATCTATCAGATGCCACTACTCTTTTTTTAATCCTGAAATCCATCCTGATAGTCTTGCTGAATAATTGTGTTGAGACAAATCCATCACGACTATACTCTTCAAAGATCTCTAAGTAGTTCATGAACCACAGCTGTTTCAAATTTCTTCAACTTTTCAGTTCATATAATGATGTCACTTTCTACACATTTCAGTGTGTATCCCGATGTCACTGTCTGTAAAATCTGT
>NC_051400.1:8271397-8271819 GCF_015228065.2 Penaeus monodon
TCCCTGACATTAATTTCCACAGTGATAAACAAGATACTGGTCGGTATTTATCAACTTCTTTTTTTTTCATTATCCTTTTGGGAAAGAACTGTCCTCCATGTGCTCGTCCATGTCGGAATCTCCACCTTGTTGATCATTTCATCCAATTGCATTATTATTTCTTATAATCTTGGCAAATATTTCAGTCATTACCTTTGCACGCCATCCGGCCCTGGTTATTTCCACTTTGGCCACCATATCAGCTAAAACTTAAGCCAGTCAGCATCTTTAAGCTTCTTCCTAGTATCCCATATGTTACTCTAAAGCAGGGCTAGGAGAAGAAAAGTATAATCAAATAAAATGAAGGCCTTGGCGATGGATTCTTGATATTGCATTCCCTCGACTGACTGTAGGTTAAGTTAGGGGACATATAGGAACAGTAC
>NC_051400.1:8271912-8272375 GCF_015228065.2 Penaeus monodon
AAGCCTTTCCACTGAGCAGTTGGTAGACCTTCTGATCCTGTTGAAGCAAGAGATTAATCTTAAATTATCCAGTTCTTTGATGAGATCTCTAAATTTTCGTAGCTGCAACATGCAGCCTGTGTCAACTAAAGTAATACATTCCACTCCCTTTTAATATTCCAAGATTTACCTTCTGGTTCCTGGTATTTCTCTTTCTTGATTTCACTTCGTTTCTTTTTTTTTGAGGATATTGATATGCTTTAAGGAGTTCTTTTTCACCAAGGCTCTTTTGCCAGATTTACTCTTCTGTTCACTTTAACCTACTTTCATCCCTATGTACACATTTTACTCAATCTGAACGCTCCTGTTATATCATCCGCTTCATTTTCCTTGGGCCCCTCATAAACCATAATTCTATTCAGTTTCTTTCTCATTTACTTCCTCACCCAGATCTTTCTCATTAGTACCAACAACACCTTCGATC
>NC_051400.1:8272787-8272867 GCF_015228065.2 Penaeus monodon
TCCTCTTTTTAACGTAAATGACCAATCAATCCTCTCAGTTTTCAGAGACGGTGGCACGGGAATAAAACACCTCTCCTTAG
>NC_051400.1:8273189-8273502 GCF_015228065.2 Penaeus monodon
AGTCATGTTAAAAATGGTCAAGGTCAAGATCATTTCTCAAGGCCCCAGCCCTCGCCAAGGCTCTTTTTGATGCCAACATCAGAGTACTTCGGTACTATCAGATCCATGAAGGATATCTTGCTTTCATTGATGACGACGAACATGCCCAACGAATTTTCTCTTCAACAACAATCGATCTGCTTAAGAACCTGGAGTTCACTCCTGTGCTCCCCCTTGACATAAAGGCCAAGCTCACGCTTGTGTTCAAGAGACTTGACAGACACGTGGTCAGTGAACCTGAGTCAGCCATTGCCGACGAAATCATGGCAGCTGC
>NC_051400.1:8273705-8274254 GCF_015228065.2 Penaeus monodon
ATCATCATCATTTTACGAACTGAAAATGATGATATGTCAGACATCAGATTAAAGCATTGATTGTTGTTATTAGAAATAGCAACAGCATAACTAGAGAAAAGCGACACCCTCGACAAAATAAGAAACAGGGAGGAAAACAGAGACTGGATAACTGCAAAGAGAAACAATGCATGGACAATACCTCTTAGAGCTGGAAGAGAAAGACAGAACAAAAGCTTGGAAATGGCTGAGGAAAAGTGATCTAAAGGAGTGTACTGAGGCACTTATTTGTATCACTAATTGTATCAAGTTCCAGATCGATAAGAGAGTCGAAGCTCCTCTGTAGGATGTATGGCATCAAAAATGTGACTTTCAATACTGAGTGTAGCAAATTTGGCTCAAAAAGGAATACAAAATCAAGCATGACGATATAGCTAAATATGTTCATTGGTGGCTATGTAAGAAGTATAGTATGAACAGGTACTGAAATGGTATGATAATAAACCAGAAGGTGTCTGAGAGAATAAGGAGTTGAATATCTTACAAGATTTTACAGCCCAGTGCAATTAA
>NC_051400.1:8274672-8274756 GCF_015228065.2 Penaeus monodon
ACGTTCTTTAATGTTCTTAAACACTACACCCCTAACCATAACCAGCTTCCATTTATGCCAATAGTTTGTAAATATTTACAGTCA
>NC_051400.1:8275513-8275594 GCF_015228065.2 Penaeus monodon
TCACAAATACGTTCTTGAGTTCACTTACCATAACACTTGCCTCCTTCCCCTCCAATGATGATAACAGAAGCAAAGAATGAC
>NC_051400.1:8276151-8276844 GCF_015228065.2 Penaeus monodon
TATCGTATTGAACAAATAAGCTTAAATATCCTCACCTGAAGAGTGATTGTTGTTCGTACGCTCCCATGATGGTGAAAAACTGGAATAAAGAAACACCAACTCATTATGTACTCACACTGTACATTTAGTGCATGCACTCACTCGCCTACTTTCAGGATTGCTTGCGTGTACTCGCTATCTGCACTGTTACGTACTCACTGAGTGTACGAACTCACTCTTGATGTATTCACCATGTAAGCATGTACGTACTCACTCTATGTACTCTCCCACTTTATATACTCCCTGGGTGTACTCCCTCGCATTATGTACCCAAAGGTGTCCCACTCACTTTCCGTATGTACCTACCGTGTACTAAATGTTGTGCGTACTCACTAACTGCATGTATTCTTTGGCTGTACTCATGCACTTTACTGTCTATAGTCATTCACATTAGGCACACATGTGGGTTTTCACTCACTTTCCACATTTCTGTAAAATACTTCGTGTAAGTACTGACTCCCTTTACGTACTCACCACTTCGTCCTCACATGCTTACTAACCTGCCCGTGTTTGTGTAAAAAAAGAACAGTGTCGTCGAGCAGTAGAGCAGCATGAGGAAGAGGGGGAAAAACATAAACTTTTTCAGCTTATCAACCGCCATCTTGCAATGAAGAAAATAAAGGATTAGTTTTATTTCATAGATAAAGGTCTGAC
>NC_051400.1:8277221-8277515 GCF_015228065.2 Penaeus monodon
GAGAAAATATATTCTGATGAAATGGGTTGTTCATCTCGCGCTATATTTTATTTGTCGTTTATTCAACATTTATTGCCATTTGTTTGTTACTGCACATCAATTTATAGTATGTGCGCAGGTGTGGATAAAAATGGCGTACTTGTGTTTTGTCATACAATCAAAATTTTCATAAAATATCCGCATATATTTTTGAATTGATAAAATGACTCGGTTTCTTTTCGTCATATCCAATAATTCAATAAACTGAAATTTTATAGTTAATACATATGTTGAACCCCTTCTCGCGCAAAATAC
>NC_051400.1:8277788-8277936 GCF_015228065.2 Penaeus monodon
GTAATCGAACCATTGGTAGGAGGCTTATCAATTGGAAGATATTTTTACTGTCGGTTTAAGTGTAAAAAGAATAATGGCAATAATTGTAGAAAAGAAAGACCAGTACTGGGGACAGCCATACTTAAAATAAGAACAATCTATCGATATT
>NC_051400.1:8278068-8278169 GCF_015228065.2 Penaeus monodon
TTTCGTCGCATTTGAGTTTAATGATTGCTTAGTGGCGGAAAGACTTCCTTGTGGTTTTGGTCATCGAACCACTTCGTAACTGTCTTTGGCATAGACATAAA
>NC_051400.1:8278268-8278780 GCF_015228065.2 Penaeus monodon
TGTGGTATTGTGTTCATCAAAGCTTCTTGTTCGTATTCTTTCTTATTCCTTTTGATGTGTCATACAAGGCGTCGTTGATGAGGACCAAGAAACAGAGAGGCCCGATCTTGGTCCCCTGGGGCACCCCGCAAGAAAGCGTCAATTAGGAGGAAGTGGCGCCCTGTAGGCGCAAGGCCTAGCGGCGCCCCGAGAGGAAATCCGCGACCCATGACACTATGTTCTCTCGCAGACCCATCGGTGCGGCCTTTCTGCTCCGGTCCACGAACACTGCTGCTGCGTTTTTCGAGGGTGCTATAGATGATATGGAGATATGGAGAAAATTAACTAGATAGTGGGTGATGGAAATTGCCTTAACAATATCCATACTGCTGTAGGTCGAGGCTGGGCGTATGCCCAGTTCGTCACAAAGCTTTCGCACACGAGGCTGAGGCTAAGGGTGATGGACACGGAGCGGGTCTGGTCCAGGCTGGTGGGCGAAGGGGACTTAGGTCCTTTGGCCTCGACGTCCGACT
>NC_051400.1:8279582-8280033 GCF_015228065.2 Penaeus monodon
AACTCTCAGCTTCCTTATTCTCCTGGTTGCGTGCTGGCCAGACTTGCACTGCAGTTATGAACCAGTTTGAGGGTTTTTAGTTTCAATATTACTTCGTCAGAAAGCCATCCACATCCTCTTTTTAGTTTTGTTAATTCAAAAGGAATACCTTTGAGTCATTCCGTTTCAACTGCATTCCCAGTGTTAATTAAGGATACTGAGAAGGGGCGTAGCACTAAACTACACCGACTCCTTGTTGACTGTATCGCTGTCATTGCTATCCTTAGTTTCATAATATGTCATTCCAATTAATGATTTACTGTTTACACTTGCACTAGTTCAGTTATTTCCTGTTAGTTTCATATATAATGCTTGTTGTCTTAGAGGGGCAGAAAAGTGGAGTGAACAGGCTATCTCTGACAGCTCCACCGAGGAGCGCTAGCCATACGCCCTCACAGAGCGGGGAACAGGC
>NC_051400.1:8281463-8281758 GCF_015228065.2 Penaeus monodon
ACTTCACATTGGATGACTTTACTAAAACGGACCAATTACACCACCTAGAACAATGTGCAAAGTTTAAAGTCTAAAGAATGGTCGGGTGCGGATTCACGCCGAAGACACATCTACAAAGCAGAAACACTTCTAATAACTTTGAAGAAATCCAAAACTCACATTTTTGTAGTACCTAAGCGATCTCCGGAATGTCCAAAAGGACTTGCTTCTGTGACAGTTGATCGGGTTTTAAAGTTAGCACGAATTGAATCGAAACTGCAGGTGTTTCATCAAACACCTGTGGGATGTGAACGCA
>NC_051400.1:8281926-8282165 GCF_015228065.2 Penaeus monodon
TAAATACGTGCCTAAATAGACGGGGGGGGGGGGTAGGAGCAAGTTATGAGAAAAAAGAATATAAAAGTAATACAGACATATAAAAATGATAAGGAAACCCGTCTCACTCCCCTGTTTCTCTCGCGCACACGCACCTGAAGAGCAATTGGATAGAAAAGAACGAAACGTGGCACATACTCAATATTCCTTTTGCACAATTGTATTGCGTACTTATGGGTAGCAGCTGCTTACACAATCAT
>NC_051400.1:8282929-8283050 GCF_015228065.2 Penaeus monodon
ATGACCAGTTGCTAGAGCTGACATGGATAATTCCCAGACGTAGCAAGGACTCAAACTCTTCTTTTACAAGGCAATACCGTTCTGGAGGTAATTGACGAGACAACATGTGCAGGGCGACCAA
>NC_051400.1:8283556-8283876 GCF_015228065.2 Penaeus monodon
TTATGTATTTAGAAAATGATAAGACTCAGCTAAAGCTCAGATAAAATTATTTAACTATGTATGTATGTCTAGGCATATATGATAAGACTCAGCTAAAGCTCAGATAAAATCACCTCTCATTTTTCAAACTTATAACAAATGATATATCTCAGATGTAATATTTTGCAAAATTCTTTGTCTATCCTAGTTTCTCAAGACTCAGAGTATCCATACTGAGAAGCTCAGGATCTATACTCTGAGCATTTCCTATCTATCGCAACACCTTCGTAATATCAAAATCCTTGTTTTCTGGACGGTTAGGCGAAAGTCTGCTTCCCAGG
>NC_051400.1:8285011-8287146 GCF_015228065.2 Penaeus monodon
TAAATAGGCATGTCTGTCCAGATATGCCCATGCATACAATGCTGGATTTTGGCACAAGACCTACACGCCCCATCATATCACAAGCGTACATTACTTAGTAGCCATGTTCCATTCCAGTTGATTCCGGTCAGATGTCACAGCCATTAATGGAGGCCCAACAGATGCGTCAACAGGTGGTAAGTGACGTGCGTTATACCTGGAACTTCTTGAAATTTCATCTAAGAAATCTTAACTCGAACACCAAGTGTAGCACCGTTCTTGAAGAACTGGAACATTACTAAAGGTACGTTTTAGCTGTCAGTAATCCAGTGTTAATCCTTTAAAAGCCAGAGTTGCAAACTTGTAATACGGACAGAGCAAGTTTTTTTTGTGTTGTGGAATCCTATTGTCATTATTCCAACCCAGTCGATAGTTTAATATTTTTATATAATTCCAAAATGTATCATAGTGAAAGTACTCCAGACGTGGTAGGATAATTGAAAGTCGTGACTGTTCTCAGAGTGACCTCACGCGCCTTGATGAGGTCGACGGGTTTCAGGAGTGGCGGGAGGAGGAGGCCGCTGCCCTCAGTGCCCTCGTACAACATCGGCTGCACGTTTTGCAGAATCCTCACGACTGCGCCTCCGCCAAGAAGATCTACTGTGATTTTAGATCTTCCGTAAGTACTGTAGTTACAACAGTTATAATTCCTCTGCCACGTCTTATCCTTGGGACAAGACGAGAATGTTTTGAATTTTTTTTTTCTTCACAAATGCAATTATTTAACTTTGAAATCGCACAGAAAATACTATAGAGTGGTGCAACAATTTATACCTAAAAGTGGTTGCAGAGACAAAGGAAAGCTTAAAACCAGTGTTTATAGATATTCCCTTTCAATTTCAAGAGAGTCTCGTGTTTTATCAAACCATGACCATTACAGGCCCGAGGTATGGGGAGCCATCTGCACCACCTGAGCTACTGTTTCCTGGCATTGTATGGCACTCAGCGAACCTTGGTTCTTAACACGAAGGACTACTATGGCAACCCCGAAGGACTCGAAAAATTCTTTCTTCCTCTGAGCGAGACCTGCACGAGCTACAGCAAGTCTCAGATGGTTTCTTGGCCAGGTGAGAGAGCATGCAAAAGCAGTGTTGATTGCTGCCTTGCCGTGATAAAAGGGGCAGAGGGTTGTTACACTTGGTGGTAGAGTTCTTAATGCCTTGATGTTATATTGTAGTTTTATGACGAGTATAGGACTGTACAAAAAGTTTAACAATGGAATATGCATCAGATGGGGAATTGTTATATGAGGTAAAGGATATTAGACACTTAAGGGGTAATAAGATTCTCATAGGAGTCACCTCACCACGAATCTGCCTGCAGGAAAGGAAGATTCGCTTGCTGTGCATTTTCCGGATTGGGACAGACCGAGCCCGAGGCCGAAATATTTTCCAAAATCAATCCCAAAGGACATTTCCGAGCGTCTGATGCGCCTCCATGGAGATCCTTTTGCCTGGTGGATGGGCCAATTCTTCAAGTATGCCATGAGGATGATCCAAGAATTCCAGAATTACTCTGACAAGCTAGCACGAGAAATGGGTTACGAGTCTCCTGTTGTAGGGTAAATATTACCATTTTAACATCCTTAAAACAATACGATGCAGCTATATATAACTTTATTTTACCACCTACTGCTTGTTCACAATTGAATCTTTTCCATATTTCAGCTTGCAGATTCGGCGCTCAGACAAGTTGAAGAAGGAGGCAGTTTACATTGACCTCAGTGTGTACATGAAAGAAGTGGATGAATTATACAAAGAGCTGGAGTTGCGTCAGACCGTTGCTCAACGAAGGATTTTCTTGGCCACTGACGATCCAGAAGTAATTCCAGAAATAAAGAAGAAGTAAGTAGGGAAAAATACTTAGAGAAACATAGAGAGATATGGGGACAAGCAGGGAGCCAGAACCACAGGGAGAAAAACTAAAGAAAGTTGAATATAGAGAGAGGAAAGGGAGAACGAACCAGGTAGACAGATGCAAAAATATTTAGAAATCAATTCATGATTGGCTGTGTGGCTTTTTAGAATGGAAATTTCTCATCATCTGTTTGTTGCTAGATGTCTGTGGTAGTTACCGTATATGTCTTCAAACAACTG
>NC_051400.1:8287190-8287731 GCF_015228065.2 Penaeus monodon
AAGACAAAAAATGAGTAGTCCTTGCCTCTAGAGCTTTACACTTGCTCAGAGTGTGGTTTTCTGTCCATTTAGCGTACAGTGAATTATTTTGACATAGTTATTGTAACTACAATATCAGGCAATTTTTTTCACCATAAGTTATGGAAATCGTGTCCTATGCAACATTTTAGCAGGTTTCATCACAATGGAGTTGATTGGTATAACGTCAGTATGATAATCTGATAATGACCTTGAATGCTGACCCTAACATACCTCTCTCTTTAATGGTTCACTAATCAAATCAGCTCATATATTTCCATACAAAAGCAGGACCATTGCAAACTGGGCCCCTAACATGGAGAATTTCTACAGAAGTCGGATAATTTCCGTAACCGTTTTCGCATGCTACAAAGAGAAAGATGTTCCTTTGGCATTAGGATAAGAACAATATCAGCCTTTTCCAGTACTAGGCTAGGAATTGGAGAAATCTTCCGAGACTGCACGATACCTGCTAATCTTCCAACTTCATGTAGCGAGTTACTATTTACACACACACTTTTCG
>NC_051400.1:8288032-8288307 GCF_015228065.2 Penaeus monodon
CCCTAACTGGTGAAAATGGGGCTTCTGCTAATGATAGGTAGACAGAAAACGAGGATAATGACAATACAACAATAAAATCAAACTAATAAATCTGCAGTAATAGCATCCATGATATTCCACATTCTCCCCCTCCTCCATAGGTACCCGGAGTACAAGCTCCTGTACAACTCGGCCAGTGTAGACTCGACGCGCAAAAGCCAGCGGAAAAGGGGTCGAGTTTACAATATTCTTGCTCGATCCGACTACCTTGTCTGCGGGATGACTTCCAATGTAAG
>NC_051400.1:8289804-8289981 GCF_015228065.2 Penaeus monodon
TCTGCAGGCTGAGTTACGAGCTGATGCAGACCCTCCATGTGGACGCGTCGACCCGCGTCTCGTCGGTCGACAAAGATTACTTCTTCCACTACGAGGTCGGAAATGTCGTCAAGGCTCGCTTTTCGCATAAGCCCAGGAGGTCTGTAAAATGTTATTTATTTTTGTTCCTTTCTTTCT
>NC_051400.1:8290016-8292364 GCF_015228065.2 Penaeus monodon
CACCAAATCAATTCAAGACAGCTGATTATGCTTTGTTAAGGAAGGAGTTAGATAGAGGATAGATGGTTTCCAAATTATGGCTGAATTAAATTTTCATTTGTATTTCCCAAATATAGACAGTACTTAATGGAAGGAGATTCCAGTAATTGGGGGAACATTGTTATAACGAAATACTGCGAAAAGTGATAACCTTAAGATATACTATTCCCTGAACACCTTTGCTATAGTTTGATTTTAAGATCGGAATTCTCAAGACGGTCTCCGCATGATATATATTTCTTCCATGAACAGGACCAGAGAACTAGAAATGCGGGAAGGAGATCTGGTGGACCGAAACGATATACCTTCCCATTTCTACAAGCATCCCAGCAAAAGCAATGGGTTTCAGTGGGGCAGAAACACGCGTACCAAACAATCAGGTTATTATCCTGTTTACAAGACCGTCGAAATTTTGGAAAAAGCAAATGTCCAGTCCTTTGAACACATTGACAGAAGGAATAAAACCATATAATTGTTGATACTATTTTTTACTTACTGTGCGAGGTTAGGGAATTGTTTGTGATTATGTTGTCAAGATTATAAATATTAGAGATCGTAAGATCCATTTATATATCACACAGAATGAAGGTAACTGCATGGGGAGTTGTCTTGGATTCAACAACACTCTCCCGATCGAGTCTAAAATTTGTTGATCGGTACATTCATGGCCAGCTATTCCAAACTACAAAGTAGTAAAGTTAAACAAGATAGCCGAAATATTTGTAAACAGTGTGTGTATTTGTCAATCTCCGCTTGATTTTTGATAATTCAGTTTTTCATTTGGTAATATTGATTTCTGTGTGAAATCTACGTGTTTACTTGAACAGTGTTGTTGAAGAGCCAGTTTAAATATTTTCTTATGGAGGAGTGCGTAGAAGCAAAAAGGAAATAACACATCAATAAGAAAATTGTAACGTACAATATCGCATCAAAGTTTGTAAGCCTGGTTATTCAGAGTGATTTTATTGTTCGTGTTTTTAATCTTAGTCTTACACGTCATACTTTATGTTTAACAGTGTTTTGAGTGTTTTTTTTTTCTGAAATAAAGTGAAGAATTTGATAAATTTAATATTTTTCTGTGATACGTCTGAGGGTATAATCTCTTAGTCCTTCCCTACTTCGACTATCAAGAAGCATGGATATAAAAGAGTGAAAGAACATAATAGAAAAGTGGCGTGGCATTGAAAGTTTATGAGAGAAAAGACAGTGAAGCTTATAGTTATAACAGCGTATATCAATTCTTGCTATAAATTCCTATTCAGAAGAAAAGAGAGCATTTACGGCCAGCACAAGAATCGATGTAGACAGCATTACCTCCGACACCGAAGGAATACAATAGGGAAAGCAGTTTGATTTCTCTTTGCCAAGTTTAACAGATTCTCTTGATTAGCACAACTGCAACCGTCTAATAATGCCGAGCTGTTTGGTTCTTTATGAAAAAGGACAGATCACAGCTTTAGAAGTTCAATCCAAGGTAAATGCTATAAAAGTTATATATGGTCATAATCAGTGTTGCCACCTTGGGATTTCTTTCGTACCGTAAGCTTCACTGAAAATGTACTGTTCGTAGCACCAAACATTAGAAAATGTACCACAACGTGGACCACTCTTCCTTTTATTAGAAGGTGATGGTAAATAAGGTAATTTACAAAGAAATAATTTGTCTATGTGTCGAAATGAAAAACTGTTATCTAAAAAAGGGTGAAATCATCATTATTATCCATCTTTTTCTTGTAGTTGGAAGAAAATCATACAATTTGTGTGTATGTTCTTCAGGAATACCACAAAAGAAAGAAGTATTTTTTTTCTTCCCAAATTAGTTTTAGTGGAAAAAAAACTCATTGCTAATTTACACATACACGCGCACGCGCGCTCACATACGTATATATTACTAATCACACCCTTCACACACTGTTGAATTCATAACTTGGCGTGGATCCCCCAACCATTATTTTTAATATTATCCTGCAATGAGACGGTATATCTTTTTTATTTTACTCTTATGTGGTAAGTGATTTCGAAATTGTATTTCTTAATATGTTATTCAAATTATAATTTAAATTGCACCGTTAAGGAGGAAAAAATATCCAATGCATATAGTATATTGTAAGACTGCTGTTCCATCAGGCTCAAAATGTACCATTTTGGTGCAATTCTACTGGTCATAATCTACTGTAACTGTGCACCCTTGACGCGCCTAGGCGTCAAAATTCGCTCGGAATGGTCGGAGTGATAGGCTGTAGCAGCATATTCGTCTTCGTAAGTATAATGAGTCTAGTATGACATGCTACGGTGTCTTTAATTATGGT
>NC_051400.1:8292635-8293106 GCF_015228065.2 Penaeus monodon
TGATAAAAATCACCTACGTTTGTGACGTTTTGAAGGCAGAATGGCCAACAAGGTGATAATAATATTTCGAATTCCTTGATTCCCACTGTTTCTTTATCCGCGATCGTCTTGCATCATAGCCTGGTGACAATTCTACCGTTCTAGCAGAACTATGGCTTTTTTGTTGAGCTGCCCAAAGGCGAGATACAAGCGCCAGTGAGTCCATCATCCAGCAATGAGGCTGAATTCTGCATTTCCTTGACAAAGACTGCACCAAGAGCATGAAACTTTCGGCACGTCGATTGTGTAAGGTGAAAAAAGTATCGGCGAATTTAAAGCGCTTCTCCGAACACAGCCGACGAAGCCTGAACAGCTGCTATTTCAGATCCATAATCATTTTCTCCAGAAATCTATAACACCCTAAGACCCCATTATAGGTACCTCAAAGTATCGATATTACCATAGACATTTTTACCTACGCCATTCTAGGAG
>NC_051400.1:8293510-8293765 GCF_015228065.2 Penaeus monodon
AAACACCATCCATTATAATCGACGGCCAGTTTAAACCACACTTTAGATTTTGAGAAAGTGACGCTGAGGTTGGTAATTCAAGCTATATGTATATTACTGTAAAGAAAATTTGATGCTGAACATTAATTGCCTAAGAAGCAGGTGGCTATAATTAGCATTTTAAATGTCAATGGCCATAATAGTAAGATTATAGGCTAACCAAAAACCCTAGTGCGACTTTTTCATAGATTGTCCACTTTTTCGTCTTCCATAGCT
>NC_051400.1:8293844-8293960 GCF_015228065.2 Penaeus monodon
CACTGGTCTTCTAATTCTTCTTTTTCTCCTCTTCTCTTGCCCCGTCTCTCTTAACTTTTTGCTCTCTCTTACTCCTTTTCCTCCAGTGTTGGTCCTGTTGGAGCAGTAACAACATT
>NC_051400.1:8294150-8294312 GCF_015228065.2 Penaeus monodon
ACGACCAGAGGCAGGAGTAAAGAGTGAGTTTACGATGAAGTAAGATGGAGGAACGTGCCAGACACGGAACAGAGCAACGACCAATTAGAAGTAGGGCTACTCAGGCTAACAATAAACAACAAACAGGTTTACAAAGAGTACAACATTCAGGCGACGGAAACT
>NC_051400.1:8294399-8294723 GCF_015228065.2 Penaeus monodon
TGTGGTTACAATTGTTTAACAAGTAACTGCAATTTTGCTAAACAGGTACAGTTATCTGATATGACGCACACACTATTTATCTGTTTATCTATCTGTATATAAACCATCTAAACATCTGGGTAAGAGAAACTGCATCCGGTGCTGCAGGCTCTACTCGGAGGTAATGAAATTATTCAACTGCAACCACTCCCTGGTCAACCCCTTTTACCAGGGCATGGAAAGATATTGCCAACGGCATCTTAGTATTAATGACAGGCGAACCTTGTAGTCAATAGTTTTAGTACAATCAGTGGTAGGCAAGTTAGTATCTTAAATAAATAAATG
>NC_051400.1:8294975-8295514 GCF_015228065.2 Penaeus monodon
TACATATCCATGTACGTATATGTATGTAAACTATCAAATGTAAAAATCATGAACATAGGGTACCAACCAATGCGCCACACCTGGAAATTATCACTGACAAATTTAATGATACAATACATTTGTTGTAATGTGGAAAAATTATTTGGAGAGGCTGTTATACTTCACATGATGTTTGCTATATAACAAGACCTGTTTGGCTTGTACATACTGTTATGACTTGATCGATGCATACAGCTACTTATCTATACGCTGACCACCTCGACCAGCAGTGCTCCTCACAAGGCAACGGGAAACTAACACACACACCAGACTTATACCTTGCTTCGCCAGAACTTCGTCACCTTAATTAACGCCATTTTCTTTAAACTGACGTGAAAACAGGTTTTATGATTAGGGTAGGCTTTTCCATGTTCGTATAACAGTTGTATAATTGTGATAAAAATAGACAAAGTCTGTATTCTATTTTTTTTTATTGTAGTTTAAAGAAAATAAGTAAACTTCAACTTCATCATATAAGTGTGCGTGTGTACATATATATT
>NC_051400.1:8295587-8295706 GCF_015228065.2 Penaeus monodon
CGGCAAATACTGAATAGAATTTCTATAGTGTAGTTTTTTTCGGTTTTGTTTAAAAATACAATAGGGGGTTAAACATAAAATACCTTTATCGTCCCTCTTATTATAATCCGTATACCTTG
>NC_051400.1:8295809-8295926 GCF_015228065.2 Penaeus monodon
TATACATACAAGCAAGATATATAAACCATAAACATAGGTGGTAAACACGTCTTCTTTCCACAGCTGTAAAAGATGTGTTTACCACCTACGATGGTTTTCAGTGATCCGGCACCCCCT
>NC_051400.1:8295978-8296339 GCF_015228065.2 Penaeus monodon
CTTCGAACAGAACGATTACTAGCGTTACGGTGACGCTCAAATTTAGGCATTGACTCTCACAAGCTTTTTGTGTTTTAAATTTCGTGCTTAATCACATTTCCGTTGTGTATGTATGTATTCACTCTGTTGTTTTTCGCACTGGATATCATCCTACAAAAATTCTTTACATTAATAAGAGGCCAAACTAATGTAAAATCTCTTTGCATGATATACCTTTTCACTGATGACAAAGAAATGCAGTCATTTCCTATTTCCAATGTTAAAGGAATCCTATAAATCACATAAAGCAACTTTGGGTTCGAAAACTCGCGCCTTTGATTAGTTCATCGTGCCCGCTACCCACGTCTACGAAGTTCTACAT
>NC_051400.1:8296872-8297418 GCF_015228065.2 Penaeus monodon
TGTTCTTGTGGATAAAGAAGTGAATATCATTTTTTTTTTTTGTGGGGGGGGGGGAGTTCAGTAGGATTTCATGGTTAACACTGTCCAAGATTTTAGGGAAATCAAACACTGTAGATTATTTTTTACCTGTCTTGCAAAATTTCATATTTTCAAAAAACTTCTTCGAGGGATAGCTTACTTCTAAACCTATGCAGTTATTGGTTTCTAAGAATCACGTTGATGTCTTTTATGGTCTCTCTACTTACTCTTTACGTAATCGTACGTATGTGATTATGTGCTTGTGTTTTTATTAGATTTTAATCAATCTGTCAGCCATGCAAATCAAGCTGCAAGTCACATCTCTGCTTACCCATATTTCTGCCTTCTTTCGGTTGTTCCCAACCTTTTAACCCTTTCAGTGCTCTGGGAGAAACCTCACTCAACAGAAATTACACTTGCGCTGAGATGTGTATCATACGCTATGCGCCATAACAAATGATGGGATGATACAAGAAAGCAAACACAATTTCGGCGAAACAGAACACCCAACGACACATGAGCGGTGAT
>NC_051400.1:8297506-8297916 GCF_015228065.2 Penaeus monodon
TGATTCTAGAGTTAAAACGAGTCACTTAACTTTCTTTGTGACATTAATTCTTCCCCATAACTTCCCGCCATTAGACACAATACATGTATGTGATTCTACATACAAAATAAAAATAAAGTGATTGATATAATTATATATGAACGATTCCTAAATTTTGTGAATAGATTGCGCAATTAGGTAATAAAGGGGTAAATTGATGGCACAAGAACGTCTTTTTTTTATATAACAGAAGTATACATATAAACTGCGTTATTTGTGGATGTTTCAATTAAGTCTCCTAGTATATTTACATTGTCCTCTTCAGGCGACTCATCGCATCCCTCAATCATTCCTCAATTGGGTTACAGCATATTATTTGATTCTCAAAGATTTTCTTCATTGTAGGGCAGACTTCTAGGTTTGGGTTAATT
>NC_051400.1:8297950-8298595 GCF_015228065.2 Penaeus monodon
CTATCATAGGGAGTCACAATTAACTGCCACAACCATGGCCTTCACTGGTCACACAGCCACCTCCTCCTATTTACTTCTGAATATTCATGCCAGGTACATGTTTCCCTCATACGAATCGTCTTTTGATGCAGATTATCAACAAGCTTCTTGATTTTTGTGTTTTTTTATATACATAACCTCAGATTATGACCCCCTATAATCTGGCACGTGGCCCACAGTTTGGGAACCACTGATGTAGTTACATGTATTTATTGAAAGATAATGAAGAATATTTATATCTTTCTATCCGTCTGTCTATCTGGCTAAAAATCTATCTATTGACTTCTGTCTACCGCTGAATTTATAACTTATATATGCAATTATCTTTCTGTCTTAATGTGTTCTTATCCATCTTCATATAAGCTTTAATGTCTACATACTTATCTATCTGGTGTATGCAACTATTTACTTTTTAGTATACCTCTTTCTTCTACTCTTTCTTCTTCACTCACTTCGTCAGTTACAACATTTAGAAACTATATAATGTCGGTCTGTGAACTACTGTATATGGATTGTACTAGAATATTCGACATTAGCATTTGCGAATGTTAAAACAAAAAATCGTATTCTATGCAAATTCAAAAATATACATCCGTTGCATCTGCA
>NC_051400.1:8298818-8299551 GCF_015228065.2 Penaeus monodon
TTCACAGACCCGTAATCGTATGGTTTATTTTGTTATGTGACAAGGAACACTCGCGACCACTGGAGGCAGTGCGATTGCCTTTAATCAGGTACGTTAGAGACAGGTTAATTATTTGGTTACTCACGAAGTAAAAAGGAGGTAATTTACTGGAGTTATACAATTAAATTTCAGATTCCGAGTGGCTAATTATTGTCCGTATTTAATCTGTTATCAACCTTTGGGGGATATACTTATTTCGGTGTAATTAATTAGTAGCATCTAGAGGCAACTTATTTTCTTTCTACGGGATTATTTGTAATATTAAGAAATTTTATTTGAGGCCATTATTAGGAAAGAGGGGGGGGGGATAACACAGCTTTGTATATTAAGGTATGGGACCATAATTAATGTACATGTAGAATTATGTAGAATTATCTCATCTTAATATCAGTAAGTCTGTAAGTTTGTTAAGAAGCTTTTCCTTTAACACTAGAATGAGAAAGAGGCCCGGGCACTATGAGAAACTGTACATAAACGGCCTTTGTCATAGCACCAGAACAAAAGGAAATTTTAAGCAAATGGTCGGAGCGGCAAGTGTTTTCTCCATTTATTTATACACAAATGAGTGTGTGAGTGATTAAGTGTGGGTATACCTAGTGCGACACCGATATTATTAGGACACGCCCCGTGTCTCCATTGTGAAGATATCTGAACCGTAATCTGTATATAGAGTTACGCTGGCAATGGGTCGATA
>NC_051400.1:8299734-8299970 GCF_015228065.2 Penaeus monodon
CACTGGGATTGGTGTTGTTCACGACTCAAAGCTTGCTCTTCTCACGTCTCGACACAATACATATTTAGACACATTTAGAAACGTACGAGCAAATCAGGCTGTAAAAGATGCAACGAAATGCACGATCAGTACCCATATACAACAAAGTTCCTCACTTCTGCAGTCGAATCCTTACTACAGGTGACAAAAGGAACTTCCTTTGCGTAATGGCATAATCTTACTGTAACATCTTACTT
>NC_051400.1:8299999-8300371 GCF_015228065.2 Penaeus monodon
GAGACAGAAATCAAGCAGTAATTATGCATAGACTCAGAACAGGATCTCGCTGCTTGGGAGATGTAGTCTACAGAATTAATCGTAAATGTACACAAAGCCTCTTCTGTACTACCTTCTCAAATGCCCTGACTTACAACCAATACGCTCAGTCACTTACTATGATAATTCTGATGCATAGATTTAGCCACTTCTAGCAATCAGATTAAACCTCTGAACACCAGTAGATGAAAACGGATACTATTATAACATCCACCGAAATAAGATATCGGTTACACAATTTTTTAGATTAGATACGACATTTGGGATTGACTAAAACACTGATATTCGCTATATTTTCCAACAGTCTAATTGGTGACTGTCCTTCTAAGATTT
>NC_051400.1:8300393-8301446 GCF_015228065.2 Penaeus monodon
AATTATTTCCAAAATTGCTAATCTCATGATTTGTTGCAGATTTCGTGTTTAAGAAAATGTACCTATAGATCACTAGCAACCCTTCGATTTCAGATATAACGGAAAGTTTGAAATAAGAGATGTGACTTATAGTAATGGTGCAATTTGTAAGACAATTATGAGTTTCTGCATAAAACGCTGCTCTTATGATAAATACTCCGGAAGTCAAATGTAAGAAAATAACAGATAAGATATGGAAAGCTATGGCTAAAGTATATTATACGAAGGGAAAATGATAGTTTAACAAACATGATATGGAAGGAGAATGTCAGTACAAGAAGAGGCACACAAAAGCTATTATAGAAAGGGCATGTCGAGAGAGATCTGCTACAAATAGACAGACCAATGGAAGATGCAAAAGTCAGAACACCATGGAGAAAATAGACTCCTTTTGCCGCGTCCAGTAAATGGACAAAAAAAGATTGTAAACAGTAAAAGATAAACACTGAAATAGCACATTGTCCAGCCCTTAAATGTGCGTCCCTCCACAAAAAAGGATAATAATAGTAATTGATACTGATACAAGAAAAATGATACTGAAAATCTTTTTTTTTTCACCTTACCGTCTGGCAGGTTAATAGAACAATTTCTTGAAGCTTGTTTCTCTGACCACTCTAAGAATATGAAAAAGATGTTCCGTTCAGAAAGTATAGGGAATATCTGACTTGGAGGGACGCTGGGTGTGGTTGTGGTATGGTATTCCTTATCTTATCAACAGATAACGACCGAACATCAAATCGAAACGCAGAAACTTGATCGCTTATTTATAAATGTTTAACACCGAGTCATCCAGGCCACCAAACGTTCGTCGGAAAACGATGTTAGTACTATACCATTACGTGGTCATTAACTCTCAAGTTTATGAACGATTTTATATGACTGAAGCTATTATTTATCCTTAATATGGATAGCCTATGTCTGACCAAAAGTGCCCTGCACCCACGTGATAATGAAAAAAGGAAACTTACTCATTCAAAAAGGATCAACCAAACAAACATTCATATGGGAAAATCA
>NC_051400.1:8301685-8301757 GCF_015228065.2 Penaeus monodon
CCCTTGACAGTAGCAGCATTGGCTCAGCATCATTCTTTTAACAGTTGAATAAGTTTCACTTTTCATTTATTT
>NC_051400.1:8302024-8302157 GCF_015228065.2 Penaeus monodon
TTATATTTAAAGAAGTGTGGACAGACACCCTAATAAACATGATCAATATAAAAGAAAAAGGATAAGTCAGTCAGAATAAAGATATTGGCAAAGAAATGGAAAACAATACGGCTATCAAAATTTTTCAACTCGA
>NC_051400.1:8302802-8302890 GCF_015228065.2 Penaeus monodon
CAGGTAAAGGGTGGGAAGCAACAGAAGAGTGGGGGAGGGGAAGGTAAAGCTGTGAAAGTTGAAAAAATCAGGAGATTGAAAGAACGAT
>NC_051400.1:8302966-8303093 GCF_015228065.2 Penaeus monodon
TAATAACTACTGAACATAAACTAGAACAAAAGAAAAACGATATTTAGGATGTTAGTTTTTAAGAATTTTATTATTTTACTTTATCACTAAGAGAACAAGGAACGAAGGGTTTTTATTTTATTATTTT
>NC_051400.1:8303333-8303460 GCF_015228065.2 Penaeus monodon
AGCTATGTCAACTTGGTCTGATAGTTCCAAGGGGATGGGGACTCTAACGTAGAGCATATATAGCATATATAACATATATAACATGTTTACAAATACACATTTTCTTCACGAGATGAAAATAGGTAGC
>NC_051400.1:8303831-8304122 GCF_015228065.2 Penaeus monodon
CACATCTAGCCAAGTGGTGAGAGAATGTGAGGTACAAGTGCAAGGACCAGTGAGAAAAATAAGGAAGTTGAAGGTGATAGAACGGGAACGAAACCCCCTTGAGTATTTTTTTTCTTTTGTCTGTGGTATGAGTGGCGGGTAGCAGTGTTTGTTGCCTAAGTGGAGGAAGGCTTGCCGTGAGCATGGCTGGATAATAGGTGCCCTGCTGACGGCTTGCTATGTTAGTGAGTTGTATGGGCGCGCATGATCATCATCCTCAATAAATAACTACATCATAACTACATGAGTCTG
>NC_051400.1:8305300-8305711 GCF_015228065.2 Penaeus monodon
TCGGCGGTCGAATGTTCAATGCAGAACATTGCGTTGGATGATAGTGAGGCCTGCATGACCGAGAGGGGTGAATTCATGGTTTGTGGTGGTGTTTGCTCTTGGAATAAAATCCGGTTTATGTTATTGTATTTTAGGATGGGAGCGTGAATTAGGTCCAGCTCCCCGCCTCTAAGGCTGAAAAAGTTTTGGGTTTTCCCCAGTCTCCATAGTGTGTATCGGTGGATATCCATTCTTTTTCCTTTCCTTTTTCGGTCCATTTTGGTGGTGTCATGGTGATCGAATCTTTGTGGGATGGGCATGTAGGGTCTGATACCATAATAGGGCCCCCATGCTGGCCATCCTTTAACCCTTTCGGATGTTAGGTTTTGGGGTGGCTTGGGAGCTTTTGGGTTTTTCAGGTCAATCCGGGTC
>NC_051400.1:8305735-8306078 GCF_015228065.2 Penaeus monodon
GCAGCGAGAGGTGGACTGTGCGGTCTTTGGAGGTTTTGTTTGTTTTTTTTTGTTTTAGTCTGTTTTGTTGGTTTGTTTTTTCGTTGTTTAGTGGTTTTTTGTTTTTTTTTTTGGGTTTGGCGATTTTTTGTGTTGGGGTAGGTTTTTTTTGTTTGTCTGAGCGGGAGGACTTGGTGTTAGGATCTAGAGCCCAGTCGGTGATGGGAGATTTCTTTACAAATGCTTTTTACTTTTTTTTTGAAGCTTTTGTTGGGCTTGAATTTTTCTTTAGATGTGTATGTACCAGTATGATGGTAATTTCTTTTTTTTGGAAAGATTGATGGGGAGGACTAGGTGGACTGGC
>NC_051400.1:8306546-8306911 GCF_015228065.2 Penaeus monodon
CGCTGTTGGGTGCTGCTGTTTTGATTTCTTCTCTTATTGTATCTGCATCCTCGGTGACAACTTGCCTGTCTAGTCTTTTTAAAGACTAGAGTGAGTTAAGAGGCATTCAGCTTGTTCATTGTTCTGGAGTATGGCGTATCGTCATGGTGGTGATGATCGGATTTGTGTTCTTTTGCAGCTGACTCTTTTTTTGGGGGGTGGCCCCCCAGGGGGGGTGTATCTTTTTTTCTCTTTTTTTACATCCTCCTTTAACCAGAGAAGCTCCGTCCGGGGGCAATTACAGCCCCCCCCAATCCGTGGTCAAAGAAGGGGGAAATCGAAGGGAGGTTGCCTTGGTGTTCTCGGCACCCCGTGAGGAGTTTGGG
>NC_051400.1:8312692-8313248 GCF_015228065.2 Penaeus monodon
GGCCCCTATTGCCCTCACTACAGCCGAAGGCGAAGACCCCGCCGCCTGCCCCTTTCAGCAGGTGGGGGACGGGGTCACACCCCGCAGAGCTTTAGGGGGATATAGGAATTCCCAGTTCCAAACATCCCCCGAGGCGGGGGTTGGCTTACAGTACCGCCCAATCAGTAAATTTACACCCTCTACCGAGTGAAATCCCCGGGGGATAGGTAAGGAGGTGCGGGCCTTCCTAAACTGAATGGTATGTGTTGTGTAGAGGAACACGCAGTCCCTGAGGCAAAAAAGCAGGTTATCTCTTAGGTGTTCAGAGAACCATTGGGTGAGGGGTAGGGGTCAGCGGGTAGCCCACGGGGGCTGGGTTTGTGCTGTAAAAAACAATGATTGTCAGGAGTGTTCTTAGAGTATCGTTTTGCCAAAAGGACAAACAGGGGCAAAAACCCCACAGTTCACGTCAAACCCCGTGAGTCGAGACCCCCATGACACCCTGCCCAAACCCGGGTAAAAACCTCACTTTTGAACACGAATAAATTTGAGACCACAAGCCGTGGTTAAGGAAAAG
>NC_051400.1:8314918-8315279 GCF_015228065.2 Penaeus monodon
GTTTTATAGCCGAGTTACCCCCCCACTATTGGTTTGGGGGGTATTCGGTTAGTTTAAAATTCACGTATTGCAAACCCAATTTGGATTTTTTTAGACTTGTGGATTTAGAGATTTTTTTTTTTTAATGATGTATTTTTAAAACACAGTGTATATATTGCATATGTTTTTTATGTATTGTTACTATATATGTGTGCTTACGTGTAGGTATAAGTATGTTGTTTGTATATACATATATAATTAATAATATATATAAAATATATATTATATATATAATTTTTAAAATTATAATATGTATATTATGTGGTTGGGGTTTTATGTATGATAGTAATCTGATATATGTATATATATTTTGTGTATTATG
>NC_051400.1:8315349-8315426 GCF_015228065.2 Penaeus monodon
ATGTATTTTAAAATGTATTAATATAATATAATAATATATAATTTTTTTTAATATTTGTTTTGTTGTGGGTGATTTTG
>NC_051400.1:8315453-8315573 GCF_015228065.2 Penaeus monodon
GTTTTATATTTTTATACGTTATATGTAAATATGTTAATGTTATTATGTAATATGTAATTTAATGTAGTAGATATAAAAATGATTTATGTTGTGTATATAGTAATACTGTATACTTTTAAA
>NC_051400.1:8316703-8317066 GCF_015228065.2 Penaeus monodon
GGGGGGGGGGGGGGAAGAAAAGGACGCCATGAAGGCCGCAGGATCGTTCAGTTTCATTTCCCTCACCCCAAACCCACCCCCCCCTCTTTTCCCCTTTCCCCCCTCTTCACCTCCCTCCTCCTGCACCCCTTTAGTCTCCCTCGAAACCTCATGTTTTTTCCCCGTTCTCCCCCCCATGAGAGGAAGCCGGTGTGAAAGCAAGAAACCGTCTGAAAATCTTGATGTTTTTCATTTAGAAAATATAAAAAATTTTTTTTTTCAGGCGATTATTTTATTAACAAAAAAAATTTGTCAAATTTCTTTGTTTCCACTTTAAAACTTCAGTAAAACTAAAAAAAAAAAAATTCATGCCCATTACTATCG
>NC_051400.1:8317101-8317612 GCF_015228065.2 Penaeus monodon
CCCCTTAAAAGTACATAAGATAGAAAATACTTCTTTTCTGCACCAGGGACAATGAGAATCAACAGGCTTCCCACAGAAAAAAATGTTGTCTGGTATGTACAGTGTGTTTCGTAAAAAAATTCACTATTGCATATTTCGGATAAAATACGACGGTAAATGAAGAAACATGCAAAATAGATTAGGCGAAGTAAAAAAAAATATAATGTTTGTACATAAAAAAAGAATAACTTTTGACTTGTTTAGAAATCAAAATAATGATTGACAGCCCAAAGGGAAATTTTCTGAGGAAATACATCCTGGTCTTAAACCTCAAAGGTAAAGATATTTATAGCTAACTCAAATTTAACAAAATGATCATAAAGAGATTAATAATTTTTCCCATTTCGAAAAAATAAAAGGTTTTGTGGCTGAGAGGAGAGTCATTGGGGTTTTGTGTTTTCGTCATTGGACCTCCGGCTGCCGCGTGCACACGGGTTTTTATCTTTCAAATAAAATTTCACACGAAGATTGT
>NC_051400.1:8318835-8318916 GCF_015228065.2 Penaeus monodon
TTCACTTCTTTTGTAACATTGTGCATTATTTCTTATGTACTTTTTATTGTGTTCAATACATGAATTTATGATACTGTTTTT
>NC_051400.1:8319956-8320386 GCF_015228065.2 Penaeus monodon
CAGTTTGTGGAGAATCTACTTTAATGTGTATTTTCTTTCATAATGTAGATATCATCTACTTCGCTGTTGGGTGCTGCTGTTTTGATTTCTTCTCTTATTGTCTGCATCCTCGGTGACAACTTGCCTGTCTAGTCTTTTAAAGACTAGAGTGAGTTAAGAGGCATTCAGCTTGTTCATTGTTCTGGAGTATGGCGTAGTCGTCATGGATGGTGATGAGTCGGAGTTGTCGTATCTGTTGCAGCTGATCTCTTTTCTGTGGGGTTGGCCCCCCAGGGGGGGTGTATCTTTATTTTCATCATTTTTACATCCTACCTGAACCAGAGAAGCTCCTGTCCTGGGCAATTACAGCTCCCCCAATCCGGTGTGCTCTTGACGCACAGGGGAAGTCGAAGGGAGGTTGCCTTGGGTGTTCTCGGGCACCCCGTGAGGA
>NC_051400.1:8326446-8327043 GCF_015228065.2 Penaeus monodon
GCCCCGTGAGGAGACCTAGGCCCTATTGCCCTACACTACAGCCAGAAGGCTGAAGATCCCTGCCTGCCTGTCCCTTTCAGCACTGGTGGGGGATCGGGTCACACTCCGCCAGAGCTTCTAGGGGATCATAGGAATATGCAGTTCCAACAATCCTGCCGAGGCGAGGGTTGGCTTACAGTACCGCCCAAGTCAGTGAATAACCCCTGCTACCGAGTGCAATGCCCGAGGTATAGGTAGGAGGTGCAGGCCTTCCTAGAGGACTGAATGTGTATGTGTTGTGTAGATGGAACACGACCAGTGCCTGAGGCAGAAAGCAGGTTATCTCTTTAGGTGGTTCAGAGAACCATTGGTTGCTGAGGGGATAGAGGTCAGCAGGTAGCCCACTGGTGGCTCGTTGTGCTGTAGAAACAATGAGTTGTCATGAGAGTGACTCTCTTAGAGTAGTCGTATTGCCAGAATGACAAACAGTGCTAAACCACCACAGTTCACGGTCGAACCCGTGAGTCGAGACCACCATGACACCCTGCACCAACCTGAGTGAAACCTCACAACTGAACACTGAATCAATTGAGACCACAAGCCCTGGTTAAGGATAAG
>NC_051400.1:8330253-8330491 GCF_015228065.2 Penaeus monodon
TTTAGTCTCCCTCTGCAACCTCATGTTGTTCTCCCGTTCTCCCTCCCATGCAGAGGAAGCCGGTGTGAAAGCAATGAAACCGTCTGCAAATCTTTGATGTCTTCCAGTTAGCAATATAAACAATTTTTTTTTCAGGACGATTACTTATTAACAACAAAAATTGTCAGAATTTCTTTGTTTCCACGTTAGAACTTCCAGTAAAACTGAAAAAAAAAAAATTCTCATGACCATTACTATC
>NC_051400.1:8330526-8331055 GCF_015228065.2 Penaeus monodon
ATTACCTTCAAAGTACATAAGACTAGAAAATACTTCTATTCTGCACCAGGGACAATGAGAATGCAACAGGCTTTCCACACAGAAAAAAATGTTGTCTGGTATGTACAGTGTGTATTCGTACAAAATTCACTATTAGCAGTATTTCGGATAAAATATCGACTGGTAAATGAAGAAACATGCAAAATAGGATTAGGCGAAGTAGAAAAAAATATAATGCTTTGTACATAAAAAAAGAATTAACTGTTGACTTGTTTAGAAATCATAATAATGATTGACAGTCCAAGGATTTTCTGAGGAAATACATCCTGGTCTTCAACCTCAAAGGATAGAAGATATTTATAGCTAACTCTAATTAACTAAATGATCATGAAGAGATTAATAATTTTTCCACTTCGAAATAATCAAAGGATTTGTGGCTGAGAGGAGAGTCACTTAGGGTTTGTGATTTTCTGTCAGTTGGACCTCCGGCTGCCGGCGTGCACACTGGTTTTTATCTTTTAAATATATATTCACACTGCAATGATGTGTG
>NC_051400.1:8332366-8332433 GCF_015228065.2 Penaeus monodon
TTCTTTTGTAACATTGTGCCATTATTTCTTATGTACTTTTTTATTGTGTTCAACTACATGAATTTAT
>NC_051400.1:8334274-8334408 GCF_015228065.2 Penaeus monodon
TGCGCATATCTGTTAAAAATGTAATCGGCCAGAAGCAGTGACACTCTAGTTATGGTATATGTGATGCATTAGTTTCGCATGATGATAGGAAAATCTAAGGGAATAAAACCACACAATAGAGTTTGGTGGTAGTT
>NC_051400.1:8334554-8334703 GCF_015228065.2 Penaeus monodon
CGGTGGTAGTTTGATGGTAGCGCTTGCCCGGCGCCCTGAGGTAGCGGGGGTCCGCTGGCCGGCCCTGAGTGTAGCCTCGCCCCCTCCCCTTCCTTCCTCCTCCGTGAACTCTCCCTGGGCCACGTGGGTTCAGCGTGTTCCGACCTATT
>NC_051400.1:8334745-8335678 GCF_015228065.2 Penaeus monodon
GTAAATGACTTGTCATGTACAGAATGTACAGCTCTCCAATGTTCATCCCAGACCACCGGGGGAGCCACGCGCCCCCAGGTGGTAGTGAAGCTATAGTTGTGTTTATGTTAGGGGTCCAGTACTTGTGGAGGATCTTGGTGGTTACTTCAACTCGAGATAAGGGCCAAAATACCAAATCGCCTCCTGAAACTGTCACCTCAGCATCCATACAACCGAACAACCAGCCCCTTGTCTGGCTGGCATCCCGGGTCTGCCCTCTTTGGAGGCAGTTCAGCTTGAAGCATCATTGAGTGAAAGTGAGTCAGTGCTGACACCAGGAACTTATCAGAAGATAACTGCGTAATTAAACGTAAGAAATATATAAAGAGATTTAAGATTATTTCTAGTATTAGTGCGGAGTTAACTACATATCCCAGTACGTCCCCCCCCCCCCAAGTTAGCGGGCGACGGGCCAAGGAATTATAGTCCATTTGTAAGTATTTTTACGTAACAGATTTGTAAGCTCTTTCTGCAGACAGTGTTTCAAATAATCCCATTTTGTCATTCCTACATTATAGGACACTGAACAAGAACGAAACCACGCCACAGGGATACGGTGTAGGAGAAACACAGTGGTAGACGAAACAAAAAGAAACTACATTTACACCACTTACGCTCAAAGTACATAGACACGAAAAACACAATATCTATTAAAAGAAGAACCCATTTATCTCTTGGACAATAATGATATATATGAATGAATATTTTAATACCGATGGCATATATATTGATAAGAATAAATTTAATTCATCGTAAGTTTCTACAGGATTAGTGATGAATACTGGGACAGAATATTGTCATACTGACCTGAGGTTTCAACGATCAAAATTTGAATGACAAGAGTAAAGTAATACAGAGATTGTTGTTAGGGCTAACCCAGCCTAACAAAAATAC
>NC_051400.1:8335748-8335839 GCF_015228065.2 Penaeus monodon
CAAATATTGCAGCCCCTGGATTTATTAATTTCAATTACTGTATCTAGTTGTGGTAGCTTTGGGAAAAAGCCATCTGTATTTGCGAGCGAGC
>NC_051400.1:8335898-8336326 GCF_015228065.2 Penaeus monodon
AGTGTGAGCCTCTCACTGATATCTTTCCAAGTCACGAACGCAGCTGCAACGCGAACGCCCCAGCAGCACGATATTCGAAGCTGTGACCCTCCCTTCCCCGTACATTAAACCAGGTTCTTCCTTTTTTTTAACCTTTCATTTCTATACGTTGTTGCCGGTACTGAAAAAGGAAGAAAATATTGCTACACATTTTTATCTTTCTTTATAATGTTTTTGAGATTTGAATCAGTGTTCCTTTAGGTTTAGTAAGTTATTTACGCATTTAACAAATTACCTTCATGTCTTCCAGAATTAACGGGTCTAAAGTGTAAGTAATTAGCAAGTTACATGATTATGTTAGAGTGAACATGAATAATGTATTTATTATGAAATTTATGTCATTTGTGTGATGTACATCTACCTTGAGATAACCTTGCAGTATATATTCC
>NC_051400.1:8336378-8336704 GCF_015228065.2 Penaeus monodon
CCCTTTCTTCTAATTGTCTTTGTGGCTTTTATGTAATCAGTTATATATAATTCGCTGTAGAAATAAATATAATTCGCTGTAGAAATATCTTCACGTGTCCCTAAAGGTCTGAGCTTGTAATTAGACGTAAATTTGGATAATTGACTTTTATTCTCCTTGGGGCATCTTGTAAATAAGTTCTGTACGTAGTCGATTCGAGGATATTTTCCTTTCTCACATCTGCGCCATCGGCACGTTGGGTCATTTTCGAGTCTTGGTCTGATTAGGGTGTTGTTTTAGCGTATTACGGTTTGTTAAGATTTTTGTTAGGCATAAATCTAGCTTTG
>NC_051400.1:8336784-8336888 GCF_015228065.2 Penaeus monodon
TTTATTTGTTCGCTGTAGAAATATTTTCATGCGTCTCAAAATGGTGTTGCTTTAGTTTTGTACGTTTTGTTAAAATTTTCGTTTGGCATACATCTAGCTTTACG
>NC_051400.1:8336918-8337150 GCF_015228065.2 Penaeus monodon
ATCTCGTCCATTGTTGTGTTTAGTTGTTCCTTATTTAGGTTGTCCTTTGTTTCTAGTATATTGTTTAGATTGCTTTTCCAATTCTTTTGACCGTGTATTTTAATTTCTTTTAAGACGTTGTGGGAATTTTTTGCCGCTGAGTCTGCAGTTTCGTTGCTTTCATGCACTGGGATCGACTCTAATGTCATTTTGTGATTCTGAGTTTTATTAGTGTTTGTATTTTGTATATCAA
>NC_051400.1:8337178-8338414 GCF_015228065.2 Penaeus monodon
GGGGGGGGGGGTTGTGGTTCTGTAATGAGAGTAGAGCCGATTTTTAATCCGTGAAAGTTACTGCTTCTGTTATTTTGTTAATTTGCATGTACGTAAGACCTTGCTTAATGGCATATAGTTCAGCTTCCAAAATGTCGGAATGTATTGACAAGATTGTAATCTCTTATATAAAATGCTCCGGATGTTGAGTTTGGATTTTGGATTTTAGGTCCGTCTGTAATTTTTTTTTTCTTTTCTTCTTTTTTTTTTGTAGTATCTGTATGTGGTGTTTTTAGTCATGTGAAAATTATTTTTGTATTAATAGATTTGGCCTTTTTTTCTTTCTTTTCTTTTTTTCTTTTTTTTTTTTCTTTATACTGTCTGTAAAAAAAATATTTTGTGTTTTGATATGTCATACCAAGGTGGTAATGGAATGATATTTGGTGTCATATATATATTTATGTTCATCTTTAGCTCTTTAATGGTTTCCAGTACTAGAAATATAACATTTTCTATCGCTTTTGAGATTATATTCCAATATTTCTTTAGTTGTCAATTGTTTTATTGGCATGTCATTTTGTTTATTTAGTGTCTTAAGTAAATGTATGCATCCCATTTCCTTTACTTGTTATTTTAATTGATGCTATATATGGTAATACTTGTAATATAATGACTGGTGTTGTCTGAAACTTCCTGTAGCTATTCAGATTGCTTCATTTTGTAAAGTTTGTAATTCCTTTATTTCAGGACTATTAATTACCCTATAAATTGCTAATCCCTATTCTATTTGAGGTTTTATATAGTTGCTATAAAATGTTGTTTCTCTGTTCATTGTTTCTCTGTTTGCACGCCAATTTGTTGGGGACAATTTCTTCATTATATTTATTCTGTTTAAAAATGTTATTTTTAAATTCTCTATATGTTTCTTGCAGGTCAGTTTTCATTAATCAAATATTAGGGCTAGTATACTAGTATTTGCAGAGAATATTAGTTCTCTATTGTCTATTTCTCATTTTGGTATTCGTCTGATCTTTTTATTTGTGAATCACATAATTTTGCCTCATGATAAGTTTATTTTTAAGACCCATCAATCAATCCATTGTGAGACCTTTTTTTAATCCTCTTTTTAATTTATTGATTGCATCTTCAATGTCTGTACTTGATCTGATCATTGTGACATAATCTACATAGATTATTTTGTGGACATCATCTGTTGCCTCTCAATCTGACATTAGTATATTGAAGAGGCTTTGGGGC
>NC_051400.1:8338639-8338816 GCF_015228065.2 Penaeus monodon
AAGCAATAGATTATTTTTAAGCAAAAGTTTTATATTTCAGATTTTCATCTATGTAGCAGAAGTGACAACAATGGATGTAAGCATTTTTTTAGTACTAGTGGTAGTATATGAACTAGATTAACATAGCATGAAACATTTCATTTATATATTTTAGTGGGCTGTTACCATCTTCAGAAA
>NC_051400.1:8339513-8339680 GCF_015228065.2 Penaeus monodon
GCCAATGCATGTACTGAATAATAAGCTCAAATTCTGATCAAATTTGAATGCAGATTTAGGTTTTATAGAAGACTATTAATCATTTTTGCAAACAAACCTCTGAATAGTTCATCAGAGGAAAACACACACACCCATACTTGTTTTTAAGGATGAAACAACTATAATCA
>NC_051400.1:8339788-8340736 GCF_015228065.2 Penaeus monodon
ATTTTGACTTAACATTATAGTGGATGTTTTTGCTGGTGTATGAAGTATAAAACTTTTAATTTGCTTGGTTTTATTTGAATACTTATTTTGTGTATCTGTGCCTCATAACTGGCACCAGTCATTTTCCACTACTTTTCTATGTGAGAACTGAAGGAAAGTGCTTTATGAAAATTATATGTTGTTACAGGTTGTAAGTGTCGGAAATATCTGCAGCAATCCACACAAGCTGTACCAGCCATGCAAGTTGTGGATTCAGAACCAGTGTCCCAGACTCCCAGTTGCATGTGTTTATATCCATAGTTACTTTTGCCCAGATAAAGAGTCCTGTAAGAGAGAATTTTGCACACTTTTGCACCATGACTTGGAAAATGCACAGTCAGGTTGCAGCAAAAAGGTTGGTTTGTTAAGGTTTTGATCATATTAAAGGTGTGTTTCTGATGATGCTTATATATATGTAGGTAGGTAGATAAATAGGTAATATCTTTGCATTTTTTGCTTGAAACTATATATTAGCAAGAATATTTTTGATTACATAAATTGTTTCTTGACAACCAACAGAATGATGGTCATGAAGCATCTTCCAAGAGCTGCAGTGCTAAAGAAGCTAAGAAAAAGGGTGTTAAAAAGTCCAGTCCTCCTGAGTTGACTATTATTGAGGATAATGACGATATGCATATAAGCAGTCCTTCACCTACATTTGATGATGAATTATGTCAGGAACTTGAAGAAATAGGAGAGGAACTAGACAGATTCACAGAAGAAACTGTTGGCAATTCAGATTTCACCAAGAACAAGGAATTTCAAATTTTATGTAGCAGAGATAGCATGGAATCCAATGAGAATGCAGATCTCAAAAGAAAATCACCCTCTTCATTTGATATTCTTAGGTAAGACTTGTTCAGTGTCCATTTATAACTCTTTATGGAAAACTTGTAGAATAGCTAAAGA
>NC_051400.1:8340798-8341015 GCF_015228065.2 Penaeus monodon
TTGTTTTCATTCCATAGATCTTCTCTTTGAGATACAAATATCTCTGACTGCATGAAGTGAAAACCTCAGGTAATCTAGAATAAAATGATAAGCACAGAATATCTTTTACAGATAAAGAGTAAAAAGAGAGATGAAAAGTCAGTAGTGTGAAGGGAAACCAGTTACAACTCTTGCACACACATTACAAAGGCAAAGAGTGGGAAAGATCATTTAGGTT
>NC_051400.1:8341080-8342637 GCF_015228065.2 Penaeus monodon
CCTAATAATGGTAGATATCATGCATTCCAGAGTGCTAACTGTGAATTATTTTTATAGATTTGAGATATCAGTATATTTATATTTATTTTGGTGAGTTTTCTTTCACTGAGGATTTGTAAAGTTGTATAGAGAAATATGGATATTGTGATTGTTTACATATCTGGAAATCATTGGGTTACAGTTTAACTTCGTAATTATACCTTTAATCAAAATACAGAAGCAACAGACAGAATCACTGAATTTCATTTGAGAAAACAGATGTGTATGAGAAAGGCAAAACATTATAAAAAAAGTTAGATACAGTTAGTGATGAGTCGCGTGATCATTTTACATGAGATAGATTTTAATGTGAAGGATGACATATTCTGTCTTTGGGAGATTTATGACTTTTTTTTTTTCATTTTCAGTTGTCTGGCCAGCAGAGAAGAAAATGTTTTCAATCCTCAAAAGTGGCTGGATGATTTCTGTTTTAAGTCTTCGGAGAAACCAGTAGACAGAGAGAGTTACAACATAGAGACCGTGAGCAGAATTAGATCTGATATTGGTGAAAAAGAATTTGAAGATGATTCTGCAAAGACCAAATTGTTGCTTAAGCAGAAGTCACAGTTAATGAAAAATGCCAAATTCTTAATTGATCAAAAAAAGTTATTAACCACTGAAAGAGATAATGTTTTAAAACGTGTCAAGGGAGGTTCAGGAAATCAGTCAAAAATCTCGAGAGTCTTGGATGAAAATGCTCGTCTAACAAAGGAGTTATCTGCTCATTTGCAAAGTATCACCGCAAATATTCAGAAAATAAATGAAAAAATTGGCCATTTAGCAAAAAAAAATGCTAGAAAAGTTGACTCTGTCCCAATGAATGTATCAAAGGAAAAGGAAGTGTTATTATCTAGTCGTAGGTCAGAAGCTAAACAGAACATAAAGACCAAGGAGATATTTGACAAGATAACAAATAATTTGCAAGACCAAAATTTTTGCCCAAGTAGAAAACAAGCTTTGAGTAAAACAGAAGAAGTAAATGTTAAATCGCCAAATTCAGAACATAAGATCTTGGAAAACACACCCCAACACACTGACCGGAATCATGATGTGTCTAAACAAGGAACCTGCAACAGCAATGTAAATCAGATCAAAGGAGAAACGGCCAAAGAAAAACAGGATGTGATTAATGAAGAAAAAAGCAGTACCAGTCAAAGTTATGGATCAGAAGGAAAACAGAATGTGAGCAACGAAGAAAACACTACAAACAGTAACAAGTTCTCCGATGATGAGAGAAAACTTGTGTCTTATGTAAGCAGCGTCAACACAGAAACAAAAATATTCCATAATATTGTATTAGCTAAAGACAAATTATCCCCTAATGCAAAGGGAATGGAAGTAAAGGTGAATAGATCTTCAAAGGATAAAAATACATACTGGTGCAAAAAGTGTAATGCATTCTATACTTCAGTCTTTGGTTATGTAGAACATTTGGAATCGATATCACACTTCGAAAATGTAAAGGTAATTTACATTTCTATAGACTTGTACTAGTATCAGTCATTAACATATCTCACA
>NC_051400.1:8343002-8343879 GCF_015228065.2 Penaeus monodon
GACAGGAAATTTTGTGTTTGTTTCAAGTCACTCAATTACAAATAGATAAGTAAGCCTCACGGTATATCTTTTCCCTCCATATTTTTCCTTTCTTCCCAGAATGGCAGTCAAACTCAAGGCAGAATTACCGGGAACGAATGTAAAGAAAATGACGGAGTTAGTGATGCATCACCAGAAGGTTTGCAGTTGTCTATTTTCTGTACCTCCTTCATCCAGTGTCTCGTTTTTTAATAATTCATACAAGTTTGATAGTATTATACTTTTTTATACATTTTTTTTCTCCCCCATTTTTATGTGCTTTTCCTATTAGTTCCCGAACTGGAATTTTTGCCCTGTTGAAGATGATGGAATCCCCCCCACCCCTTCTTGCCCACAATAAAATTGATGCTGTATACAGCTTTCCTTCATTTGTTCATTACGTATATTTCAAATTCCTTTTCTACCAATATTTTTATTATTGCATATTTCTCTTATGAAATTGAATAGCATAAACCTTTTTTCAGTAAAGCCCATTTTGGAGAATTATGATTACAAGATGAAATTATAAACAGTGGAACATATATATCCTTATCACTGTCTATGAAACTCGTCCTGTCTTCCTCAGTCAAAAATTCCAACCTAGCACACTTCATTTTTCCTGAAAATAAGGCATACATACACTTTTCCTTTTTTCTTTTGGTTTACATTTGACCATATTGTCATAACCACACCACATTGGTTTCTTACAGTGTAGGCAGAGATCAAACAAAGAAAAAAATTACACTTGATGAAATCTCATAGAATTTGTTTAGTGCATGTGTAAAGGCACTTTTGGCCTTGAGTTGTTCTAGGACTTGCTGCCTCTATCCTCAGTAGTAAGAAGAAAAAAAAAACCCTC
>NC_051400.1:8343965-8344296 GCF_015228065.2 Penaeus monodon
AGAGATTTATTTTTTTTTTAGTTTCCATTAAAAATGTGTCTTGTATTGCTTTAAGTGGATATTTTGAAAATTATTTGGTTATAGATCATTTAACATAATTATGCATATACTGAGTCCATTATTTAGTCACTTTAAGCATTTAAAAAAAATGATAATTATCTCAAAAATAATTCAAAGTAAAAAACACACAAAGGTCCATTCATGTTACCTCTAGAGTTGTCTTCAAATGCATTTTGTTGTCCTTGTACATTTTCATAACCAGGAAGTGTAAAGAAATTTTGCCAGCTATTTTTCAAAATCAGTTATTGCCTTGCACAATATCCTATATGCA
>NC_051400.1:8344348-8344436 GCF_015228065.2 Penaeus monodon
CAAAAGAGAAAATTATAAATCATTTTGTAATTCATACAACAAAGCCCATAAAGTTTCCATTTTTTCTGTTCTTTGGATGGAATGGACA
>NC_051400.1:8344817-8344883 GCF_015228065.2 Penaeus monodon
CTTCAGAAAGGTTGGTAAACTCTAGGAAGAAAATCTTTTCCATAATTCTAAACCTATCAATGCCTG
>NC_051400.1:8344961-8345114 GCF_015228065.2 Penaeus monodon
CAAGGAATGTAGTAAATTCCTTGGTGGCAATAAGTATGTGAAGCTATCTCTCTGTAAACAAGACTGACATAGATTAATAATTTTACTGAAAATATTTCACATTTTAAACAGGAGACCAAACCTGTAAATATTCTCATTAATGGATATTTCTGC
>NC_051400.1:8345594-8345721 GCF_015228065.2 Penaeus monodon
CAGATTGATGGGGAAAATTGCATACTATCACCACTGCTTTAATACTATGTGAATTCCTTGAGATTAAAGAGACGTAAGAGTTTGAAATAGAAATTACTTGCTTCACATTATTTTTCTGTTAGCTACC
>NC_051400.1:8345755-8345941 GCF_015228065.2 Penaeus monodon
CAGGAGTGGAATTTCTTCATTCGACAACAGTCTTCTTTTGTGAACTCTGTAGTCAGGTTATGTTTGACAAAGATGAGGCAATCCTCCATCCACAGAAGTCACAACACTTGATTAAATACAAAGTAAGAATTTTATTACTGTATAATTTTTCAAGATATAGAACCATGTGTTTGAGTTAATTATATA
>NC_051400.1:8346022-8346951 GCF_015228065.2 Penaeus monodon
TTGCATTTTGATTATTTATTAGATTTTCCTACTTTTTTTCAGGAGCACATTCAGGTAAATGTCACACAGGAAATCCAGTTCATGAAGGAAAAGATGTCGGCACTTACAGAATACTGCAAAAAGAGACAAGTGAAGGTAGTCGAGAATGCCTCTGCTGTCATCACAGACTGCCCCACAGAGCCTTCCAAGTCATGTAAAGGCTCCCCTGATAAGGAGACCAGTAATTTGGACAGCAGTAGTAGCACCAAACGCAAGATGACGAACGAACAGAGTGAACGTAATAAAAAGAATCGAGTGGGAAGATAGTCTAGTCTTTTATGAAAGGATCTGATTGATTGGATTTTATTTTATTTTTCTCCAGTTTCTCTTTTCTTGTGTGATATGTGAACTTTCAGCATGGAATCTCTGTTTATTCTATCTAATTCAGTTAGAAGATAAGGTCTGTTCATTCCTTTGTATATATCTTAGGTAAAATATCTTTTGTGTACAATATTTTTATATACAGAGAGAATCACTTTATGTTGTTTTTTTACTGTGTACAGGTATATGAAGTCTGTGATATATTCATCTTTATGGAATTTGTATATACAAAATTACTCGAAGCTAGACTAAAGTAAATACTCTGTCCATAGTTGAAAAAAAAAAAAGCATTGTCCTGGATTTTTAAATATACATTCAGATTTTTACACCTCAACATGTAACCAGAAATAACTCCTAATTATGTGTTTAACATAATAATTAGGATAGCATTGTTGTACAGTCACATAGTGTGTCCAACATAATATAACTTTGCATTTACAAGTGACTGATTATTGAATATAAGAGCCTTTATGGTGTGAATTATTTGAAGTAATTTCTGGTATTTTTATACATTTTAATTTTTTTTTTAATATCTATATTTTTCACATTTGATAATAAAATATTTGAGG
>NC_051400.1:8347037-8347238 GCF_015228065.2 Penaeus monodon
GGGAAAAAAAAGCAAAATGTTCATTTAAATAACAATCTATTCCTTTAATTAAACTTAGCTCTTAGTCAAGACACAAACTTTTAATCTCATTGCTCAACTTTAATCATCAAAAATATTTGTAACATTTAACAGACCCCTGATGCAGAGAAAGGACACCATGACACCCAACAAGGGTATTACTCATACACTCAACACACTGCA
>NC_051400.1:8349996-8351129 GCF_015228065.2 Penaeus monodon
TCAACACACTGCTCAGTAATATACTTATGTCAGGCATCTGTATTTGATGTTCTTTGTTTATTGCTTTATATTGCATGTCATCTATGAATTTTGAACCATCAGGGAAAATTGCTGGTGTACTCCAATTTCTTTTTTTCATAAAGCTGTCAAAAAATTATAAAAAAAAGTCTTCCATTCAAAATTAGTGTAACAGAGTAATTCATATAATTTCAGGGAAAAGTCCTTTCTGTGAACTTTTGAGTATAAAATGGATGCAAATTAAAAGTAAATATCACGTTTACGTCTTACACACCACACTCTAATTAATTTCTACAAGTGACGATATATGTGCATTTCATCCAATGAACCCTTTTAAATTCAGTCAGCTTCTCTTTTAGTTCAAAGGGGACACATTTCCCATTTTTCTCTCCCATTTCCAGAGGATTAATTTGTGATGGGAGGATGGATGTGGAAGGATTTTCTTTCTTTCTTTTCTCAGTTTTGTTTGGACAAAATGTACTCATGAATCATTACACTTTTTTCACACTTGGAAGGTAGATTCTTGACAATGGAATAAAAGGTTTGGACAGTTGGATCTAGGCATGATGTTATAAGGGGAAAGAAAGAAGAGATGACTGTATATGTAAGGACTGGGACTGCAAAGCTAAGATAAATTTATGAAGATAACAATTATTTATTACTCAACTAGAATATATGCAAGAATGCATAGAATTTGTATGCAGTCTTCCCATTTCAAATTTAAGCTAACACCTTTGCTCTAGGCTGCTGCTATCCTGGTTGGTTTTCCCATTCAAGAGCTCACTAAGAGAACACATTTACAGGCTGGGATGGCTCTTGTAATTGGTAGCCTCTCTATTCAGCTCTTGCCCTGTTTTACTATTACCACATAAGGAGCCTGCAAGGTTCAAATACATGAAAGTATTGAATTTACTTGATTACATTTGTAATGTAACAATTGACCTGGCCTGGCCAGTCCTACAGTGATTGTATTTCAAAGTGTGTAATAGTCACTGTTGCACACTGCAATATTTCTTTTTCATGGGAAGGATCCTATGGGTCTTCCTTAGCAGTTGCTAATGGAGCCCCCTAAATGTGATGATATCTGTTGGCCTCCCAAGTAGCAGGAGTAGCAG
>NC_051400.1:8352994-8353271 GCF_015228065.2 Penaeus monodon
AGTATTTACAAAAGGATGGAGAATGCAGTAAATCAGATTGTGCATTGGGTGACATTATACATTACCTTGGCTATTTATTTTCATGGGTGAGGAAATTTCCTTTAACATTTTTTGCAGTCACACCCACTATTACTTTTTATTGATGAGGTAAAGTTCTTAGAATTAATATTCAACCTAAGGTTGAATAACAGATGAAGAAAATGATAGTTATCACATCATTCATCTTTGAATCGAAGAACTGTTTTGTTGACAGTAATTTATATATTTATTGACCCCC
>NC_051400.1:8354798-8355560 GCF_015228065.2 Penaeus monodon
CTTTGCATTTAACCTATTCATGCCCAGTGACATCTGCCCTTGCCATGAAGCATCCAGTCCATATGCTGGGTGGCAAGTATTTATGCCATGCATGTTTGTGCTTGTTATATGATATGCCTATTAAACAGTTGTTCCCTTGGTACCCTGCATCCAATCAGTGAAGAAGTACAGCCTTTGAAATTAGGCATAAACTAATCTCTTTTACTGAAAAACATATGCCATGGCCAAAATTGTAGACCAGTGAAACCATATGCTTCCCGTTTCTAATTTTTCACTCTAGTGGGTGACTGTGACTGCACACAGTGCCTGCATGTACTTAGTTCAGCATGGGAAAAAGCCATCACCATGGGATTGTGAGAAATAAAAATGTTACATTTATTCACCTCATGAATGACAATGTTGTTTGGTGAGAACTTGAAACCATAGCATGTGCCGACAGCACAATCAGTTATTACATTCTGCACCTTTTCTTGCACACCCTGAATACCTAGTTACACCAGAGCAGTGCGGAGTAAGTTGTACTATTCAAAAGATGGCTGCATATAAACCTATACAATATATTGCACATATATACAAAAAAGGGTTAGATAAACTTCATGTAAACTTTCTTGCATCTGTAATCCATCTTTAAGACTAGTTCTTGTTACAAATCTAGTACTGACAGACAAAAATTACACAGCAGGTAGATAAAACAATTCATTATCTGCCAATTAAAAGAAATAAGAAAAAATACTATAAATATAAACTGTTCATCATTTAGAA
>NC_051400.1:8355924-8356119 GCF_015228065.2 Penaeus monodon
ACGAATGCATCTGTATTATCTGAATATGTTAAAAAAATGATGATTGTTTAAATATTTGCTCTTCTTACCCAATTTTGTTGTTTACTAAGTATTTTTATCTTAATAAAATAAGTGGAATGTGAAAAATTTAGAGAGCGGCGCATGAAAATACAAGTAAAAAATTGCTGAGAAAATGAGCCCCAGTCATCAGCTGGG
>NC_051400.1:8356152-8356227 GCF_015228065.2 Penaeus monodon
CAGGGAATGAAATGAATGAGATTATAAAACCATCAACACCAATATACTTAATTTCATTGAGAACTTACAGATGAT
>NC_051400.1:8356277-8359586 GCF_015228065.2 Penaeus monodon
TGAACACAATCCAACATAGCAACCTGTTTTGTTTCTTGCAATGAGAGTCGAGATATTCATTCCTAACCCTAAAAGGATGAAATATGGCTATTACCATTCCCAGGAAAGTGTTCAATTAAAAGTTTCAATTATCCATATGACAAATATGCAAATTTGAATGATCTCAGGTGAAATATATCAAAGCAAATAAACTAACAAACAACACATTTTTCTTATCCTATGAGCACATGAAGTTCTGAATTTTTTCATCCTTTTGAAATTAATAATTAAGATTAAATAGCTTCCTTTCCTCTTTCATTTGCATAAATCTCTCTACACTCAAACTAGTCAAAGTGAATTTTCCTTTCTTTATCCATTATTCCTAATTTCATGTATGATCTACGTTTAGAAGATTTAAACATGGAGAAAAATCAGGAAGGTCTATCAAGCCAGGCACCATCAGAAAAGGCATAAAAGTATTTTTTCACATATAGTTTGAACATCGACACTAACCATATCCCTGTTCAATGCATCAATAAAGGCACATGTATGGATGGTTACTGGGAGCAAGAATAACAATAAAACAAATGCCTAAAAAAACATAGCAGTCTGTTGTTACAGAAGTCTATATAATCAACAAGGTTCACATCCTAATAATTAATATCTTCACACATAAGTGCAAAAAAAATAAGCAGTCGCAGTGGCATCTAACCTCATCTAAAATTTCCAACTGTGTTATAACACAAAATACAACATTCATTTCTCTGTTAAAATATTACCTCACATAATTTCTCTGAAAAAACCTGAAAGCCTATAACAACACTTGAAAATATTGAAATATAAAACTATTTTTCTGTCATTAAAGCTAGTACCCTCGCTAGAACATCACAGATATACCAAACAGACTTTTTGTTTGTTCACATCCAAAATATGCAATAATATTCATCACTAACTCCATAACTTTTATTGTGATCCTATCTGCTTATTAACTGAACAATATAATAAGGCTATCAATGTCCAGAGAAAATCTAAATTTCATCTCAGTACTCAAAAATATGTTAAAGCCTAATAAATAAATAGTCAAGAAAATGTAAAACAGAACATTAATAATCTACTGTATGTATATTCACTTCAATATCTGCTTCTCTCTCGAAATCTTAATAATCAAGTAGTGTGCAATGGAGTCTGGGCATCATTATTATGCCTACAATGCCCACCTCACATATATACACTTATTTAGATTGTAAATTTAATCTAAAAATGCAAATGCCTTTGTTTTTTATTAGTACTGACAAAGTCCTTTTAATAGACTCAATCATTCAGAAAAAGAATTATCAAAAATTTTATTTTAGCAATCATATTAAGCAAGTCATTACATTAATTTCTTATCTAATATCTTTTCAGTTTCTACATTAACACAATTTACAATTCATTTGTGCAATTTCACTTGCTACTAAAAATGTGTTTCATTCTATCTGCATCTGTTTTAACCCTTTTGCACAACACCATTAAACTTTCTCATATGTCAAACCTAATTAATCTTCTTAAGCTACATCAAACTGAGACAGAGAAAATCCAACTCATAAATCCTATTCACTACAGTGTATGTATCAGATGACTGAGACTGGAATTGGAAAAGAGGGAGGAGGACAATGGAGTGGACGTAAAAGCATCTCCCATAGTACCCTAAATTTTACAAGGCCTTGGATGTGGCACACAAACAAAGGTTTCCATACGTCTGCTAACCAATCAGTGCAATTCCATTTCATGGGAAAAAGACTGTTGCCCAAAACATCTCACTTCATTGTCTAATTCAATAAATAGACATGTAAAGCACAAAGAGGGATAATGCAAGGTAATATATTCTGGACTAACTCTCATGAAAGACATGATCCAAGTGCAGACATAAATATTTTGGCTAACAATTAAGCCTTCAAAAAGTGATAAATACATCAATAAAACTGGCATAATTTGAGGCACATTATTAATCATAAGCTGAAAACTACTGAAAGTAGATCTTTGAAATAATTTTGTTATGCAGCCTTATATAACTGGTCAATACTGGTCAATCCCAAATAGTGACTCATAAATCTTTCCCCATGACCATATTTGTTGCTCTTCAGGATGTTGGCACACCTATTTTAGCAATGAGAATGGTAAAAATCACAAACAAATTATATTACTGAGACAAAAAGATAAAAAGAGATAAACACCACACTGTCTTTCAGGTCCCCCACTTCTCTGTCCTCCCAGTGCTTGTTAACCATGAGAAAGCGAGGAGTGATATTACTTAACAGAAACAAATTTTGTTTCACAATGTGCAATACAAACTATCAGCTGTTTGCCCTTCAAGTCTTTGATTTTACCATCCCTTATATACAATTTTTTTTTCTTATAGGTTAGCTTTTTACAAATGTTATTTCTTGATTGAAAATAATAGTTCTGGAAGTACTACATTATTCTGAAGCTATAATCATTGCCAATGATACTCCTAACTCTATGTCATTCACTCAAGGTAGCTAAAAGTTCGACATTATGACAGACAGCTGTTTCTATTTGGCTCTTCATCCTTCTGTTAAGGTATTTGTAGTATCACATTTATCCTGTTTATCTGCTTACTTTTTTTTTTACCGAGTTCCATCATTTCAGCTGCACTTTTTGGTGTCTTGCGCAACCATATCTAGTTTTATATTCTTTGTTCCTTTATCTTGATCTTCCAGTTTCTTCCTCCCCTTTCCCATTTCTTCTTTGGTTCCTTAGATATCTCTTCTAAGTAGGTCAAGTTTTCATTTCTGATGAATCCAACATTCCAACATATTCCTATCCCCTACTGTGCTGCTGTCTCTTGCTGGCACATCCAATTGTTTCTTTTATGGCATACTGTTTTTTTATCATTTTTCCACCATCTTTTCTCATACTCCAACCTCACACCCTTCTGCTATTGTCTGATGTTCTGACAGGTTCAATTATCATTCTTCATGTTAATATTGGCATATCAAGCAGGAGCACAAGGAGCATTATTTCCATACAGACTTCTTGATGACATTCATAGATGCATAAAATGCCAGATGTTTATTCTCTTTCCTTATAGAAGTATCTCATATTCTGGAGGCACCAAAGGTTGCATAGTCTATTCCCTATTCATACTGAAGGCCTGTTTTATTACCCCACTTCTCTATCTACTTTTTCTGTTAATGAAAATGAGGCATTAATGCTTTTGCATAGACAGTTTGGTCCTTTACATTCATAAACTATATACTTCCCCAATCTAATTATCCTCAAGCTTGCTCTAATTACATATTAAAATGTAGACACCAAAATCAAATGCAG
>NC_051400.1:8359623-8362078 GCF_015228065.2 Penaeus monodon
GCACTAAAAGTTCTAAAAAATATACAAAAGTTTAAGATTGGTATATACAGCACTGAATCAGGATATTCTCTTTTCATCCTCACTGTCATAAATGGTGGACAGCACCATTATTTGTGGCTCCATCATTGTGATCATCAGCTTTATGTTGCCCTGCATACTATGCATATATTTGTGTATTTTCTGTGAAAAGTAATTTCCTGTTGTAGTTATGGTCTTCGAAATTATCATCACTGTGTAGTCTGGGAGAACACAGATGTATCATATACATACACACATAGGAGCTATACTTATTTCATTACTTTTAAATAGTTATAATGTACCTGTGTCTGGGGAATGATGTGACTCCAGAAGCTACCAGTAGACTAGTCTTAATACTAGCAACATCTACAGCACATATTACCAAAATGTTGATGAATAATATTAAGGACCAACTGTATGTAAGTTTCTTTACATTTAGGTATTTTCAACTTGCATATCTTGCTTGCTCTATTTTTGTTTTGACATATTAAGGCCTTTGTCTCTCATTTTTTGGTCTCACCCATATTTATAGTTAGCTTCTAATTTTATACAAATGTATATTCTTCTTTGCATTGATCTCCCTAATATTTAGCTTTTCATTTCAGCCTTGTGCACTAGAGGAAATCTATTCTTTGGAGCTCATTCTCTATGGATAACATCAGCTTTATTCCTTATTCCCCAGGCAGCAGGCATTTATGAGCTCAGAGATGAGGGGAGATTATGTTTATGCAATCGAAAGACTAGGGGGTGCTTTTTACTTTTTATATGCACAATATATTTGACATTATTCATATTATATTGCTATAATTCTGTGCCAACATCCTAAAAGGAAAATAACAATTTTCAATCCTTCAAATGAGGAATTCTAACTAATACCTCTGAAACAATAATGAGAAAAGATTTTCCTAAGGACTAAGGAGAGCTGAGTCTCTGTCTGTATTCTGAAGATCCTGTGCCAAACGTTCCTCAATGGGCGAATACCCATCATAGGAGCTTGGGGGTCTTCCAGCACCACAGTACTGGTCGCATCGACACACAGCACCACAACCATCCTTGGGGAAGAACAAAAAAGACTGAGAAATTATTTCAAAACATAGAAATGATACTATATATCATCTGAATCTGGTCTTAAATGAATACTGAAAATCATTACAAGAGTATAAGTTGGAAATGACAAAGATAATTCCACTCTTTTCCTGTAAATGACAAACAGCTTTTGGTGCTGAGCTATTGTCTCAGATACATGTGATTCTCATTCTTCCCTGCTCCTATAAAACAATTATTACTAAAACATAAGATATGAACTACATAAACCAGGATCATATTTAGCACAAATGCACCATAATGACATACATAAATCAACATTTCTATACTTACAGCCAGTTTGTTGCCAACTGTAAACCAGAATTCACGATTGGGGATTTGTTCAATACCCTTTGCACCACGCACTAACCGAAGGTAGAAGAAACCAAAGGTGAAATAGGCACAGAATGTCACCAGAACTCTGTAATATGATACAAAATAGTATGGTGAACTAGTTCCTTAAAATGTGTATAATATGCTAAACAACTAATAATTCAACATGTAATAATTACAACAGTAACTCAAACAACTTTCATCAATGTATCTGAAACTGACAATCTCTGAAAATCGGCAACTTGTACTATTAAAAACCACTAACATTCAACACCACCTTCAAAGTTTTGTGGCTGAAACTAACTTACAAGTATATACTTCTAATAAGAACTAGTAAGCTAGACATGAAAGAAAAGCAAAAGAAAATGATGGGCTCACATAATGAGAAAGATTGATCCTCCACTCAGGCCAGAATCAGGTGTCGGGGCACAGATGCTTTTGTGTCCAGCAACAAACAGCAGGTAGCATGAAGAACTGATATTCAGCATCTCAACAGTGTGAATTTCCAACTGTAAAAGAACACTGCATTACTCACACATTCAAAATTTGGTCCCTGTATTTGAACAGTCTTTCAACTATTAGTAAACATTTTTGCAGTCTTTCAACTATTATATAACATAACCCTCCATTTCTATTTAATGTAGAGAATATAAGAACACATAAATAAACCCCTAAATATTTTCAAGCAGGTACACACACAAACACACTTTCTCAATGTATACACACCAACATTCATGTCCACACATGCATACAGGCAAATACACACATTAATGGATACTTAGAGTGATCTTAAAATTCAGTTTTTAGTTTGTCAATTTAACAAAATTCTAAAAACATCAACACAAACCTCAGCTTGCTGGCGATCACACACAAACATGATGTGTGCTTTCCGCTCTTCTTTGTTGCAAGAGCTGGTGTAGTTTTCGCCACCAAGCAAGGTAAGCATCAGCCAGTTATCTGTTTTCAAAAATAAAGAAATATGGAGTGAAGACTTACAGAACAGTACATCATAAAACCATCT
>NC_051400.1:8362677-8363452 GCF_015228065.2 Penaeus monodon
GACTGCAAGTGACTTTTTAAAATTCAAAAACTAATTGCAGAATTTCAAAAGCAAACTTGATAGACAGAGCTGGGAAACTATACTACTATTAATTAGGCCTGTACTATTTTGTTTGTTATGCCTTAGACACAAGAGACTAAGAAACAATGCTTTGCAAATAAAACTGACTAAATCTTTGTGTTGTTTCAAATCTACAATGAATTCCTCTTCAGATGAAGCAAAAACAAAGACCCATTTCATAATTGTCCAAAGAAGAATCTTTCATTAAAAATGTCATTACTTATTATCCTATTCATAACTTGGTAGTTACATTTTATCATACCACAGAACATTTTCTTCAAACACGAATATAGGTACTGAAAGAATTATCCACAGGTTTTGCAGGTGGACATAAATGACGTAACTCACCTTGACTTGAGACTAGGGCCCTGCTGTTCTTTCCGAGCACAACTGGCTTGTTACCAGATTTCGTCATAACCATTCCCACATCAGGTGGCTGCCCGCTGACACCCTCGCACACTGTGAACTCATATTTATTTCCATTTACATCTGTGAGTTCTTTGGCACTGAAAAGAGAAGCATGGTACAATTAAGAAAATGTAAGAAATTAGCAAAAAAACAAAGAAAAGGCAGGGAGGGTAAGTTACCACTATAAGGAATACAGAATTTAGATTGTACAATTACTTCAGATATCAAGCTTCCTTATATGTATTTGCATGTCATTACCATCTTTCTATATGGATGTGTAGCTATGTGGATAGGAATAAGGATATGC
>NC_051400.1:8364241-8365049 GCF_015228065.2 Penaeus monodon
TTATCCCGATTCCTTTCATAAAAGGCCTACAACAATACCAAGGGTTGCGACAATCAATAGTTCTAAGATTAGATAAGATAGTACAACCAGTGCCAACCAAACTCTCTCAATGATAGATCTCTCTGTCCCAACCCAGATAAAATACACAAGTTCATCTAACTACTGTGGATTCAAGTTGTGAAGAATTGTGAATCAAGGGAATACTGAAAGGAGGGGCAAAACATAATCATATACCCAAAGCAAAAAATATAGGAGGCAAAGGACTTGTTGACCATGTCATTCAGTGAAAAATAGTGACACATCTTCACAGCAGGCTTTTATTCCCTAAAACTTCATAAGTGACAACAGTGATTTAGATTTGCAATTTTGGGAGTGTTTTGCCACAATCCATAACCCAAAATGATGGATCATAACGAATTAGTGAAAGAAATGCAACATATCGACAAGTTGCCTGTGACGGAGCGTGTTGCAATTGCAAGAAAGAGAAGAAAACAACAATTAGCAACCTATGCCAAATGGGCAAAGACTGACAACTTCAGCAATCGCAAATCCAAGCCTCTCCAAAGAAGGGGTATTCAGTTTACATCTGAGGTGCAGTTGCTTGAAACAGCAGCCAGGGCAGCCAACGACAAGGGAGCAATCGATGAAATGCGAATGCTTTTAAAATCTGGTTAGTCTTACTGTTCTAGTATTTTCCTTTCCAATATTTTCCACTTGTCTTTGAAATATGAGTAAGCCAATTTATAAGATGTAAGACCAAATAACCATCATTATTATCATAAAACCATTACCACAACACCACCTCCGC
>NC_051400.1:8365119-8365515 GCF_015228065.2 Penaeus monodon
CATGCGTTGAGGTTGATCATAGTTATGTGCACTAAACAATTGTTTACTTGTTTGTCCATTACTGTAGTGAGTCAGAAATTATATCTTAAAAATAGGCTTAAAGTAACTTATCAGCTTTGTTCACTAGAAAATCACATATGCTGCAGAGAGTGGGGCAATTACATGTTGCTCCTCCTTCTAATATTTCCCTCAAGCAAAGAACTACACAAGGTATCTGGCATGATGTCCAGCATAATAAGTGAAGCACCTGTTTGTACTGGGTTATACCATCAGCAGCAGCAGCCCTATGAAACCACCAACAGTACTATAAAACCTTCACCAACACACCACAATACAACCACAATCATCACTACCACTACTATTTAATCATCACCAATACTAGGGCTAATATCCAGA
>NC_051400.1:8365566-8368854 GCF_015228065.2 Penaeus monodon
GAGCTGTAGTCTACTGTTACTTGGTACCAAAAAAACTTATATAGGCATAGACTTAGCTGAAGCTTGCTGGACTGCTTTATAAGTGTTAGTTCTCTGCCACAAAATTACTGTACCATGCTGTTGCATGCTGCCAAGTGGCAGCATGCAAATCACTATCCTAGAGCAGACTTGTATATCCAGTCACCAAATACATAATCCTTATTATCATTAACTTCATAATGATCACCATCTTTCTTTAAATCTCTTTAAATAAAATGAATCATTTATCAGACAAAACCACTACTGAATCAAATAAAGATCGAATAGTAACTCCATCACTACATACATGGTTTCAGGTGACTCCTATCAGCATGAACAACCTTCTTGTTACTAAATAAGATCTTTATGTACAATTATGATTTCTAGTTCCATAAGATATCAAAAGTGAGATAAGAAGCAGACATTTGGTTAGATACTGGAGATGAGGGTAGGTTAATGAAGAGAATGAGCAATGTCATTTGAACACTGCACAACACCCCTGTTAGATGCTATGCTAAATTCCAAATGACTATGTCATAAGGCATTTTCAATATTTTCATCCTACTGCCAGGTATGGCCAAGAAAGCAGCTATGCCTGCTACAAATATTCACTGCTGGATGTGACGTCAAGTATGGCAATTCAGTCAATAAAAATAATCTGCAGGAATGGAGGGAACGTTATAAAATAATTGTGATATTACTGAAGTTACAGTTATCATTTAACAAGTAATATAATCTATAGGAATATACTCTTATCAGCTGATAACTAGCTTCTTATCATGACTGTCTCAAACGTATTTCTAGTTTGAAGGAAGTACCTGTCAGTTCAATGATAAACATCTTAATTTTTATATCTTATATTATGCCATTTCCATATAAGAAGTTTATTCATCAAAGAAAGAGTGGTTTTACAAAATTTCCCATATCTAAAATCAAACCTAAAGTAATTATCCTCACTATTTGGAAAAATTCTAGTATACTTTATTCTTATGTCAATAATAATATAGGTACACCACTTACTACAAGCCATCAAAAACTGGGGATGTGCCAGTGATTTGAGGACAGCTAAAAAACATTTGATAATGTAATACTTATATTACTATCAGATAATATTGAATCAATGTCTGAATACCAAGGAAAATCTTCTGAGCTGTAACATACTACAACATATAGAATGCAGTTTCAATTTTTATATAAGACTTATATGTTTCACTGTACTAGAGTGCATGATAACAGTCTAACACATATATTTTTTTTTTCTTTTCAGGAGTTGATCCAAATCAAATGAATCATGATGGGCTGACAGCTCTACATCAAGCATGTATTGATGGGTCACTTGAGATGGTAAACCTACTCCTGAAAGCAGGCGCTAATGTTAATATAGTTGACAGGGACTTATGGACACCTCTTCATGCTGCTGCTACTTGCGGACACTTTAAAATTGTGACAACACTTATCAGAGCTGGTGCAAATCTGATAGCTATCAATGGTGATGGTGACCTACCATATGACATAACAGAAGATGAGGTGACTCAACATTACCTAGAGAATGAAATGACCAAAAGAGGTATCACCCAGGAGTTCATCAATCAGGCTCGCCAGGCATCTCATGATAAAATGAAGGATGATATAGAATATCTCATTGAGAATGGTGGTGATATCAACCAGCCTCTGGATCAAGGGGGTACACTGCTACATATAGCCATAGCAAATTGTTTTACTGATTTAATGGATATGTTGCTTAAAAATGGGGCAGATGTCACAGTGCGTGATGAAGATGGCTGGGAACCTATACACGTAGCAGCTTACTGGTGCAATGAAAAAGCATTGGAAGCTTTGGCAGAAAAAGGAGCTAACCTACGGTCTTTGACTGATAATGGAGAAGTGCCCTATGATCTTTGTGATGATCCAGATTTGAAGGTTCACTTCCTTCACATGATCAACGACAGACCAGAATATAAATTTGTAGGAGACAAAGAGGATGGTTTACCTCTGAAGGAGTATACAAATGACACCTCCTATGGAAAGGAAGATAATATCATAGAAGATGCTATCCATGAGTCCCAGTCTTTAAACCTGCAAAAGAATGAAAGTCTTTATTCTGAACACTTTATTTCAGAACCAGAGGACATTCCTAGAGAGAGATCTTCTGAAGAAGTGCCTTTAAATCCTTTACTAAATCTCCAAGCAACAGAACTATCTGAGCGCAGAAATTCAGTCAAGGAGGCCAAACATAGGGCACCACTGAAGAGAATGAACAGCATTGAGATTGGTAACATAGGCAAAATTTCCCCCTATGCAACTAAAGCTGGATCAGGAATTTCTGGTCATGATAAGGACAACATCCTACACAGTAACAAGACACTTGAAAGAAGCAGTGGTTATCAAAATTCAACCCTTGGGGCACAAAAGCCTGAAGATCAAAACACCATAAAGGAGATTTTGGATCAAAAACTCACGAACAAAAAAACGCCTGAAAATTCTCAGTCCGAGAAAGAAAACACCAGTCCAGACCCAGATAAACATGCAGGTCCAGTACTCAGCAACAACATAAATGGAACTTCAGAAACAACACAAGCCGCCAACTTCCGGGAGGAAAGCGACCAGTCTCTCGCGTCCAAAAAACTCATCTACATTCCCCGCAAGAAAAATCCAGCGCCTCCTCCTCCCCAAGGATCACTGCTGTATCTGAAGAGGCAAAGGCAAGAAGCTCGCGAACTTCAGCTTGGGATGCTGGATGAGAGAGACATAATCTTGCCTCCCATAACACAGGGCACCCAAACTTCTTACATATACAACCCACCTCCAAGCCCAACGATGATACGTTACCATTACAAAATGACACTGGACGAGGTCACCCATGATGATTTCATAAAACAGAAAAAATGTTCCATCATGTAGTTTGAGTGAATTTGCAAAATCAATTGCAGGACAAAACCCCACCTTATATTGCATCATTCTGTTTTTCTTCTCTCTGATTCAATCCTAATTCTTTCATTAATATTTACTTTGATTTGGGAAAAAGTCGAAGCAAGGACTTTCTAATATTCACCCTAGGTTTTATGACTAGGTGATAAAGTTACAAGTTTAACAGTCAATAAGGAACAATGCAGTTACATATGTAAATATATTTTTTAACCTATGATGATGACTATTTGTGTATATAGAGCAAAAATATATGACAGAAAATGTAACTTAGAAATATTTCAACCTCATTTACATCTTTTCAAGAACAGTGATGATCAACTAACTTTATTAATGTAGGTCTGG
>NC_051400.1:8369822-8370013 GCF_015228065.2 Penaeus monodon
CACAGTGCGAAGCCGACTCTTACACACTTCATCAACTATGCCATCGGGGAAAACAACCTCAGTCAGTCATCAACGCGTCAAATGCGACGGGAAACAGCGGCATTATAGTGTTAAACGAGGAACGAAGATTCCACTCCAAAGAGAGTTGTTTCGAAAGTTGGAGGACGGATGAAACTGGAAATTTACCATTC
>NC_051400.1:8371095-8371385 GCF_015228065.2 Penaeus monodon
TTATGATTCCCAATCAAACAGAAGACAAAGAGAAAAGTGTGACAGCGAGCAAGATCAAAATCCCAAACGTCCAAGGAAACATGAAACCGGCAGGAACAGCACGGAAACCCAACCATATCCGGAGATCCAACAGTAAACAGGCAAGAAAATCCTAATGTCATCTTAGTAAGTCTAGCTGCTGAATGAAAAACAATTTCAATAATCCCCCCAAAATTATACAGAATAAATAAACAAATCCGAATTTCATAAATACATCATTGAAGACTCCTTAATAATGTTGGGAAGACAGA
>NC_051400.1:8371956-8372178 GCF_015228065.2 Penaeus monodon
CCAAACAACCTAGAAATAAAAAAATAAAAAAAACTATTCCACGAACTAAAACAAATACAAAAGGAGTTTGTACGTGATATCCTTCCAACATCAATAAAAAACCCGACCACAACACTACAAACAAACAACTAGTAAAAAATAAAACAAATTCACAAACAATTGCACAGATTACACCAACAACATATACCCACACATTAAACCAATCTCAGAGTTTAACTTTAG
>NC_051400.1:8372304-8372420 GCF_015228065.2 Penaeus monodon
TTCCCTTGCTAAACTCCCATCACGTACACTGGAACCCAAAACTAGAGACAAAATTAGCAAACACAAAAGGCAAAAGTATATTCAAAATAACAAATCAAAATCATATAATTCTATTA
>NC_051400.1:8373145-8373656 GCF_015228065.2 Penaeus monodon
CACACATAAGGTGCAAATAAAGAAAAACTACTAAAGTTTACAACATATATATCAAACCTAAAATAGAATATGGAATATCCACTTATGGAAATGCAAAAAACACAGAACTAAAAATCTAGAAACAGTACAAAATATAGCATTAAGGATAGCAATAGGTTGTTTTAGATCCAACCCAATGGTATCTCTTTGTGCATTACACAACAATATATCAATAGAAACAAGAAAAAAAAATAGAATGGATACAGCTACCAAAAATACTAGAGAAACCAGATAACACCCCAAAAACAAATATTAAAATAATTCAAAGAATATAATCCAAAAAAAAGAAAAGGGATTTTTTAACTTCAGACCCTTTTTTAAAAATTAAAATTTTCAAATAACAACTAGTACAATACAGAATATAACCCCAGTAACACAATAGTATGATATCTCACAATACATAGAAACCCATTTTATGGACAACACATCAAAAGATCTTTCAGAATACATCATAAAAAAAAAACGTTTCTGA
>NC_051400.1:8374031-8374230 GCF_015228065.2 Penaeus monodon
AAAAAAGGCACACAAATTAACGAATCCCACTGCTATAACAAAAGACATTAACACAAACAAACTACATCAAAAACAAACCAAATCAACAATCAAGATAAAAAAACAGAAAACTAGATATTTGTTTAATACAAACAAGAAACCATAGAACACCTAACACTCTATGACTTAACTCTCACACAATGAAATTATTTGTATCATT
>NC_051400.1:8374339-8374414 GCF_015228065.2 Penaeus monodon
GCTCCAATCAACAAATGAAGAACCAAGAAGCACAGATCAAGGGAATATAGACTTCAAAAGTCTAAAACCTACTAA
>NC_051400.1:8377169-8378386 GCF_015228065.2 Penaeus monodon
CTTCATATCTTGTTTTCCAAACTAAATAATTTGTAAAGGATATTGACAATTATTGTGCAGCTATTTATGAATATTTCTCAGCTAAGACTTTAACTACCATTGAATATCATTTTAAAATATAACAAGAAAATAATGCAGAAAAGTTTACTTCTAGCTGCACAAGTTTCCAGTCTGGAATACTGGTTAAAAAAATACTTGTATATATTTTGCGAATAAATTCGTGCAACTTCTTCCACAAGTTCTCAGCAATTCAAATAACATTTTCCAGTTACACACACCTCCTAAAGCCAGCGACTCACCTCACGCCAAAAATCGGTTTAAGTTTCTGAAGCAAATTGGTCTGAAGGTTCCTCTCGGTCTGGTTGGTGACGGATTTATCAATATCACAACCTGCTCTCACCACAACTAGATGGCAAAACAACACGCCCAAAACCCACATCATCCTAGAGCCCTTTCTTTCCCGATACGACACAAGCATAGTAATAAAAAAGTGTTTTCTCGTGCTGTGAATTGGCGTCGCAGAATGGCAACGACGGGTTGTATTTGTAAACACAGCTGTTGTTATCTTCACCGCGCGGCCGTCGCCTCAGCCAATCACGTGGCGAGGAGGCGAAGCTCGACCAATAGGAAGCCGCCTTCGAAAGCAGCTTTGTTTACATCTTTTATATCACGTGACCAAAACCTCCGGGAAAGGATGATTTTGACTTGAATATAAGAGATGGCATTGTTCCATTGCTCCGGTGAGGTTATTTGAACGCAGGAAATATTCATTTTTCGCAAAGCTCCGACATGTCCAAAATATGTCTGAGAGAGGATCGAGTGCTCCTTCCGGCGGCGGAGGAGGATCGGATCCGCCTTCGGGGGGGATCGGGATCCTCCTCTCAGCTGGTTCTATTTTGGAAAGGGGGCGAGGCTGGACGGGTTCGGGATGGAGAGCAGAGGCGACCATGCTAAAAATAATCGCAAAACTAGGTTCTTGGGCCGCAACTACAGCGGGGCAGTCGCAGGTAAGGCAGCTCGCGCCTACTTTCACGTTTGTTTTGGTGGTCTGATCGCACATGTAGGTAACATTTGTAAGAATTAATCTGATGCATAAATTGTAATTTAAGGAATATTTTTTTATTTAAATAGTTCTAGTGTTTGATTTGTGCTCTTATTTTAGGATTTTATTTTGGTAAGGTGATGGTGAGACTCTTTCTTTCACAAACAGTTTATTC
>NC_051400.1:8378415-8378617 GCF_015228065.2 Penaeus monodon
ACTCCAATGATATTAGTTAATGAATATTAGAACACTCACAGGTATAGTGGCCAGTATTCTGCATAGAGTGCTCTTTGAGCAGATCTTAATGGTTATTTTTCGATAATTAGGACTTATTGGTTAGAAATGCCTTGAACTTCATTAAATATTTCAATGCAATTATAATAACATTCGAAGCCATCCTAGACACACCTAATCTAGT
>NC_051400.1:8379200-8380145 GCF_015228065.2 Penaeus monodon
ACAATGAGTATATAGAAATTGTAAAAGGATGATGATATACCAGGAAGCAGTTCTGTGGTACATGATAATATGATATGTTGAGAGGGGTTTGGCTGAATGAGATATGTCATTCAGTACCACATTTACTATTGCACATTCATAACATTTCATTCATAAGAAGGAGGCAGGAGAACATAGCTGTTTGATGGTCTAACAACGACGATGGTCTACAAGGGGTATAGGGGTATGGCTGAACAAAGATTGCCAAAGAGGACCAGAAATATTAGTGGTCACCACACATCCTTCATTCATTTTGGAAGTCATAAGCTAAATGTACATCAGTTTTCAGCAGGGTTTTACAATTGTGGCAAAAAGAACTAGTAACAGACTGTGTGCTCTGCCAGAATTGTGTTGAATGAGATTTCAACGGTTAAAACTTTTATATGTTGCAAGCCTTTAAATTTTTAGTCTTAAACCCTTTCTTTTCATTGTAATCTGCCCTCATCTATCTGTGCTGTTCTCTTTAATTTTTTGTAATTTCTTTACTTGTTTTGATGTTGTGGAATGTAATTTGATATTATGGAATGTAATATCATAGAACTATTGTTTTGAAATTGATTTTATGAATATGGCATCATATTTTTTTGACCAGCATAGATAGAAAATTTTAACAACATACTAACACAGATCGCCTCTTCCAGATCAAAGCCCAGCTCAAGAAGAAGAATGGCCGACGTGATGCGACTCCCAGAACAGGTCTCTGCTCAGGCCTATATGATGAACTTGATGGTGGACGGAGATGACGATGAAGATGTCCGCCTCCACTTGACAGCAGTTTGTGACGATAGTGAAGGTATGAGAAAAGTACTAAGTGAACCTGAATCTCTCCAGTGGATCAACCATAGAGTGCGACCATACCTGGCTCCCCCTCTTCGATTAGCTGTGTCAGGTAACTGGAATTTAGTA
>NC_051400.1:8380182-8380798 GCF_015228065.2 Penaeus monodon
ACCACTGAGGTAATTGATCACTGGAAGTCATTTTCATGTCTGCCAATAGGCTTGTGCCAGTCACCACATATCCCTTGCTTATCAGGGCTCTAGCAAAGGTCAACAAACATCTATTAAGTATGTGCTGACAAGATGGAGCTGACAGATTTCCCTGGCAATTTATTGTGAAATAAGGAACCAGTTCAAACTCTTTCTTACCAAAATATACATGAAAGGTTTATTCACCTATGTAAAAGTGCAAAAGGCATAATGGCAATAGCAGTTCTTAAACACCATACCACTAATGTGTTAGACTTTAGATTTAGAGCCATCCATTGCAAATTACAGCAAGTACATTTGGATAACTTATAATATAATTACAAGAAAATCCCCTGTTGAAAGCCACTGTCAGTGACTGTTAAACATTTACTAAATCTCTAAATGGACTTCAGGCTTAGCTGAGGTATGTGATATATGCAAAATTACTACAATAAACTCTATGACAGGAGGAAGCATGGAATGTGCAAAAGTGCTTATAGAAGCAGGAGCAGATATTGAACAGGAAGACGTAAAGGGGCAGACTCCACTTTTTGTTGCAACGTCTACAAGAAAAACAGAATTAATGAAGGTATGAAAA
>NC_051400.1:8381881-8382284 GCF_015228065.2 Penaeus monodon
TAGTATTTAACAAAAAACTTCCTTTTCCTCATTTTGCAAGAGATTGTTGCAGACATTATAGAACACAACATTATTATTGTTATATAGTACATATCTCAAATTTCTGTTGTTACAGTTCTTAAGTTTCTTTCCAAAAGGTGTTGCTTGAATCTGGTGCCAATCCTGAAGGAAGCAAGAAGAACCGTTGCTCTCCCCTGTTAGTTGCTGTTCGTGATGGATTCGCCGAGGGGGTCAAGGTGAGTCAGCAGCGTTGTGTAAGGTTGAATATGAAGAGGATATTGGACTGAAGAGATAACTGCAGTTATTTTATTCATGCAGATCGTAACACAATGCAGAGACTATACCTTTATGGTTTTGTATTTAGCACTAGAGAAAGTTTGGAAGAGAATTAGTCATAATCAGA
>NC_051400.1:8382308-8382588 GCF_015228065.2 Penaeus monodon
CCCTCCTCCTAACAGTTGCTCTTGCAATATGGTGCCGATCCAGAACCCTTTGACCAGATCCTGACCTGTGTGCCAGGCTGGCCTCTGCAGCATGCCATTGTCTATGCTCACTTCTCCTGTTTCTTGGAATTGGTCAGAGGAGGATGCGTGGCCAACCTCAGAGACCTGCCGTATGAGGTCAATGCCAGCATTATTGCACGGCTTTCTATTCCGCACGCGATCCTCAAGTATGCCAGGTTAGTTGGGGTGTCCAAGAGAAATATTTTAGAGTCTTGAATCA
>NC_051400.1:8382710-8382995 GCF_015228065.2 Penaeus monodon
CTGCTCTTCCTCTTTCATCATCTTTTATTTGTATCATTCATACCCCTCTCTACATGAGCAGTGTTGGTCTGTGAATTTTTTTTTTTTTTATCTTTGTTTTTGCTTTTTATTGTTTCTCCATATTTTTTTTTTTTTTTTTTTTCCATTTGTATCTTTTGTTCTTTGATGTACTTTTTTTCCTTTCATAAACTGGGCTGTTTTGTTTTTTATTTTCTCTTTTACAATAACCGCCTTATGCAGTACCAAATTACAGAAGTAGAACTATTGAATAATCAAATGGGATTT
>NC_051400.1:8383934-8385028 GCF_015228065.2 Penaeus monodon
AACATCTGGGAATATGTGTTAAAGAGTCCATTCTGTTTTCAAATGTATTGATGAAGAATGTCTTCCAGTTCTCACTACATCTTTAAATTTAAATTCCCACAGGGACTACCCTGAGTTTGTTATGCTGTATCATGAGATTGGAGGTAATCTCTGGCAGTTGAATGCTAAGGGATTATCTTCATTAGAAGAATTTCCTGAAAGCTCTCCAGCAAAGCAGTTAATAAGCTCTCTCTTAGGTAAGTAACTACTGTTTTAGAATATTTAGGAAAGTTTCATTTATTTTTGTTGATTTATGTTATTAGTTGCTAAATCAGTTAGTATATCTGATAGTTTTGTGATTGTAAACCCATGATATCTTGCAGGAAAGAGCTGATAGCTGTTTTATATTATTTTTTGATGTATGGGAGATAGCAGATGTATTACTGAAACACCTCAAACATTTTCCCCCTCCTTACAGGTTCTCCAAGAAGCTTAAAATCAATTTGCCGTCACAAGATACGACAACAGTTTCACAGAAGAAATCTTGATAAAGTGACTTCTTTAGATCTTCCCTCTTGTCTTATTCCATATCTTAGTTTTGAGGAATTCACAAAATATTCAAAAAGGACTGAGGAGAACACTCATACAAAAGTTGTCAAAAAGGAAGAGTGATACAAGTGGCAGTCAAAGCAATTTTGTCAGTGACAGATAGAGGCTTTGCAACGAAGTGATGATTACTTAGTGAATGCAAGAAGCATTGGGAGCTATGAAAAAATGTGAGTGGGTAAAGTGTGCATGGTACAGTATTCTACCTGCAATTAACTAAATGTTATGTTTCTGTTGTTTTTGTTGTTTATTATTTTCAGATCTTCTGCACTGTGTTTTGTTGTGAATACTTTAATCTATTTTGGTGTTCAAATATCTCTGATATCTACATTCAACTGCTACAGCCCATATTTCTTCATGTGTCTATAACTGACTACTTTGAAGTTTTTAAGACTACAAATATGTAGAATTACTTAGTGTTTCTGTTATTAAAGTGAATTGTTCTTTTAAATATTATTGTTAATATGAACATGACCATCATGTTTGTTTACTTTTAGCTTATAAGTGGA
>NC_051400.1:8385078-8385902 GCF_015228065.2 Penaeus monodon
ATGATCTGATCAGATCTTCCAAATTGTTAAGTAAATCATATTGTTATTGGATGGCTGAAAAATGTAAAGAACCTCTGTATGTGCAATAAAGATCTGTAAAGGAAATTCTCTCAAGAGTAAGGTTATATGTATAATATTTAATGCAGAATGTGTATCTCTTATTTATTGTCATTGGTTGAGTTGTGAATGAGAGTAAGATATGAATGCATAGCCTAAGCATAAAATCCTTAAAATCTGCTGGTCAGTGTAGTATTTTACATACAAATGTTTTATAAATCTAGTCATAAAAAGGATTTGATATTCATTGGATATGATAAGCAATAGTTGTTTAATTGTAATTAATTATGATATAAGTTCTTTTTCTACAAAGACTTTTCAAGTTTTATAAATACAATCCAGTGATTGTATGATTCAGGTTTCTGACACTTGAGTAGACTATAACCATTGTTGATAGATTTTTTTCTTTATATAACTAGAGGCTGTATTATCAAAGTGTCACAATTATAAAATCTTGTATTAACTTTTTAAAAAGCATATAAAATTCTAGCAAAACTGAATGTCTTATTTTTTCACTGCATAGGCAAGGTAGTCATGGACAGATTGCTCAGGGAAGAATGATCATAGGTACATACATGCATTGACAAATTTGTATTGCCTAATCCTAGCTTGTATGACCAAATTTTAGCATATGGTCTGAGTCTACTCATGAAAACAAATATTTTGTAATTTTTCAAATAAACATTACATAGGAAATGACAATTTCATTTTCACACAGGATAATTTTTGGAATATGTCCCCCACCTCTGAATACCATGTCTGTTGCT
>NC_051400.1:8387176-8387706 GCF_015228065.2 Penaeus monodon
CGCACCTGTCCACGCCTTATACATCCTCGCCCGTCTACGTTCTCCACTCTCCACGCATCCCTCTCTGTGGCGATGAGGTGGCGGCGCCCAAGGTCCCTAAAAACACCAAATTGAGCACACGTAATGTTTCGTCGTGTCGATTTATCTCGCACTTTCAACGAATGTTTGAAATCTTATGGCACCAAACCTTTTGCAATATCAGGCTAATTTGCTTACCGTTGATTCGTGGGAGAAACGTATGTGGTACAAAATCAGTGGTTTCGTCAGGAACAAGCAAGTTCTCTAGTTCTCTCGGTATAGGCAGTCAGGGTAGCAAAACCTCTCTGTTGCCGTGCTTATTCTTAAGGCGACATGGCCACACTTCCCTCGGAGTACCACTTCTCCATTCAGAATTGTTTCTCTCGATATCGGTATCACTATTTATTTACCCGTTCGTAGTATTTTCCGCGTGAATACAGTACGATGAACTGTTGCGACTAATTACAGTCTTTACATGTATAGTTAATATACAGACAAATACATTCATCTAC
>NC_051400.1:8388788-8388889 GCF_015228065.2 Penaeus monodon
ATTGTAATTATGACCTTACTTAAGTTTCTCAATCTTTGGAGATTTTTTTTTAGAAATTATGTAATTCATAAAGATGACTTTGTTTAATTATAAAAAAATAC
>NC_051400.1:8389471-8390488 GCF_015228065.2 Penaeus monodon
CACGTGGTCTCTATTGTATGCTTGTTAACAACAGAGAAAGAGCACTTAGTATCAAAGGTTCTTCTTTTGAGTCAATTTGCGCTAGAGTAAGTCAGGGGGAGAATAGCTCTAGCGGGTAATGGCGAGCCATATATGATATTTTTTCAGCCTACAGGTTTACAATTTATGTTATCAGTTGCGTATGAACCAATCGTTATCAGTTGCGTATGAACCAATCGTGAACTACTTAAAAAGGCAGCAAGTGTGATATTCCAATATAACTGTGAATCGTTCTTGCCAGTAGGCGTGTTTTTCACTCCAAACTACTCCGAGTCTGAGAGACTTGTCAAGACCAGGCCAGTAAATGCTAAGACGTGCCCTAGTTTTTATGCCAGCAATACCCTGGTGAGCAGCGGAGGACTTCAAACACTCTCGCATGTAATCTTTCGCATGTAATGCTGTCGGGATGAGAGGCCGTGAGTCCATAAGCCACACCATCAACAGCTCAAATACTCACGAAACCCCAGAATTATCGGAGGATTTCTAGGATGTTTTGTCTTTGCCTAGGGAAGCTGTTCTGTACAGTCTTGAGAAGGGAGACATAAGTGGGATCCCTCGCACCTGTGGACTGTAGCTCACTCCAAGAGATGGCACATTCATGACTAGCTTCATTTAGGGCAGCAATAGCTGTATCAGCAATGATGAGATCCATGTAAGCAGTGTGGAGAGTTGGGCTGTAGTAGTTACCAAGTCACTGGCAGGTCGGGTGGGGAATCTTGACATTGGATCAGGTCCGCGGTGCCATTCACCAGATGTGTGTTGGATAGTGAAGCGGTATCGGAGGGTGCTCTCCTTCAGGTAGAAAAGAAGTGGGTTTGGGATACCTTCCAGTGATCTGTCATTAAGGATGGCTAGCAGAGGGCGATGATTGATTACAATAGAGAGGTTCGGACAGCCGAGGACGAACATCCTGCATCGATCTAAGGCATCTGCTACTGCTAAAACTTCACCCTCCACAGGATTATAGCGAGGCTCTGC
>NC_051400.1:8390656-8390844 GCF_015228065.2 Penaeus monodon
AGTGACAGTCTCCTCAGTAATTGCAATTATTTTTATCACAACAGTACAGTACCGGAAACATAATAAAACTTTCAAGAATAAATACCACCACCAGCATTTGTTTACCGAGGAAGAAGAAATCGCGTTCTAAACAGAGAAGCATAAGGGAGGTTGTTCTGCTGATATGTAGCAGACGAAATGCCTGCGGA
>NC_051400.1:8390901-8391807 GCF_015228065.2 Penaeus monodon
CTCAGTACTGAAAGACGTAAGTCAGGGAGTATGTTTCTAATCAGTTGTTATTAGTCTGTTAAAACTTAACTTACGACTGATTCTGAATAAAAAATATTACATAGAAAGATGATAAGCAAGGCAATACAACTTGTGTTGACGTTGCTTCACTATTTTAACCACCTTAGTCATGCCGCATAGATCAGATCACACCAAAGTAGTCAGTAAAAGGTAACATCACGCTTTTGCCACCTGTATCTTACATTTTGTCGGAAAGCGTATTTTCTTGTATTATCAATCACTGTAGCAGCTAGACCTACTCCAGTAAAGAAGGAATTGTGTTCACGTAAACTGTCCCACCCTAAAATACACTATAACTCATTTAAACCAATATTGTCCCAGTCTTATTTTTCATTTGATCTTTAGGGAATTATTATTGTAGTTGTCGAATTGGCTCTGTCTAGGTATTAAGAACTAACTAGATTTAAGACTATTAAAAGTATAAAAGTGTCTTTCAATCGTATCTCTTGGCTGAATGGTTCGCATGATTGCAAACTGCGGACCACAAATCTGCGGGTATCAGTACCCGCGTTTGAAAAGTCCGCGGAGGACGAGAATTGTATGCACTGGTATCACTGGTCTGTATTCAAATGTACGTGCTCACATTACTTTTTACATACTTGCACAAACTCCCACTCGATCATACCTGCTTACAGAAATACGTAGACACAAATAATTGCAAAAGAAAATGCCCATTGAATCTAATCTTAAAAATAATTATGCCTTCGGATTGAGTTAAATATACCTGAATATAAAAGATCAATACGTTTTTTTACATGTCTTGTTTAATATTTTGTTCCTTATGACACCCCACCTTGCCATTTGCGTCAAATGAAACACTGACCACACGCTACCACTATAGGTTCC
>NC_051400.1:8392009-8394562 GCF_015228065.2 Penaeus monodon
TATAGGTTCCTAGTATATGTAAATATGCAAATGGTTGAAGTTTACCGCGGAGTAATAAAACTTTTGATCAATCTTACTGGTGTCTGAAAATGAGCCATCAACAATGGTATTTGATATGAAAATTAATATACATCCTAATAAGGGGAAAACGTGAATAAAAGATTATATAATACGATTTACTCTACCGTTATCTTGTAAGTTTATGAAAAAATTATACTGATCAACTGTACAGAACCAAGAGAAACCTGAATCTTAACAAATGCAATATAATTTGTGTAATGTTTTAACACCTTACATATATTCGTAACAGCTAGGGATAACTGAGTCAGGTCTCTGTTTTTCGTTTTATTGTTTTTTTTCGTGTTATGGGGGATTTTTGTACATGTTCCTAAAAATGCATTACTAGAAAAAAAATTTGTGTTCCAATTAATTACATAAATGTACACAGAGACATAGAAATCTTCCTTTTCAAGAGTCCATATATTAAAATGGACTTTATTTAGTTAGGCTCTCAAGGTCCTCATTCCAATAATCAATATTTCTGATGATATGCTATTAGTATATCATTATAGAAATAGGCTGATATGTTTGAAATCTTACAAGAAACCAATTCTAGCTAAGTTATTGCAGACCGTGTATGACTTCTTTTGACACACTGAAATGATTATTAGATCAGTGATAAAATATCTTCTTTATATAATGTGACATCAGTGTCTCTTATATTTGGTCCTCAAAAGCACTTTTGCTAAATTAATGTTCAGAGAGGCTAAAAACTGAACATATATAATAATGACTGTAAAAACAATGCAAATGAAAATTAAGAACTTCACAAAACAAGGGAGATGTAAATTTGATGGATTCTAATGTCATATCTACATCAAAATTGCATTTAATTATGATAATGATATAATTTAAAATTAAACAGTTACAGCTTGCTCTTTGAAGTTATTCATCCTCTTTCATAGCTGTTCTATAAGTTAAACGTTACCAGTATATCACTCTTTTACACAGTATTCTCATCAGGTGAAATCAGTCTCTGATTCGAAGTCTGATGTTTCCATTTAATGAATAGTTAATTCAAAGGTCTTTACATATACTTTAGAAAACTAAATACATTATATAAACATGTACATATTGAATTATTAAGAAGTGTAAATAACCAGCATATATTAACACTACTGATAAATCATATGGATAACAACAAATAATTAAATGTTTTAGGAATAATAAAAAAATAAAGACAATCTGATACTTCTTTATGTGAAACTAGATAGACATATAGCCAGTGGAAATATGAAAATATAACATGGATGAGAAAAGAAAAAAAATTGTAGACTCATCAATGTATTCTTTGGTCTATGACAAAAGATAAAATATAAATGACATGATTATGAGTAACATTTACAAAGCCAAAGAAACATAACTGATGACATCTATGGAAATACCTCAGCAAAGCAAGAATCATCTATTAGACCTTTTATTTAGATTTTCACCATGTCACTCCTATATAAACCTTGCATTCAATGACCAGAATCTGAACAATGTAAACTTCACTTGTCCCACGTGAGATCAGCACAGATTCCCTGTGAAAGCCAAGGAACAGTAACATAAGAGTACTGTCCAAAAATGACTATATAGCAATGCATTCCATTCAAATAGAGGCATTAAAATATATACATATATACCCTGTACAGTATACATTGGCTTAATGCCCCAACATATCACAGAAAAAAATAATTTGAAAATTGTCAGAGAATATATTTCATATCAATAAAAGATCAAAATCATTACATATTAGCAAAAACAGCAGCAAAATTTATGTCTCATTTTAAAGCTTTCCACTGACTGAAATAAATGAATACAGTACAGATTTGTTTAAAAATGTAAATAGCAGCTATAGAAACATCACATTTCATTCATAATTATCATTTTCCCATTATAACAGAGAAGCAGCATAATTGTGACTATTGTTACATAAAAATCATACCTTAATCTCAGATTCTTCAAGGACTGTATGTAGTTAACATATCCCTAGTATTTTTTTATTATATTTATTGTACAGATCAGATATTTGAATCAAAATATTAAAATCATACATACACATTCCCATTGTATATGAAATATTAAACATTCACATGTTAAAGTTTTAACTCTATATTACCAATTTGATATGGGAGTAGTCCTTTATATATATGTATATATAAAAGTATAAAATAAACTATTCAATAAATGTATAAATCACATCTTTGGTACAATGATTTGTCTTGAGAACTGAATTGTAATAACATGTCAAAGCATTCTAATGTAAATCAAACTGTCTATTTTTCCTAATCTAGAAATACCAACATTTTTGCATTACATTTCTTTATTTTAATCATTTGCTTGAAACTATGAAACTGCTCATAAGAGACGGAGAAGATCCTCATATCATAACATACCTGCTTGCTCCAGCTTTTAAATTCATAACTTCTTTCTCTCTCACCATTAGGTGCATACAACTTGCAAAAGAAAGATACAACATATTTGCAATAAAAGATAAAAATTAAAGCTCAT
>NC_051400.1:8394604-8395558 GCF_015228065.2 Penaeus monodon
CTCCTTCATAATTCACATTCTCGTTAAAAAAAAGTTTGTAACTGCACTATGACCTGATGACATTTTGATCAACATTAACTAATATCTCATCCACAAAAAAGGAAAATGAAAGTGCAGTATTCAAAATGTACTTGGTAAAATTCTGAAAAATATCTGCATAATCTATATCACTTGTGATTATAAGTATTCAATATATTTTTCCATTTCAAATATAAAACCATTTTTGGAGACTTAATGCTGATATGTTATCTTGCCTCTTGAACAAGGATAGGGTGACCTTGCCTCTTATATATCTTGCTTCCTACACAAGGTCAGAGTCATTCTGCCACTTATGCAAGGTCAGGAGTCACCTTACTTCTTAAAAAAGTCAGGGTCACCTTGCATTTCAAACAAGGTCTGTGGGTGTTTTCAAATCTTGTCCTTGGTGGTGTGTTATGCAAGGCACGAGACCCCACAGCAGACATGGCACAAAAGACAGGCCACAGATTACATAATACACGATCATGTAGCTGCCAACAATATCACTCATCCAACCTGCAGAAAGGGAAGAAATGTATATCATAATACTGTAGTTGATTCTCAGATCCCTTTAGTACAATCTCTAAAATTTAACAACTTCATAAGTTCGACCCCTTAAAATATCCCCACCTTACCAGTAAAGGGTAAAACAACCAGTCCTGAGATGCCAGTGAGGAACAGCATGATCCCGTGTGTCTGAGACAGATGAGAGGAACTCAGATTCTCCGCTAGAAGAACCTGGGCCAGTGCTATGATGATGCCCATGCTGAAGCCAAACCACCCGACGCACAGGCTGATACTCCTGAAGTCCCAGGCTAGTGTCACAGCTGTGGAAGGGATGGAGGTGAGTTGCGTGGAGTTGACGGATTGCTTGAGGGAGAGGGAGAGGTGGTGGGAGAGGGAGGTGGGGATGGAAAGGATAGGAGAGGGGTTTGG
>NC_051400.1:8395590-8395672 GCF_015228065.2 Penaeus monodon
GAAAGGAGAAAAGGAAAGGGAGGGGTAATGGGAAAGGGAGAGGGGATAGGAAAAAGACAAGAAGAGGGGGGAGAAGAGGGCT
>NC_051400.1:8395773-8397607 GCF_015228065.2 Penaeus monodon
CGGATAGACGGACAGAAAAAAAAATCATTATTCCACTTATTCCTCAACCGAAATAACCCTTCTTCTGGCTCACCTATAGCCGCGAGAGCACCGTTGAAATTGGCCAGAATGTGATAGTAGCGCCTCTCCATCCATCCGCGGTCACCAACACCCGCCATCAAGAGCTTGGCCAGCAGCTCGGAGGCGGCGAAGATGGAGAGGAGGAAGGGCGCCCCGTAAACCAACTCGTGACTGACTGCCAACGCCGGCAGGAAGGCAATGTAGACAACCCACGCCTGGAAGGAGTGATGTTACAATATCTCCGTGATTTGTGGAAAATTGGGGTGCAGCATTGGCAGAGAACAGCTGCATCTCATTGTCGTTACAATGTGCACAGAAGAAAATTCGATTTTAATATGACTTTTTTCAGTTATACACAGCTTTAAACTGTGCATTCAAGAGCTTTTAAAATACACTGCGTAATTTGCAGAGAAGTCTTGCCGAGTTTTCAAATTTCTCTCTGAATTACACCCAAACCCATCTTTGAACGCGACACTTACTATTCTGTTGATGACGTTGCTGATCGCGGCCACGACGAACAGGGGGTGTCTGAGGATGTGGAAGGGGAGCACCTCGTGGCACCGGGGCAGCCTCATCCCGCAGCAGACGCGGGGCTTCAGCGGCTGTTTACGTGATTTGTAAGGGTTGGCGATGGTGTGGCATAAGGTTTTACTGGCTTCTTCTTGCGCTCTGTCTTTGAGCTTTTCAGTCTTTGCTGATAAGGCACTACCGAATTGGTTAAAAATGTCACTAGACCTAAACATACTCTCACAGGCAGGAACAGACGCGAAGGAGTCGGCGCTCTTTGTACTGACGAAGCTCACCGGCCTATGTCTGTGGTCGTTCTCCTTGTTGAGGAACTCGATCCTCTCGTTCCCGGTCTCCTGGTCGAAGCTCTCGAAAATGTCGTCCTCCTCGGCCTCCTCGGGGATCTGCGGCAGGATCTCCATGCTGCGCTCGATGCTGACGGTCCTGGGCCGCTCCAGGTACTCGTTGGTCTGCAGCGTGTCCGTCAGGGGGTTCTTCCACGGCCGGTCCGAGGCCAGGCCCATCCCGCGGCCTGCGCACACGTACGGCAGCCGGTCCTGATACATCCTCAGGCCCGGCAGAGTGGACGGGTCCTCCTCGTCGCTCTCCTCACTGTCGTCGTCCTCGGGGGTCAGCTGCTTGTTGTCCTCGAAGCCGTCGTACTCGCTCATCTCGTCCCTCTTGCTCGCCCTCTTGCTCCCCGAGACGTCGCTCCGCACCTGACTGGCGGCGCCGTTCCTCTGCGCGCCGCCCTCGTCCTGCTCCTCCTTCTTGGTGGATTTCAAGTGCCACTCCACCGGATGGAGAAGAACAGCGCCCAGAGCCCCGTGCAGGACCACTCCCGCCCAGATGATGTATCCTCCCCGGGGCGTGAACTCCTCCAGCAGGTAGCCGAGGAGGGGGGGCATCACCATGAAGCCCAGAGAACCGCCTACCATGGAGAGCGCGTTGGCTTGCACCCGCTTGCCCGAGAAGTACCGCTGGCCGATCATGAAGCCGTGAGGGAGGGCGAGCGAGAGGCCTATGCCTGGAAAAAGAGTCACTTCTTAGTCACTTCTTACTTGCTGACGTCATCGTGCTGGAGAAAGGGGTGGGGGAAAGGAATGGGGGAGAGGGTAGGGGGTCGTTGGCAAGAGAATTCAAAACTTATAATTCTTTATCCACTGGAAGCTCATATACTTTTTAATGTACGCAATTTTCTGCTTGGACAACTTGCCAAAGTTAAAATAACGAAACTACGTAATTTAATTTGTGGACGTAAGAAACT
>NC_051400.1:8397850-8398101 GCF_015228065.2 Penaeus monodon
GCTTAACCCTGATACAACCCCCCACCCTCAAAAAAAAAGGGGAAAAAAGGAAGTCATAGAAGAGGGCAGCGCTGTACCTCCAACGACGCCGTAGCACAGGCACTGCCACACGACGCTGCTGGCGATGGAGCAGAGCAGGAGGCCGACCGTCACCAGGATGACCCCGAAGAAGGTCAGAGTCCTCCCGCTGTAGTAGTACCCGAGGGCCGTCGATACCGGAGCTGGGAGGGGAGGATGAATATAATGTAGTC
>NC_051400.1:8398167-8398640 GCF_015228065.2 Penaeus monodon
AGTAGAGAGAGGTTCTAAATATCTATGTATTTTTTCTCCACTGAGGGCTACTGAATGTTTTTTTTTTCTTTTGTTCTGCAATGATGGCTGACTTTATATCTCTCTTTATATCTCGCTGTCACTGTTATTCCTAATATGGAAATTTTGATACCTACCCGGGACGCAAAATCTAGTCATACAAACACAACAATGCAAAAGAATCACCACCACCAAACAACACGACATCCGACTCACCAAGGCAGTTCGCGAGAGCCACCAACAGTGCCAGTATACAAGCCACCTGCGCATTCGTGTAGCCATGGCTCAGTAACTCCACCAGCACCAGACCGAAGCCAACCACGGTGCTAATCAACACCATCTGGAAAAGGTGGGGACCGTTAGTGCAAGGTTAGTTTGGTTTTATCCCTGTCTCCCCTTCTCCGACTGTCTATTTCTGTCTTTCTTTGCTTTTTCCTTTTTTTCTCCCCCACACA
>NC_051400.1:8398764-8398834 GCF_015228065.2 Penaeus monodon
TTATTTCTTTCCCTCTCCCTCTCCTCCCATGTACATCTGTTCATTCAATATTGATGACTTTATTGATGTA
>NC_051400.1:8399054-8399161 GCF_015228065.2 Penaeus monodon
ATTTATCTATATACACAAACATACTTTTTTAGTCTCATTCTGATTCACGATCAATTCTAACGAGTTTCAATTACACACATTAATTATAACTCCACGAGACTGCGCGG
>NC_051400.1:8399181-8399399 GCF_015228065.2 Penaeus monodon
AAAAAAAAGATAATTCGGAGCCATCGTTCATTACAGGCAGGAAAAAAAAGTTATAATCCTTAATTGCATTACATATTCTGCAAGAGGAACATGACAGGCGCAAGTTAAATAGGCTAACAGGCCGAGGTCACTAAATGGAAAAGGGAGGAAAAGCGAAAAGGGAAAAATGTAGGAAAAACAACAATAATAATTCCTTTAGGCATGTTTTCCCGCGGAAG
>NC_051400.1:8399528-8399919 GCF_015228065.2 Penaeus monodon
CAAGAAGAACAAGAACAAGGACAGCGAATGGCACCAGTGTATCTAATTCTTACGCACGTATTCCCCCTCATGACCAATAAAAAAAATCGAAGTCATTTGCATCAGGAGCAGAGCAATACTCGCGCTCTAGTGAACACGGAAAATTCCAATATATATTTTTTTCTTTTAAAGGCGGTTCGATCAATGGAATAAGATTTAAAAGAGGGACATCAGTTTTTCGTCCTTGCAGTCAATATAAACTCCATTTCCGTCCGTGCATCTTATGACACGTGTACAAATGTATAAACACAATGTGCACTTATATGCACACAAGTTTCACCCATGTAAACATAATTTATCCATACACATGCAAGTATGGAAGCACACAGACATGCACGTACACGCGCACTCG
>NC_051400.1:8400067-8400148 GCF_015228065.2 Penaeus monodon
TCTTCTCAACCTGTCTCCACCACCCGCGCCTGTCTCCCGTGTTTCTTCCTGTCCTAATTGGGAGTTAAACACAAAAAAGGG
>NC_051400.1:8400195-8400304 GCF_015228065.2 Penaeus monodon
GAGGATCGGGGAGGAGATGGAGGGGGGGGGTCCCCTCGGCTCCTCCTATTGATGGGTCGGATAAAAAGGCTTAATTTCTTGTGAACTGCGGGGTTGTCGGGAAAAGAGG
>NC_051400.1:8401156-8401491 GCF_015228065.2 Penaeus monodon
TCAGAAGCGAGAGCCAAGAGGCGCTTAACCCGCCGCCGCTGAAAACAAGTCAGCTTAACGAGGTCAGAGGAGGTCAAGTGGCCTCGTTTTGACCGCGATTCGTGCGGCGCGGCAGTTGGCGGCTTGACACTTGACATGACACTTGACATGATACTTGACTTGACACTTGACATGACACTTGACTTGACACTTGCCATGACACTTGACTTAACACTTGACATCTGACGTGTGATTTGACGGTAATGTGTATTGTAGCGTTTTTTTTTTGTAGTTTTGTGTTTGAAGGGAATCAAGGGAAGAGATTCTGTGCTTGTATGCGGTGACGGTGGAGGTCG
>NC_051400.1:8401707-8401822 GCF_015228065.2 Penaeus monodon
CGATAGTGATTTCTTTTAATATGCATATTCTAAAAAAGATAATGGTAAATAATTAAGAAATCCTATTCTGAAAAAAAAAGAAAAAAAATCCAGTTAACCCACACATTTCGCTTCG
>NC_051400.1:8401865-8402020 GCF_015228065.2 Penaeus monodon
TGGCCATAGGACCTCAAAAAATGAAAATGGAATCGAACGAAAAGTTAATCGCGTAAATTACCCGAAAAAAATGTTTAAAAAATGAGATTGAAAGGAAAAGAAAAAGGAGATTTTCCGCCATCTCTGTTCCGGAGATTTGATAGCCGTCCATCCTG
>NC_051400.1:8402463-8402672 GCF_015228065.2 Penaeus monodon
GCGTCTGTCGCGCAGTTCTGATAAACCTATTCTGAAGGAGGCTGGAGAGGAAAACCATATAAAATGCCACTTATATATCGTGTTGACCTTGCTTTATGTGTTGACCTTAATATACGACCCAGATACAGGCTGTTGATGTAGGATGCTACATATATATACATAAGACTTATATATTGGCCCTAGGATACGTCTTAAACACTGGTGCGTTG
>NC_051400.1:8402759-8402884 GCF_015228065.2 Penaeus monodon
TACGAATATATGCACGACTTATATGCTAAGCCTGGGATATAAAGGATATACTTGCTCTAGGATACGACATATGTTGGTTGTCGCATAAGATACGACATACGACCCTAGGATACAAATTATACACT
>NC_051400.1:8403001-8403148 GCF_015228065.2 Penaeus monodon
TTGAACGAACATAAATAAAAAACAACTCCTGATATAGAGAATGCCTGTATTACACTTCTCTCTCCCGAACAACGGCCACACGCACACAACCTTGGAAACAGCATACCACAAGCTGACAGCATGAAATACCCCGGGCTCTCCCCATGC
>NC_051400.1:8403376-8403605 GCF_015228065.2 Penaeus monodon
TTGTACCCTGCAACCTACCGGCCACAGCGCTAAACTTTGAATATAAAGTTGCTTTATCTTCTGTTCTCAGGCTCTCAGAACCAGTTAGAGAATCCAATAGCGACCTTGCAACACACAAAGAAGTTCCGATGCAATTAAAAAAGTTTTTTTTTTTCTCTCTCTCTCTCTTCAACATTACAACGATCACTGCAGACTGTTCCTACGTCTTCTGGACCTCCAGCCGCCATAA
>NC_051400.1:8404091-8404232 GCF_015228065.2 Penaeus monodon
TTCAATTCCAAAGACTTTAAAACACAGAAATAACTCATGAAGACATAAAAGCTTACACTAATGACTAACCAATATCCTTACAACTTCATAATGATAAATAATTGCTAATAAAATCCCATGACCTTATATCACTTACTAACT
>NC_051400.1:8404674-8404846 GCF_015228065.2 Penaeus monodon
ATAACTGTTTGTAAACTAAAGGCTTTGCAATTTATAAATAAACAAGATTAACCCTCGACCAAAAAGTGAAAGCACCTGGCATTTTTATGACTCACTTGCTGCTGGACTTATTCCTGTTTCGAGAATTATTGACAATGAATAACAACTGTTTTTTTCCCAGCTGAAAGTGGAT
>NC_051400.1:8405978-8406338 GCF_015228065.2 Penaeus monodon
AACGAAACAAGGGGGCTGCTAACGTCATTGCGCCGCCTATTTGTTCGAGCGTCTGACTAACTTCCTCGTTAAGAAAATAAACAAACACTTCTTACTCTCACTGTTACTCTTGTTATTGTAAATACATTAACAAACAGTCACCACTGTTTTCTTGAATATAATAATAGTAATGAATTATTATTACTGTTTTTACTACGATATTCATCATATTACATCTATCGTTTCTATCGTTATTACAAATCATCATACGTTTCTTTTCTCAAAATGCTGAAAGTTCTTACTGCAATCAGAAAATTCCATAAAATCATTTTATGCCCCCGTAAAAATATCAATTCGGATATATGAAACAACTGACGTAAA
>NC_051400.1:8406360-8406539 GCF_015228065.2 Penaeus monodon
ACTTCAGGTGCAGAAAGTTGACCGGTAACAGCCATTCAGTTGCAGAATATTGCAATATTTTATTTTTTCCCTGCATCACAGGATGGCAAAGCTCTTTGAAAAATACAATGGGTATGATTCCCACTCATGGAATGCCCGTTGTCCCTGCATTAAACTTTAGAATCCTCGTCCCAAAGTCA
>NC_051400.1:8407002-8407105 GCF_015228065.2 Penaeus monodon
CAATATTTCACGTTAACCACCCTCTGCATATTATACTGAAGCAAATTCGCAAAAAAAAGACAGATTTTCCGTGTCAAGAGGTCAAAGGTCAAGTATGATGAAT
>NC_051400.1:8407718-8407883 GCF_015228065.2 Penaeus monodon
ACATATGCAACCGTTTATGCATACCCGTGCAGGAATAACCATGCATGTGTGCGTATGTAACCGTGACGATCCATCAATACCTGATAATAATCTTTACTGTTGCCATAAATCCGAACGACAGGTAGCCAAAGCCAAGGCCAATTACCTTCGGCTCAAACACGGACG
>NC_051400.1:8408191-8408351 GCF_015228065.2 Penaeus monodon
GAGAAAGGTAGACGGGAAGTGGAAGAAAAGAGGGATAGGAGGAGAAGGAACAAGAAAGGAGGGAAGATGGAAGAGGCGGAGAAGAAAAGGTATAGGAGAGAAAGGAGGGGAAAAGAAAGGAGAGAGGAGAGAGGGGAAGAGAAGTAGGAAATGAATGAAA
>NC_051400.1:8408879-8408954 GCF_015228065.2 Penaeus monodon
CACCGGGGAAATTAAAGAGTTGCAACATTTCCGGTCTCGGTTTATGAGGAATATCCGAGGAGAGGAAGAGCAGCT
>NC_051400.1:8409600-8410079 GCF_015228065.2 Penaeus monodon
TTTTTTTTTTTTGGAGACGGGATCCAATCTGTCATCGCGGTCTCGCAGATTCTGAACTTCTTTGAACGTTTTTGAATTTATGTAAGCTTCCGTAGACTTTTCTGAACTTCTTTGAACATCTCTGAACGTTTCTGAACTTCTTTGAACTTTTCTAAATTTATGTAAGCTTCCGTAGACTTTTCTGAACTTCTTTGAACATCTCTGAACGTTTCTGAACTTCTTTGAACATCTCTGAACGTTTCTGAACTTCTTTGAACTTTTCTAAATTTATGTAAGCTTCCGTAGACTTTTCTGAACTTCTTTGAACATCTCTGAACGTTTCTGAACTTCTCTGAACTTTTCTGTATTTCTGTGAGCTTCTCTAAACTTTCTTGAACTTCTCAGAACTTCTTTGAACATCTCCGAACGTCTCTGATCTTCTCTGAACTTTTCTGAGGGAAAGGATGAGAGAAGCAGAAAGGAGGACGGGGGAGGGAGTG
>NC_051400.1:8410321-8410743 GCF_015228065.2 Penaeus monodon
CTTTTATGTTTCATAACGCCAGCGCAATACAGTCTACGGATACTGCACGCCACAAATGATCATAAAATTAATTTTCCTTCATCAGCATTCTTGCGTAGATCATTTACGAGACCAAAGGCTGAATAGCCAAAAAGAAGTATATATATTTTTTTAAAAACACATCTATATAGAAAATAAAAATGAATAAAAAATATTTCTAAAAACGTATAAAAAAATAACTTCCATATGATTTCACCTTTAATTGCCATTAATAAGAAAAAAATGCCAGAATACATTTCATATCATAAAAAAAAGATAAAAAGGGAAATACAAAAACCACACAAAAAGAGAGAGAAATTTAGAGCAAACGACCAAGGAATGAGGGAGAAGGGGAAGAGGAATAAGAGGCAGACAAAGAAAAAGTAAAAGAAAATTACAAAGCG
>NC_051400.1:8411387-8411568 GCF_015228065.2 Penaeus monodon
TGCTTTCTTAAGTGTCCCCCCCAAAAAGCCACGTTTTCTGAAGATTGCAAAAGAAAACGGGCATACAGGAATCGAAGGCAGGGAAGGTCCGCCTCGAGACTGCTCTTCGGGGCATCGCTCTGCCGCTGACATTTCGACTTCACGCAAACAGGCTCTGTAGACCATTTTCCAACGCTAGCAA
>NC_051400.1:8411888-8411970 GCF_015228065.2 Penaeus monodon
TTATCATTAACGAAATATATCATTATTAATGAAAAAGAATAAAGTTTAAATTTTCAAAAATGAAAACGTACATGACAATATC
>NC_051400.1:8412046-8412237 GCF_015228065.2 Penaeus monodon
TGTCCATCAATTCGTCAAGTATGTGTTTCATCCAAATGTGATTCGGAATTCCTGATCACAAGGCAATCAAGGATATTTATGCATGACGCGGGACGCATGACGCAAGACTGCAAGCTATGACCTGGGACAAGGCGAGGCATGATGAGAAAAGACTCGAGCAGGATTTGCCACACGCGGTAAAGAATGGAGAT
>NC_051400.1:8412745-8413078 GCF_015228065.2 Penaeus monodon
AAACAAAATCGCGTTAAGGTTTGCGAAGGCTGGAAATCCTATGTAGGTTGTCGAGGCTTCGCTTGGCTTTTAGAGGAGAGGAGGGGGTGGGGTGGGGGCAGGAGAGGAGGGGGTGCGGAGGCAGGGGAGGAGGGGTATGGGGAGGCAGGATAGGAGGTGAATGGGGAGGTAGGAGAGGAGGGGGATGGGGAGCGAAGAGAGGAGGAGGTTGGGGAGGCAGGAGAGGAGGGGGATGGGGAGCTAGGAGAGGAGGGGGACGGGGAGGCAGGAGAGGAGGGGGACGGGGAGGCAGGAGAGGAGGGGGACGGGGAGGCAGGAGAATAGGGGGATGGG
>NC_051400.1:8413615-8413727 GCF_015228065.2 Penaeus monodon
GGGGTGGGGGTGGAAAGTTGAGGAAAGTGGGGGCTTTAGACACGATAACCTAGGTATATTTACAACTGTTTCCATGGTTACTAATGGGGTCTGTATAGCTGCTGGTTGGTGT
>NC_051400.1:8414381-8414454 GCF_015228065.2 Penaeus monodon
CCAGAGAAACGGATAAATGATTAAGTTTCTATCAAACGCCACGAGCAACAAGCATCACTTTTCTTTCATTCAA
>NC_051400.1:8414748-8415405 GCF_015228065.2 Penaeus monodon
CCTACTGCCTGCAGATAAACTAAGCACGCTATTAAGGCCTCTACTGCAGCATAAGAGTTTGCAGTAAGGAGAGGGAGAGGGACGGAGAAGGAAATATGGGGAAGGGGAAGGGGAGGGAAATGTTGGGAAGGGAAAGGGGGGGGGGAAGGGGAGGGAATATGGGGAAGGGGAAGGGGGAAAGGGAGGGAAATATGAAGGGGAAGGGGGAAGGGAAAGGGGGGGGAAATATGGGGAAGGGGAAGGGAAGGGAAATATGGGGAAGGGGAAAGGGAGGGAAATATGGGGAGGGGGAAGGGGAGGGATGGGTGAAGAGGCAAGTGAAAAGGGGAGAAAGATGGGGTGAAGAGAGGGAAGGAAAGATGAGAGAAGAAGAGAAGGACAAATGAAGAATTGTGGGAGAAGGGGGGGGGAGATAGGAAAAGGGGGAGATAGTGGAGGAGGTGACTAATTGGGGGATAGGTGAACGATGAAAGAATGAGTAGGTGAAGAATTGAAGAGAGGGGGGGGGGCATAGGTGAAGGGGGCAAGAGAGGAGGAGGAGGTGAAGAATAGAAGAAAGGAGGGATAGGTGAAAGGTGAGAGGGGGGAGGGGGGAACAGACGAAGGTCAAACCGTCCAGGCTTGAAGACCTGAGCACCAGTCACGTTTCTTTTTTCT
>NC_051400.1:8415492-8416057 GCF_015228065.2 Penaeus monodon
GCTTTTCTCCTTCTCTCCGCCATCCGCCCTCTCCCTCCTTTTCCCTCTCTCTTACTACTATTCTCCTCCTCTTTTTTCCTCCCATCCCTTCACTCCTTCTCCTCTTACCTTCTCCTCTCCTCTTTCTTCCCCCTTCCGCTTCCCCCCTACTTTCCTCTCTCTCTTTCCCCTCCCCCTCCCCTCCTTTTCTTTCTTCTTTCTCTCCTCCATCTCCCCTCCTTATTTTCTTCCCTTCTTCCTCCCCTTTATCTGCCCTCCCACCCATCCCCTCCTCCTCTTTTCCCCTTCTCTCCTCTTTCTTCCGCTTTCCCCTCCCTCCCCCCAATTCTCCTCTTTTCCCCTTCCTCTCCTCTTTCTTCCCCTTCCCCCTCCCATCATCCTCTTTTCCCCTTCCTCTCCTCTTTCTTCCCCTTCCCCCTCCCATCCTCCTCTTTCTTCCCCTTTCCCCTCCCTCCCCATCCTCCTCTTTTCCCCTTCTTCTCCTCTTTCTTCCCCTTCCCCTCCCCCCTCTGCACTACACCATCACAAGCAATTACCGCACTGCACCACCGCCTACGAAGCCAGG
>NC_051400.1:8416082-8416182 GCF_015228065.2 Penaeus monodon
AGAAAGTGTTTTTGTTGCTTTTGTTGTTTCTGGGATGATGGAGGAGTTAGGTATGGTGTTGGCGTTTTCCTCTTTGTCCCGTCTTGGTTTTTCCTGTCTA
>NC_051400.1:8416410-8416565 GCF_015228065.2 Penaeus monodon
ATTCTTATCTCTCTTCTTCCCCCCTTTCTCTCCCCTTTTCTTCCTCTCACTTCCATCGCAAGTGACGAAACATCCGTCTTTTTCCCTTCACTTCCCCAGACGCCCGTTTCTCTCGCACCGGTGACGCAAAGGCCCTTTCTGAGGTATCACCATTA
>NC_051400.1:8417080-8417267 GCF_015228065.2 Penaeus monodon
TTTACACAAACACGTAATATACTGAATACAATCATAACATTCATGTACAAGGAAAACACAAATTCATATATAAAATATGAAATATGAATATATGTACCTCCACAAATCATGCATACGTAGATATGCCTGTGTGAATTTTGCATGGCTCTCTTCATGCATAATTGCACACGAAAGCAAGCACAGGCGT
>NC_051400.1:8417591-8417796 GCF_015228065.2 Penaeus monodon
GAAAAAAATCGAATTATATTAACAAATTTAATTTTTTTCTCTCCCTCTCTTTCTCTTTTTTGAGTTCCAAACCCCATTATTAAACTCTGCGCTTCTTTTTTTTAATGAAGCAATTTTGACGTGGCTTTTTATCTCCATTGCAAATTAGTTCGCACTCTGCGGACACGACATAAACACTGGCGGCCACTTGTTTCCCTCAAAACCA
>NC_051400.1:8418475-8418743 GCF_015228065.2 Penaeus monodon
GTACATTAATAATTCCCATATCAAAGACGTTGCCACTTTGCATATTTCTTCTCTGAGTTTTGATAACCGTAGGGCAAAGTATCCTCTCTACTGTTTGATGTATTCCAAGTTGGATTTGTGTCTACCTATTAATATCAATGAAAGATTTTATGAAGCTGTGATTACATGCGTCTAAAATATATCAAATGTATAAGATGAACTAAATATCAGTAACAACAATTAGGTAAGTACTGGATGCTTAAATATGTACTAGATCTACTAAATGTAT
>NC_051400.1:8418978-8419888 GCF_015228065.2 Penaeus monodon
CAAATGTATGTCATTAAATATATAAAACAAACTGTTCACAGCAGAAAAAATATATATTACTGCCAACAGCAACACTACAGTATCAAACATATCAAAATGCATTAAATGTATATCAAACGCACTGGAATGCATCAAATCCCTCGTTAAATAAACACAATATATTTCGAAACATATTTATCATCAGCAAACCTCAAGAAAAAGACATTGATTGTACGGAAGTATTAAAATCGCGATATTTCGAGCGCAGGAAAATACCAATAAAAGTAATTTAAATCACTAATCACGATACAAGAAATAACTTTAAAAAAATATAAATAACAATGACATTATTGACAGTAATATGAACACTTAATACCATATGACAAATAAAAAATACACTGATTAATTGGGAAATATCGAAATTTAACCAAATTGATAACCTAATCAAACAGTAAGATGAATAAAACAATTAAGTCAAAATGTCGAGAAAAATCGATATAAAGACAAAAAAATAATAATAATAAAAGAAAATTTAAAAAACAGGATAAAAATAGGAATAAATAAATATTTCACAAGATAAATGATCAATTAAATAGATTAATATTGTAAAATAAGTGATTAAGGAACGACAAAAAAAGAAAGAAAAAGAAAAAAGGAAAAAAGAAAGAGAAAGAAAAAGAAAAAAAGAAAGAAAAAGAAAAAAGAAAGAAAAAGAAAGAGGGAAAAAAGAGAGAGAAAAAAACCCTGAAAATATACATAAAAAGAGGGAAAAAAGAAAGAAAAAAAGAGGGAAAAAAGAGAGAGAAAAAAAGAAAATATACATAACCACATCAATAAACCGTTACAAAGATCAACCACCCACCTGCAGGAGGGCGTTGGCGGCCACGATGACCCAGCCGTAGCCTCCGTCGGGAGCGGCCTGCCGAGTGGG
>NC_051400.1:8419951-8420058 GCF_015228065.2 Penaeus monodon
GTGGACTGCGTCGCTCGCGTCCACCCAGCCCCCACCTGTTGACGGAGGGGGGAGAGGGGGGGGGACGTTAGATGAATTGATAGTTAATTCTATCTAATAATGAGTGT
>NC_051400.1:8420119-8420192 GCF_015228065.2 Penaeus monodon
GGTCTTCAACTGGGGGGGAGGGAGGAGCGAATAGGTCAATAAACAAGTGCGTGGAGCAGGATGGGAGCATTAA
>NC_051400.1:8420275-8420383 GCF_015228065.2 Penaeus monodon
GAGGGGTAAGGTGGAGGGGGGGAGGGGGAAACAAACACGAAATGTAAACAGAATAAAAATAGTAAAGCTTTGGCGCTGCCGGAAGTACATTTAATTATGCAACACACA
>NC_051400.1:8420917-8421934 GCF_015228065.2 Penaeus monodon
AACCCCCCAAAAAAACTAAAAAAAAAAAAAAAAAAATCAAAAACTTCAAGAAATTCTCAAAAACTCAGAATAGAAAAAAACTCAGAAAATAAAAAAAGAGAAACTCAAAAATTCTAAAATTCAAGAAAATCTCAAAGAATAGAAAACAAAAAGAAAAAAGAAAACAAAAATAAAAACTTTAAAACAAAAAAAGAAAACTTCAAAAACTCAGACTCAAAAAATATAAGCTCAAAAACTGAAAATAGAAAAAAAACTAAAAGAAAAAAAAAACATCAAAAAAGAGAAACTCAAAAACAAAACAACAAAAAAATAAATAAATAAAAAAGAAAAAACTAAAAAAAGAAAGAATCAAAAACTCAAAAAACAAAAATAAAAGAAAAACAAAAAAAAATCAAAAATAAAAACTCAAAAACTCAAAAAAGAAAAATCCAAAAAAAGAAAAACTCAAAAACAAAAGATTAAACAAAAAAGAAAACCTCAAAAAAAAAAAAAACTCAAAACAAAACAAAACCTCAAAACCTAAAAAATAATAATAATAATAAATAAATAAATAAATAAAAATAATAAAAACTCAAAAAAGAAACTAAGAAAAAAAAAAAAAAAAAAAAAACTTACCTGGAGGAGGATTGGAATTATGCGTCCGTCCGGCCATCACCATAGCGCCGCGTCCATGGCGAGCTGAGCTAGCGAGGTGAAGCTGCGGAGAAGGGGATGATGGTGAGGATGGTGCCGCCCCCCCCGCGAGGGAGAGAGGGTGTGGGTGCCGTGGGCGGTGATGCTCCTGATGCAGTGAGGATGGTGTGACTTGGTGGGTGATTTTTACATTCTGCGAAAAAAAGAGGAAAAGAAATATATATTGGGTTTTTTATATTATGCGAAAAAAAAAAAAAATAGGATTTTTTTTTTTGTGAGTTTTTTATATTATGCGAAAAAATATTAGGATTTTTTTTTTGAGGGGGGGGGGGGTGAGGGGTCGTGGCGGAACGTATAAAGGAAAGGTGCTGGGGGGGGGGAGAG
>NC_051400.1:8421956-8422180 GCF_015228065.2 Penaeus monodon
GGGTTTGTTTTACCTAAAAATGCAAAATATAATTGTGTGTGATTTGGAGATTTGGTTTGTAAATTGATAGAGTGGGTTAGTTTTGTCTCCCCTTCCCTTTTATTTATTTATTTTTTTCGCTCACTTGCTTTTACCTCCTCCTTTATCATTCCTTTTATTTTTCCTTGATTATTCTTCCGTTTTACTATTCCCTTTCCTTCCTTATTTGCCTTTAATACATGTCG
>NC_051400.1:8422446-8422655 GCF_015228065.2 Penaeus monodon
ATATCTCCACCCTGTTCACAAAACCGCCGCCAGATACCTTATCTCTGCCGCTCAAGATCACCCACAGATAGGCGATAAGTGCCGCATATTTTCAAGATTAACACGCGCGTAAAAATGCCTTGTGCCATCCGGTTGGAAAAGCTGATAAGGTATATATCTGCTGTTTCTTTATCGTGTTGCCGAATTGCAGTTTCAGCGCTCAAGGTTCG
>NC_051400.1:8422884-8422980 GCF_015228065.2 Penaeus monodon
CGCATGCATGTTGATATGCAGGATCTTTTGCAAGGGTTAACCAACAGTATGATAAATACAGATCTATTATGATCTCGGAGACACAGATGACACTTC
>NC_051400.1:8423349-8423691 GCF_015228065.2 Penaeus monodon
GTTAGTCTCCGCCCCCCCCCCCCCTCCGTTCACTTCAAAGGAACGAGGAAACGATACGCAAATCTAATCGAGTTTAGGCACAGTGCATAGGCCTACTCTATTGCAACGCCAGAAATAAGACTTGGAATACACTCCCATCCCATGCTAACTCCTGGAATGGGAATCCGGGAATTGGATGCACTCCTTAGAAACTCCAGAACTCGAAAACTGAATATTCACGCACTTTTTTTTTCATCGAATCCCCTGCTAGTCAAAATTCAAATACAAAATTCGTAGGCAAATTATTCCATTAGCTACGCTGCATTTTTTAACACATATGGTCGTTGGTATGGGAAAACACAA
>NC_051400.1:8423852-8424218 GCF_015228065.2 Penaeus monodon
TCCTCAAAAACGCAATCATTTTGGAAACCAATCTCCTCCTTTCTCTTCCCTTACCTTTCTCCCTCTCACTCCCTTCCCTCATCCTTTCTCCTCTCCCTCCTTCCCCATTCGTCGGAAAAGTAAACAAACATATAAACAGATAAATACACAAAACAACCCCAAAGTAGAAGAAATGAACAGCATTCCATTCTTGAAATTTTATAAATAGTGCGAGGCTTAAAAACGTGGAAAAAACGCACTAGATAATAAACTTAAATAAATAAATACTGTTTTTTTCATGGGAAGTAAAACACGAAAATATTAATGCACACGCGACCTACAAATTATACGATATACATCTGTGTTCTGAATAGGTGTTCCGTCATT
>NC_051400.1:8424590-8424831 GCF_015228065.2 Penaeus monodon
TCCAGCATGGGAGGGACTACGGAGGTAACCAATATTACGCAGAATATTTCAAACCCGCGCTGATGATCTGAAATTCCTAACCCCACTTTTCATTATCCTCACGCAATCAACGGAATAAAACGAATGAACTTGAAAATAACAACAGGAAAACCCGACTGATTTTATACCGGAAATAATACCCGAAAACATTAATACAAATGCAATCTACCACTATATGATATGCAAATTTCTTTAACCGGAA
>NC_051400.1:8425503-8425812 GCF_015228065.2 Penaeus monodon
AAAAAAGGTCACACTCAATAAGCTTCCTCTCCTTTCCCCTCTCTCTTCTTCTTGACCTCGCCTGACCCCTTCCAGCTGCCCTTCCCCCGAGCCAGGTCAAGAGACAGCAGCGGTCACGTGATTCCCCCATCAGCCAAAGCCAATACGTCATCGTTAGCGTCACTCGAAGCCCTCGGCCAATCAGCTGTCGGGAAAATCGACCTGGAATGGCCTGGAAAAAGTCGACGAGAACACACAGGTTGGTGAAAATAGGCGGGGTGAATTTCGATGTTTTTTTTTTCCGCTGTTAGAATATTTAGATTTTGTAAA
>NC_051400.1:8426183-8426454 GCF_015228065.2 Penaeus monodon
TTGTACTTAAAGTTACGAAATTAAGTTGGAGGTTAGAGGTTTCCACTGCTCTGTAACTAAGCTTAAATTCGTTCGTCATTTCGCTTCGTTTCATTTCATCGGGTTTTGCTATTGCTCATTCTTCTTTACCCTCTCTTTATCTCCAGATTTCTTTGCCTTTCCCTTCATCGAATCCCCTGCTAGTCAAAATTCAAATACAAAATTCGAAGGCACGTTATTCCATTAGCTACGCTGCATTTTTTAACACGTTACACTCTGTTCATGGAATGGG
>NC_051400.1:8426740-8427644 GCF_015228065.2 Penaeus monodon
CAGTTTCGAGTCTTTTATCCGGAACACAACACGAGTTTAGTGCATGTGACTCGGACCAGGGCCACACGTTTCCATCGTTGACTGCTAGAAAATATTTTATCGTTTATTTCATCTACATAATTGACGTTGGTATTTTTTTGTGTGTTCTTTCAGCCCTTTAGATCCAATCTCTCTTTTCTTTATTATTCATTTATTTAACATTTCTTATTTCATTATTTTTCTATTTCTTTCTCTTTGTCCGTCTCTGCTTCTCGCCTACATTCGTTCCTAAATTAATTTTTTATCGCAGTCTATTATCTTTCCTAACTTCCCTAATTCCATTTTCTTCTCGCATGCATTTATCAACGTCTCTATTTGTATCCCATTCACCCATATCTTTTTTTTTTTCTTTTCCTCTTTTTCTACCTTTTTTTCTCTTCTTTTCTTTTCCTTCTCCTCTTTCTCCCTTTTTCTCCTTTTCTTTTCCTTCTCCTCTTTCTCCCTTTTTCTCCTCTTTTCTTTTCCTTCTGCTGCTTCTGCAATCATCATCTATTTCATTTCTCTGTTTTTTGTCACGATTATTCTGTTTCCTTTCTCGTCTCTTTTCTCCATGCCTTTCCCTTCATTAGTTTCTGCTCTCTCTCTTTCTCACTCTTTACTTGTCTTTCCCTCTCTTCCACTTCCCTGTTCTTCTCCTTCCTTGTCTTTCCCTCTTTCCTTCTCCTCTCTTCCACTTCCCTCTTCTTCTCCCTCTCCTTCTTCATCTCTCCCTCTTTCCTTCTCTATTCCTCTCGTTCTCCCTCTCCCTCTTTCCTTCTCTATTCCTCTCCTTCTTTCCTTCTCTATTCCTCTCCCTGCCCTTTGCCTTCTCCCCCTCTCCCTACCAATGGCCTATTTCTCTGCTCTCACTAATCTCAAGTTCTGC
>NC_051400.1:8428019-8428811 GCF_015228065.2 Penaeus monodon
GCGATGTCCTCGCAATATTCAACCCTGATGTCAGAGAAAGCGTAGGCCTATTTTTAGAATTCAATAATCGCATGGGCCTTTACGTCATACCCCTCCACCCTCTCCCTCTCCCCTCTGCCTCCCTATTCCTCTCTCCCTCCCTCTCCCCTCTGCCTCCCTATTCCTCTCTCCCTCCCTCTCCCCTCTCCTTCCCTCTCCTCTCTCCCTCTTCTCTCCCTCCCTCTCCCCTCTCCTCTCTCCCTCCCCCTCCCCTCTCCCCTCTCCCTCCCTCTCCCCTCTCCTTCCTTACTCCTCTCTCCCTCCTTCTCCCATCTCCTTCCCTCTCCTCTCTCCCTCCCTCTCTTCTCTCCCTCCCTCTCCCATCTCCTTCCCTACTCCTCTCTTCTTCTCTTCCTCTTTCTCTCCTCTTTCCATCTTCCTCTCATTCTCGTCCACTTCCTCTCTTTCTTTGTCCTTTCGCTCCATTCCCTCTTCCTTTCCCGCCTCGCCCGCTTTCTATTCTTCTCTTCCTTTTCTCTCCCCCTCCTTTACGTATTCCTTTCCATATTCGTCTTTCTCTTCCTTACATTTTCTTTATTTCAACCTGCTTTTTTCTCCATTTTCTTGACTCTTTCTTTCTCCTCTTCCTATGCCTTCCCTCCCTTTCCCTCCTCCATACCTCAATCTTCCCCCTCCCATCCCCACCCCCTCCTCCTCCTCCTCCTCCCTCTATTCCATATCTCTTCTCCATCTGTTCTCTCTTCTTCTCTTCATATCCTCCATTCTTACACTTTCCCTCCTCTCCCCCCCCCC
>NC_051400.1:8428858-8429070 GCF_015228065.2 Penaeus monodon
CTCCTCCTCCTCTATCTGTCCCCCCCTTCCCCAACCCTCTACCTCTCCCTTCCCTCTCTCCCTCTCTTTCGCATCCCACCTGCTCCCCCTCTCCTCCCCCCTCCCCCCACTGCCTCTCCCACTCACATACACAAGTCACCCCTAATGTGAAATTGTAGTTTGGGAAAGTTTGAAAAGTTGCATTTCTTCCAACAAACTCCCTATCATATTTA
>NC_051400.1:8429116-8429193 GCF_015228065.2 Penaeus monodon
CTCTATAAATGCATGAAGTTGCAAGATATTCACAATCGCAACTATCTTACTCTGATGATAAAAATCCAGGTTCACTG
>NC_051400.1:8429791-8429970 GCF_015228065.2 Penaeus monodon
TCCTTGTTGCAATGCCATCAAATATGCATTGAATTATCCTGTTGCTCCTTATCGAGTCTGTTGCAGGAAACGACCGCACAAACAACAGAAATTTCGATTCCAACATCAGAGTTTGTTTGTCCAACTCAAAACCCTTTTTTGTTCGTGTGTTTGTTCATCCTAAGTGGTAATCCACTGTC
>NC_051400.1:8431078-8431256 GCF_015228065.2 Penaeus monodon
AAAACACCCAGTGACGTCACATCGACAATCTCCTCGCGCTCTCTCCCATTCAAGCCCACTCACGCCCACTCAAACCCACCAGCGCACGCCCACTGAACCCACTCTGAACCCACTTCTTCTTCTTCGTATTCCTTTTCAATTTTTCTTTCCCTTTCTCCCTTTCACTCATCCCACTTTG
>NC_051400.1:8432110-8432359 GCF_015228065.2 Penaeus monodon
TTAACCTCGTTTCCCCGCAGCAGCCTCCCCGTCGACCCCAACCACCCCTCCTCCCCCCCCATCCCCTAGATTTATGCATACGAACCCCATCATCCCATTACCACCACCTAGGAAACCCCCTCCCCACCCTAAACCCGTTTAGACCCGAGAACCCCCTCCCTACCCACCCCATCTCCCCCCCCTACCCTTAGACTCCCTCCCCTACCACCCATAACCCCATTAGAAACTACCCCCATCAACTACCTCTCG
>NC_051400.1:8432492-8432596 GCF_015228065.2 Penaeus monodon
CTGTGGTTGGAATTCCGTCTCGGAATATCCATGACAATAAATAAAAATTAGTGAAATTAATTAATGAACAACGAACCCTACGTAAATTGTCTCGAGCACGCACG
>NC_051400.1:8432692-8432819 GCF_015228065.2 Penaeus monodon
AAGAAACAGTTGACCTTCCTTCACCTCTCGCACCTGACTGTCGTAGCGATTCCCTTGCCCTTAATGTGTTAATCTGTTTACCACTGACCCTTAAGGCGACTTAAGGCCGAACATATAGGCCTAAGCC
>NC_051400.1:8436015-8436136 GCF_015228065.2 Penaeus monodon
ATCCGCTAAACCTCTCCAGCTGGTAATTTACGACGGAAATACAACAATAAAGAAGGTTCTTAAAATCGCACGATCTATCGAATAGCTTTCCATACCGGCCTTAAAATAAACATCTACCATC
>NC_051400.1:8436394-8436643 GCF_015228065.2 Penaeus monodon
CAAGTTTCACTACAAGAGTCGTGCCATGGTGAGAGTAAGGGAGGAGCCTTAATATTCGCATCATTTCGTACCCTCTCGTCTCAGGAACGCGTCGCCTCCAGAATAGAGAATACGCGAGCTGCAAGAAGACTTAAGAACGAAGGGATGCTGTGACAATACCGAGGGATCCTTTGGTGACGTCACAAATCTCCATTTCTGTACGTATATAAATGCAAATGCATATACCCATATAAAGCATTTATAGGTGTA
>NC_051400.1:8437334-8437520 GCF_015228065.2 Penaeus monodon
AAATTTGTGTATCTGTAATTACACGTCTGTTTGTCGGTGCGTGGGCGTGTCCATCTATATTTGTCGGAAAATGGACCGAGGTTCTCCAATTTTAGCGTGACTCGATACCAGTTATTACTTACTCCCCTCCTACACCCTTAGCCCCTTCCCCCCCGCCCTCTCACCCGCACCATCCCCCAGCATTAA
>NC_051400.1:8437565-8437715 GCF_015228065.2 Penaeus monodon
TGCCCCAGCCCCTTCTCCCGAAATAACGGCTTTTAAACACAGGTCAGTTCCTGCACCGTTTCCCAATATTTTTCTTTTATCTTTTTCGAATTCCGTGGCTTAGCTTAACTTATAGACTCGAGTTTCTTACCTAATGCATCCCCGAAGCAA
>NC_051400.1:8438050-8438211 GCF_015228065.2 Penaeus monodon
AACCTGGCAGGCTCCCCTAGCGTGACATTTGGCCGAAATCATGTTCCTGTGTCACGGGATGATGAGTCACGGCCTATGACGTCACAACATGAGTGATCTTTCGCGTGATGCCACTGACAGTTGACATGAGTAATATGAGTGACACGAAAGAGAAGAGCAAG
>NC_051400.1:8438366-8438482 GCF_015228065.2 Penaeus monodon
GGTCAGTAACTAGAGCTTAATGAGTAAAAAAAAAATGAGATGACGGCCTGCTTAAGTGTTCGAGGATGAGTAAATCACGCCTCATATTCACGCATAAATGAATCACACTGAATAAC
>NC_051400.1:8438603-8438817 GCF_015228065.2 Penaeus monodon
AAATCTCGGTATATACAGAAAAAAAAAATTCAACATATTTTCCTTATCAAATTCTTTCACTGGAATTTTCTGCTGAAAGCTTCGATACACGCAATGTTCTTCCATCTTCTAAGAAAGGAGGAAAAAGAAAGAGAAAAAACATATATACTGCAAAAAAAGAAGAAAAGGGGTCAAAGCAATTTTCAAAAACGTAAAAAACACATTTTCCATTTCT
>NC_051400.1:8438914-8439249 GCF_015228065.2 Penaeus monodon
TTTTAAGATCGCCATCGCCATTATCACATAAACATATTAAAAAAACATTTTTTTTCTCTAATAATCAAAAAATGATGTCCCTTTGCGTGTCCAAAAAGCCATGATTAATGATTTGAGAAGCATTAGTGATCTATAATAAGGCCATAACATTATATAACGTGATCATTATATTTCATAATATTTTAAGCTCTTAAAAACCGACTAAATAAATCGATGAGCTTCTTCGTCCTCTATATAACAAGCTTTTAGAAGTTTATTCACAATATATATTTTTTGAGGGGAGTGATCCGTGCATATTATATCGAAGTTGTATAAAAACTGATAATAATAATTGC
>NC_051400.1:8439525-8439700 GCF_015228065.2 Penaeus monodon
TATGACCTTATTCTTCACTCCACGAAAAAAAAAATACACGTAAAATACAGCAACAGTTAATAAGGGTGACGAGAAATAGCTTTACATAATGACGTTCGACCTTGTGATCAAAGAGAAAAAAATCCACGCACACAAGTGACTGCATACAAAGACCTTCTATATTAAAAAAAAAATG
>NC_051400.1:8439962-8440072 GCF_015228065.2 Penaeus monodon
GTTTGCGATGTCACTGCCTTTTCTGCAACGCTTATCACAACAACGAAATGTCCTCACACTCTGCTTTCGTATTTTCTATCTATGTCTATCTGTTTCTCTTCCTACGTTAA
>NC_051400.1:8440341-8440488 GCF_015228065.2 Penaeus monodon
AGCTTATTCCTGATTAAGCATTCTTCACGAACTGCGTTTACGAGCTGAAGTTCGTCACAACACAGCGTTTCTGTCTCTGTCTCATCAACTTTTTTCTCGCAAGTTGCAAATGCACACTTAGCAACTTTGTGGTGTCGCTATGCCTCC
>NC_051400.1:8441031-8441161 GCF_015228065.2 Penaeus monodon
ATACCTATCGTGCGTTCTACCTGACCTTTTGTATTCAACAGATCCCACGCAAATACCGCTACTCAGAGTATTTTCCACAAAAGAAAAACATTCCTCCACAACACATTATCTTTTCTAAGCCTGCAAAACG
>NC_051400.1:8441179-8441695 GCF_015228065.2 Penaeus monodon
AAATGCGAATTTCCCATCTTCTTTGCCTGGCGTACTCCCCCAGGTAATCTATCATGCATGTGGTCTACATACTAAATACAACACAGGGGTAAGCAAGACTTCCGAAAATGAAAAATTTGTTTAATAATTAGTTAGGCAACGGAATCTCCCAGCTAAGGACCTTGACATAGTATATTCACATCTAGAAAAAAACGGCTATAACCACTACTATTACTACATGTGGGGAAGAGGAGGGAAGAGGAGAGAAGAGGGAAGAGGAGAGAAGAGGAGAGAAGAGGAGAGAAGAGGGAAGAGGAGAGAAGAGGGAAGAGGAGGGAAGAGGAGAGAAGAGGAGAGAAGAGGGAAGAGGAGGGAAGAGGAGAGAAGAGGAGGGAAGAGGAGGGAAGTGGGATGGGGGAAATGTAGGCAGGTTAGGGGGGGAAAGGGGGGGGGAGGCAGAGCGATAAAGGGTAAGGGAGAGAGAGAGGGAAAGGAAGAAGGAGGAGGGTCAAAGAGGGAGAGAAAAGTACATCTCAT
>NC_051400.1:8441940-8442050 GCF_015228065.2 Penaeus monodon
CAGCCCACCCAACATACAATACACGTATTCTGACAACAGTTCCATTTTCTTCGTCTATCAATAAATTCTGTGGATTTTTTTATTTTTTTTTTATCGTATGGTTTTCTTCT
>NC_051400.1:8442158-8442393 GCF_015228065.2 Penaeus monodon
TTGCCTCGCTATTTTGACTACACTGTTGCCAACATCCAGTATTAGTAACACTGACCAGGTTTTGGAACTATTTTACTTTGTTTTCATTTTTCTCTTTTTTTCCGTTTTTCTTTTTCTTATTTTTTTTTCTCCATCTTTGCTTTCTTTTCCGATTTCACTTTCTTTTTTTTACTGTTTGTTTTTTTTCCTTTGGTCTTTCGGGCCCAGTTTTATTTTATAATCATGACTAGTTCCG
>NC_051400.1:8444897-8445046 GCF_015228065.2 Penaeus monodon
TTAAAATCCATTTGACATTATCACATTCAACACATCATTGACTTTTACATACACATAATTAAATACTTCTACATATTCAAAAAATACACAAACAATGCCTTAAAATTAAACTAACTTACTATCAAACTTCCAAACACAAACACGAACAC
>NC_051400.1:8445698-8445962 GCF_015228065.2 Penaeus monodon
AACATAAACTTACAATTACACATTCATCAACCATTTTCCAAACATCGACAACTTACTCGCAACGGAAATGTAACCTACAAACAAACCTTAAACCGAAATGCACGCAACACACAAAGTTCCTATCTTGACCCCATCGACTGCTCGCCGATCACAGAGGCGCTGGTCACGGTGCAAGATTCACGACGGCGCTGGCACAATGCAAGGCCGTGACAGCTGTGACAAGCCGTATAAGATGGGAAGCCACATGACCTGGCACCGGGGGAA
>NC_051400.1:8446180-8446384 GCF_015228065.2 Penaeus monodon
ACCACGACAACAATAATCGTAAACCCGACCTGTCTCCTTCCTCTACTTCACAAAAAAATGAATTAAATACAACCAGGAAAGCAGTCCACTTTGCCCATAAGAGCTGACAGGTCAACAACCTCCAATCTCCCGTAGAAGCCGAGTCAGAAATCAATTTCTTCTTGAGATCTGTTATTTGGAACTTAATTGCTCCATCAAATTCTG
>NC_051400.1:8446701-8447016 GCF_015228065.2 Penaeus monodon
AAAAGTATTCTATTTACATGTCAGGAAGTTGGAGAACCCCTTTGTATATATGATATGGGATTATAAAAGTCACATTAACGCCAAGTTGTGTTGCGGTCTAGAGCATCTATAATTGGAAGGGTTTACGGACGACGTGGCAACCCCCTCCGTCTCAAAGGACTCGAACCGACCCGATTTTTGGATTTGAACTGAAGTGATGTCATTGGATCTTCCTCTCCTGGCGGGATTGGTAGATTGCCTACTCGTGTATATTGATTGGGCTTTAAGATTCACCCCTTTCGTGCCCTTTGTCGAGAGTCTGGGGCTCTGATTCTC
>NC_051400.1:8447347-8447548 GCF_015228065.2 Penaeus monodon
TATAACTTCGACCCAGGCTACGCAGTTTGGAATTCCGTGTGTTCTCATAAATAGTCTTTATTACATTTATCGTTTTATGATCCTCTGCGGTTGGGATTTGTTATGGCTATCATACCCTGAATTCTCCTTCATAACATTACAGCGCCTTTTATCAAATGTTACAGCTGATGATGCCAAACAGATGAACAATTATACATAAAG
>NC_051400.1:8447672-8448058 GCF_015228065.2 Penaeus monodon
AAGGATGCAAACAAGCCAATTTTATTTTCTGCCGACTGCATTATCATTCCAGTCACAATGCACGATCTCACACTATCATTACAATCACTTCATCGATACCGCCAGAATAGCTATTATTAATTCATTGTCGATTCTATCACTTGTTATTCGCACAACAGCCGCCATAACAATCGTATTTTCACTTCCAGCCTTTTAACATCTGAACTGCGTAAATAATGAATAAATAAAATTGAATAAACTTTTCCTATATAGCGATTTCAAGTAAAAACTGGTAAGTTCATTACCAATGACGTAACATAAGTACAAATCTTAAGACACACATAAGTAAATAAAACCTAGAAAAATAATTATTTCCAATAATTCAACACTTTTACCCAAACGACATA
>NC_051400.1:8448411-8448703 GCF_015228065.2 Penaeus monodon
CAACTATTTTAACACGTGTTTAACATAAAAAAAATAAAAGCATAATAAAAAAAACATTTAAAAAAACACTAATCTAACACAAAACATCAACACCAATTCTAGCACAAACAGACAAACAGCAGTGAAATCCAACGAACAAAAACTCACACGCAAGTAAAATAAGCTCCACTCAACACACCCAATAACAACTCCAAGCATTCTTGAGACGCAGAACGCCCACTCGACTGGATTCCTTGGCCCAGGTGACTCTCGCGGCCGTGATACTACATCGCTACGCGTCTCGCATACTATT
>NC_051400.1:8448729-8449208 GCF_015228065.2 Penaeus monodon
AGCATTGTCTCCTTTGAGGAGGTGCAGGTCAATTAATTTTAATCTTTATTGCGTTTCGAGCGTTGGGTTTTAATTCGGTTTTGATGTAAAGGTGAGGAGGAGGGTGTGAATAGAATAAGAAAAAATATATACCAAGTAACTCTCACTACTCGGGTTTTGCATGCGTACGTCTGGCAGCGGGGTCCGTATCGGCGGAGTGGCAGAGTGACTAAAATCTCGTTCTAGTAGGTCTAGCAGTGTGGCTGGTACGCCTGCTGACGTGTGCGTTTGTGCGTCCCGAGGCACGTACGCACGCACACGGTCGTAAGATGTAGACAGAAAGCCAGACAGATGACTGCAAATAAGACGTTGATGTATATTCTTCACACGGCAACTCTGCCTCTTAAATCTTCCAGTTCCAACGACCTGCTATAATTTAAGAGGAGAAATTGCCCACACAAACGTAAAGGAGGCCGCAGTCCCAAAATAACACCCTAATC
>NC_051400.1:8449634-8449775 GCF_015228065.2 Penaeus monodon
ACGCACGCACTCTTGGGGGCGGGAACGAGCTGGGTCGGGGTAAAAGGTCAAAGTCACGGGGGGTGAATTTTTTCGAGGAAAGCAGACGGGAGACCAAAGCAAAAAAGAAAATTTTGACGTCATAAAACCGATCCCCGGGAT
>NC_051400.1:8450384-8450546 GCF_015228065.2 Penaeus monodon
CACTAGGAAAAATAAAGGGGGAACGAGATGTGGTTTTGGGAGGGGGATGGGGAAGAGGTGGTTTAAAGAAAAAGGGAAAGGAGATTAGGTGGGGAAAAGAGAAGGTTAAAGAAAAAACCCATAATAAAACTCAACAACAACAAAAACCCAATAAACGTTTAA
>NC_051400.1:8451362-8451465 GCF_015228065.2 Penaeus monodon
TCGCCGCCTGAGCTGAAATGCGGCGCTGAACCCCGTAGATTTCGTCATCCTCTGCAATGAACACAAAGGGAAAACCCTCTCAAACATGAAAACATTTTCCGGG
>NC_051400.1:8452672-8452768 GCF_015228065.2 Penaeus monodon
ATTGCAAACCCCCTTTACTACCCGCTTTATCCTTTGGGGCTTTTTCAGATATTCTAAATTTCCCGGGTTTGTTTTTTGGGTTGGGGCGTTTTCCGG
>NC_051400.1:8453949-8454503 GCF_015228065.2 Penaeus monodon
TTCCCTAAATCTCTTGTCTCAGGTTTTACGCCCTTCTGCCTCCAGCCCTCATCTGGCGAGCGAAATCAAAACATCGTGACCATAAATTTGCATACCTTTGCCCCCCCCCCCCCTTCACCCGTTAGCCAACTCACTCATCCCCTAAATTTCCGCCCTTCCCCTTCCCCTTTCTTTTCCCCTTTCTTTTCCTTTTCCACATTTCTTTCTCCTTTCTTTTCTCCTTCCCTTTCCCTTTCCCCTTCCTCTTCCCTTTCCCTTCCCTTTCCACTCTCCTCTTCCCTTTCCCCTTCCTCTTTTCTTTCTTCTTCTTTTTCGCTTCCCCTTCCCTTTTCTTTTTCCCCTTCCCCTATCCCCTTCCACCTTTCATTCCCATCCTTCCCTCCCCCCGCCCGTTCCCTCTCTTCCTCGCCCACCTTCACTCCCTTTCTCCTTCCTCCTCTCCCACGCCCCCTCCCCCCCTATTCTCTCCCGCCCACCCCCTCTCCTACGCCCATCCCTCCATTCTCTCCCACGCTTATTCACCTCCATCCTCCCCCTTACCCCCCCCCCACTAT
>NC_051400.1:8454724-8456743 GCF_015228065.2 Penaeus monodon
TCACAAGCGGATGAATCACACTCGCGGAAATACCTCTGGGCGTCGCTAATTGCCTTGACGTTCCTGCCTTACCTGCCACCTCCCGCGCAGGTGACTTGTCTCCTCCCTTGCCTTTCCCTCTCGCCTCCCTTGCCTTTCGCTCTCGCCTCCCTTGCCTTTCCCTCTCGCCTCCCTTGCCTTTCCCTCTCGCCTCCCTTGCCTTTCCCTCTCGCCTCCCTTGCCTTTCCCTCTCGCCTCCCTTGCCTTTCCCTCTCGCCTCCCTTGCCTTTCCCTCTCGCCTTTCCCTCTCGCCTCCCTTGCCTTTCGCTCTCGCCTCCCTTGCCTTTCCTCTCGCCTCCCTTGCCTTTCCCTCTCGCCTCCCTTGCCTTTCCCTCTCGCCTCCCTTGCCTTTCCCTCTCGCCTCCCTTGCCTTTCCCTCTCGCCCCCCTTCCCTTTCCCTCTCGCCTCCCTTCCCTTTCCCTCTCGCCTCCCTTGCCTTTCGCTCTCGCCTCCCTTGCCTTTCCCTCTCGCCTCCCTTGCCTTTCCCTCTCGCCTCCCTTGCCTTTCCCTCTCGCCTCCCTTGCCTTTCCCTCTCGCCTCCCTTGCCTTTCCCTCTCGCCCCCTTCCTTTCCCTCTCGCCTCCCTTGCCTTTCCCTCTCGCCTCCCTTCCCTTTCGCTCTCGCCTCCCTTCCCTTTCGCTCTCGCCTCCCTTGCCTTTCCCTCTCGCCTCCCTTCCCTTTCGCTCTCGCCTCCCTTGCCTTTCCCTCTCGCCTCCCTTGCCTTTCCCTCTCGCCTCCCTTGCCTTTCCCTCTCGCCTCCCTTGCCTTTCCCTCTCGCCTCCCTTGCCTTTCCCTCTCGCCTCCCTTGCCTTTCCCTCTCGCCTCCCTTGCCTTTCCCTCTCGCCTCCCCTTCCCTTTCCCTCTCGCCTCCCTTGCCTTTCCCTCTCGCCTCCCTTGCCTTTCCCTCTCGCCTCCCTTGCCTTTCCCTCTCGCCTCCCTTGCCTTTCCCTCTCGCCTCCCTTGCCTTTCCCTCTCGCCTCCCTTCCCTTTCCCTCTCGCCTCCCTTGCCTTTCCCTCTCGCCTCCCTTGCCTTTCCCTCTCGCCTCCCTTTCCCTCTCGCCTCCCTTGCCTTTCCCTCTCGCCTCCCTTGCCTTTCCCTCTCGCCTCCCTTGCCTTTCCCTCTCGCCTCCCTTGCCTTTCCCTCTCGCCTCTTTCCCCCTCTTCCTCTTTCTCATCTCACCTCGTTTTTTTCTTTCCATATGCTGTTCTCCACCCTCTTCCTCCCTACTTCGTCTCCCACTCCTATTCCCCCCCTCCCCTTCGCTATCCTTCGCCTTCCCTCACTCATTTCCCCTTTTCCTCTTCCCCTCCCTCATCCCCTTCCCCTCCCTCACACTTCCATCTCTCCACCCATTTCCATCCCCCCCTCCCATCCCTTTCCCCCATCCCCCACCCCCGTTTCCTCCTACCCTTCCTCTCCTCTCTCCTTTCCCTTTGTTACCCCTTCATTTCCCCCTCATCTCTCATCCTCGCCTCCCCTTTCCCTTCATCTTCCCCTACTTCACGTGCCCTCTTTCTGTTACCCCTCCATTTCACTTTTATCACCTCCCTTCTCCTATTCCCTCTTCTCTTCCCCACCCCAACTCCTCTTCTTCTCCCCCACCCCCAACTCCCCTTCCCCTTCGCTGTTCTTTTCCCCCTTCTCCTCCCCCGGCCTCTACTCCCTTTCCCATCGCTTTCCCTTATTCCCCTTCCCTCCCTCTCTCCCCTTCCCTTTCCCCTTCCCCTCCCTCTCTCCCCTTCCCCTTCCCCTTTCTCCTCTCTCCATCCCCATCGCTATCCCCCCTCCCCTTCCCCTCCCTCTCTCCCCTTCCCCTTTCCCCTCCCTCCACCCCCTTCCCCATTGCTATCCCCCCTCCCCTTCCCCTCCCTCCCTCCTCCTACCGCCAGCTAACCCACCCCTCATGGGGGCGGCGGCACCGTACCACCGCGTCCCAACATTCCTGAATATTTCACGCATATGAGGTCATGTTTGTTTCGG
>NC_051400.1:8456800-8456905 GCF_015228065.2 Penaeus monodon
GTGTGGATTTGGCATTGGGCTTCTTGGCATACGCACACGGTCTGTGGATGCGTATGTGGTGATGATGTATAGTGAGTGGGTTTTGTACAGAACTCGTGATATTTT
>NC_051400.1:8457575-8457933 GCF_015228065.2 Penaeus monodon
GACAGCAAAGATCACCGTTTCCCCCAAAGCCCCATCTTGCTTCGTTTCACAAAAAACAACGCGCGTTCAGTCAAAGCCATATGCTTAAAACAGGTGTCGATCGAGTCAATAAATCAAACTTTATTAAAACCGGGAATCTACAACTGCAGCTGAGAACTCACTCACTCTGTCACGCAACACAAAATGACACATGTGCTCCATAAACACTAATGATAAGGTGTGTTATCACTGGTATCATGTCAACACCGCTTCCAATATTAGTAGAGCATGATTTAGATTTTTTATTTAAAATTTAGTCTTAATTTCCCCGCCCCCACTTAGTATCTGAATCGCCCTTCAAATATGCGTGATATGAAAC
>NC_051400.1:8458355-8458482 GCF_015228065.2 Penaeus monodon
CATTTATTTACTTTACATGTTTAGACATTTCGATTGAGTTCAGTACAGAGGCACTTATTAGTCGTTTCTACACTGGGTATCAGGAAGATATAAAGAGACCTGAGGATGTCAACCTGAGGGGCATGCA
>NC_051400.1:8458557-8459266 GCF_015228065.2 Penaeus monodon
AACTGGGAACTCATCCCGGACTCTAGAGAATTCCGATTCGTTAAGTTTCCTTTTCATCTTCATCAACTGACACTGGATACTCATATCTACATATCTTTTCTATTTCTAAAACATTTCTTTACAATATATTTTCAGAGTTCCCATTATAATTTGCTTCCTCCAACACCTTTATTTTTTTTCCCCTCAAAAGATACCTGCCGAATCGAAGTCACTTAAGAAACACTGTATTCCTTCCTGAAACTAGACAAGGCATAGCAAAATCCGGATATACGTCTCCACATAATCCCGAATTAGCGTTTCTCAGGATTTCTCAACGTCAGCTTCCCCCAAACAGCGTCCTTCTCATCTGTACACCGTCTCTTCGGTCATGCTCGACGTGTCCAGTGCAGGGATCGGACGCAGGAGACACTTCGCGCCCTCGAACTGATCGCAGATTACCCGAAGCTCTCGCTGCCGCCCCTCAATGTTTACCCGACCGCTTTACGAACGGATAGAATTTTATCGTGCACTATTCTGTTGACGCAAGGTCGATTTTCTATCATAAAATTTGTTTATTTACGGTTTGCTTCGGCTGCGTCCTGGATTTAGCTTAGGTGCGCACTTCGACTGAGTGTCTCTGCTCTCTTGGGATGCTGCGAATTACAATTGTTACTGCGTCACGGGACTAATTAATGGCGTGATTAAAGCAGGATCTACGCAAACAGAACCG
>NC_051400.1:8459809-8459873 GCF_015228065.2 Penaeus monodon
TCCCGCGGCCTGTACCCTGCGCACACACGATCCCACCGACCGTTCCAGCACCCCCCCACCCCCC
>NC_051400.1:8459987-8460105 GCF_015228065.2 Penaeus monodon
TTGCAACCGCCGGTGACACCTGATAACATGATAAAATGTTGGTCGTCATTCCCTCTTCTCTAGTTCCGTCTCGCTCGCTATCGCCGCTCTTCTTACCTCTTCCGTTTTCTTTCTGGAA
>NC_051400.1:8460821-8461463 GCF_015228065.2 Penaeus monodon
GTGGTATCTGGGGGCGGGGCTGGGGTCTGAGTTCAATTACACAGCGGAAGCCGGGATTCTCCGGTCGTTGCACGTTCTGCATGCGAAGCCCTTTACAGTCGCTGGGGGAGACGTTTGGGAGGGAGAGGTAGTCAATGGGTGGGGGAGGCGGTTTGGAGGGGAGGGAGGGAGGCCGTGGGGAGTGGTGGGGGGAGGAGTAGGAGTGGGGGGGAGAGCGGTTTGGAGGAGAGGGGAGGGAGGGCCGTGGGGAGTGGTGGAGGAGGTAGGAGTGGGGGGGAGAGCGGTTTGGAGGGAGAGGGGAGGGAGGGCCGTGGGGAGTGGTGGGGGGAGGAGTAGGAGTGGGGGGGAGAGCGTTTGGAGGGAGAGGGGAGGAGGGCCGTGGGGAGTGGTGGAGGGGAGGAGGTAGGAGTGGGGGGAGGAGCGGTTTGGAGGGAGAGGGAGGGAGGGCCGTGGGGAGTGGTGGAGGGGAGGAGGTAGGAGTGGGGGGGGAGAGCGGTTTGGAGGGAGAGGGGAGGGAGGGCCGTGGGGAGTGGTGGAGGGGAGGAGTAGGAGTGGGGGGGGGCGGTTTGGAGGGAGAGGGGAGGAAGGGCCGTGGGGAGTGGTGGAGGGGAGGAGGTAGGAGTGGGGAGGGAGAGCGGTTTG
>NC_051400.1:8464758-8464910 GCF_015228065.2 Penaeus monodon
TACCGTCTAACTTTATTCACCTCCTTTTTATCAATACCTCACGCGCTCACGTATGCACCTGTGGTTCCCAAGTACCATCCGTACCTGAAAGAGATAAAAAATGTCTTAAACAAATGACAAAAAGAAAAAAAAGAAAAACAATATCCAATTAA
>NC_051400.1:8465166-8465670 GCF_015228065.2 Penaeus monodon
CCTCTGATCTACAATCGGCCTTAGATTCTTCCTCCAAGCATCGTCGTTGAAGCTGTCAACATTCTGCAAGCACTTAACCTCATTATGGTAGCTCAGGTTCACTATTTGGGGGTCGGGGCAAGAGGGGGGTTGTGGGGGGGGGAGGAAAGGTGGGAGGGAGGAAAGGTGGGGTGTGTGCAAAGGTGGGGGGGTGGAAAGGTGGGGAGAAGAAAAAGTTGGAGAGGTGGGGGGAGGAAAGTTGGGGAGGAAATGGGGGAGGAAAGGTGGGGGAGAGGGGAAGAAGGAAGAGAGGGAGGAAAAAGGGTGGGGAGGGGAGGAAAGGTGGGGTGTGGAGAAAGGGGAGGAAAGGAGTGGGGAGAGGATGGTGGGGATTGTGAAAGAGGAAGAGAGAATGAATGGGGAAGAAGGGAAGTGGGGGAGAGAAAGTGAAAGGGAAGAGGAAGTGAAAGGAGAGCAAGAAAGAGGAAAAGGAAGGGAAGAAGAACTGGAGAAGGAGGAGAGTGG
>NC_051400.1:8465755-8466725 GCF_015228065.2 Penaeus monodon
GGCAAGAGGAGACACGAAACGATAAAAGGCTTTCACCGTCAAAGAAGAGAACGACTTACGCCAACGAAAATTATTCCCAGTTTTTCCCTCTTTCCCTCCCCCTTTCTCCCCCTCCCTTCCTCCTTCTCCCTCTCCCTCCTCTCTCCTCTTCCTTTCCTCCTTTCCCCCCCACCCCCTTCCCTCCTCCTCCTTTCCCTCCTCCCTCTTGCCTCCTTCCCTCTTCCTTCTCCCCCTCCCTTCCTCCCTCCCCAACCCACCCCCTACCCTCCCCAACCCACCCCTACCCTCCCCAACCCACCCCAACCCGCCCCTACCCTCCCCAACCCGCCCCTACCCTCCCCAACCCACCTTTACCCTCCCCTACCCTCCCCGTACCCTCCCCAACCCGCCCCTTACCCTCCCCAACCCGCCCCTTACCCTCCCCAACCCGCCCCTACCCTCCCCAACCCACCCTTACCCTCCCCTACCCTCCCCAACCCGCCCCTTACCCTCCCCAACCCACCCCTTACCCTCCCCAACCCGCCCCTTACCCTCCCCAACCCGCCCCTTACCCTCCCCAACCCACCCCAACCCTCCCCAACCCGCCCCTTACCCTCCCCAACCCGCCCCTTACCTCCCCAACCCACCCCCTACCCTCCCCAACCCGCCCCAACCGCCCCTACACTCCCCCCCCCCAACTCCCCAATCCACCCCAACCCTCCCCAACCCGCCCTACACTCCCAATCCACCCCAACCCTCCCCAACCCGCCCCTACACTCCCCAACCCACCCCCTTCCCTTCCCCAACCCACCCCCTTCCCCTCCCCAACCCGCCCCTACACTCCCCAATCCACCCCAACCCTCCCCATCCCTCCCCAACCCTCCCCAACCCCCCTTACTTTTCCAATTCCCGCAAGCAAAGGGCGAAGGAGTGGCCCTTGCACAGGCGGCCGAACGAACCTGAAGTTTGTATCGCTGTGAAGTTCTCCCTT
>NC_051400.1:8466790-8466906 GCF_015228065.2 Penaeus monodon
CACTCTCGCTTACGTCTGAGTTTTCGTTTCATTCGAATAAGCGAGATTTTCCTCTTGAATTGTGTGGGCTTTTTGTCATTAAGTTTAAGTTAGAATTATATAGAAACAAACATTTT
>NC_051400.1:8466963-8467908 GCF_015228065.2 Penaeus monodon
TTTCAATATTCCTTTCCTTCCTTTTCTCTCTCTCTCCCTCCTCCCTTTTATTCATCTTTTATTTAACTTCCCTCCCTCCTACTCTCCTTTATCTATCTAGTCTCACGTTCCCTGCCCCTATCCCCTCTCTTCCTTTTCTCTTCTCATTTTCCACCCTCTTCCCTCTTTCCCTTTTCTCTATCTCCCCTCATTCCCCCTCTCCTTCCTCCCCTTCACTGTCTCTCCTCATTCTTCCTCATATCTCCCTTCTTTCCCTCATCACCTCATCCCCTTTCCTTTACCCTCCTCCCTCCCTCCCCATTCCCAAACTCTCCCCTCTTACTCCCCCCCTTCCTCCTCTATCTCTCATTCTTCCCTAACTCTCCCCTTTCTCCTTCCCCCTCTTTTTCCATCCCCCATCCTCCCCCCTATCCTTTCCTCCCTCCTTCAGCCCTGTCCTTCCTTCCCTCCTTCCCGCTCTAACTCTCATCCCCCCCCACCTTCCTTCTCCACCCCCCCAATCTCCCTTATCCTCCCCTCCCTCCTTCCTACCCTCCCCATTCTCTCTCCTTACTCTCCCCCCTTTCCCCTTTCCCTCTCGATCCCCCTTTCCCTCTCGATCCCCCATCCTCCTCTATCCTCCCCTCTCTCTTTCCCCTCCCTCTCCCTCCCCTCCCCAGCCAAGGCAACAACGGACCTTTCTCCCTTCGCCTCGACAACCTCAACGGCCAAGTTACCTGCAACATCACCGGCTCCTTGTCAGTGCTTTCTCCTCTGCGTCCCCGTGCGTCAGAGGAGCCTTTGGTGCGTCTAAAATTCCCCTCGTGCGTCACACTCCCCTCGTGCGTCACACTCCCCTCGTGCGTCACACTCCCCTCGCAAGGCGGTGAGAGTAAGCAACCCGCCCCGAACCAAACAGGAAGTGGTCGCCATGCTTTATATTGGGATTAATATACCTCGGAGGGG
>NC_051400.1:8468102-8468215 GCF_015228065.2 Penaeus monodon
CACAAAACGCATGCAAATAAGAGTCACGATTTTTTTCTTGGAAGAAAAAATTATGAGCTTTTAATAACACAAAATTGCCCAAGGATTAAGCAAGCACTGCCTACGACCTGCAT
>NC_051400.1:8468997-8469192 GCF_015228065.2 Penaeus monodon
CCCTTATGCAGATTCGGAGGTGACCGTGCGGGCGTGCGGGCGTGTAGCCAGACGTGGATGTGTAATAAGGGCGTGTTCTTAGGAGGCCTGTGAACGCGGCCAAAATATCCTCTGCCATTTCACTTGCAATCACGTGCACACAGGACGATACGCCTACACACGTACGTACATGGATCTGTTTGTACGTGCGAGGGA
>NC_051400.1:8469420-8469621 GCF_015228065.2 Penaeus monodon
ACGCGCGTTTAACAGAAAAAAAGCCATCAATATTTCACTTTGTGTTTATCTTCTATAATCCACAAGTTCACGCAAAAGCAAGAGCAGCAAGACAGCGTAAGCGCAGGGCCAGCATGAAAGACCAACTTAGCGTCTGAAGTGGTAACGCCAAGGTTAACGCGGGTCCTTTTCAATTGCTTAGTGCATGTTTACGTGAAATCC
>NC_051400.1:8469940-8470733 GCF_015228065.2 Penaeus monodon
ATGGCATGCACAGAAAGCCATTCCTGTGTAATGCGGCCCCGCTTGAACCGGTCGGCCAAATGGCGCCCACAGCACAAGCCAAGCCACGCCGCAAATCGTCTGGGAATTGAAGACGCTCAGGGGCTTGGCTACGGGTGCGGCCGCCGTCTTACCAGGCCAACTCAAGAATTAATAAATAGGGTATCACCTTTGAGGCCAGGTAGCTACCAGCAAAGTGTACGCGACCTACACTAGTAGCTAGTCACGCCGCGCAGCTCAGATTTGAGGAAACAGGTCGTATGATCTGTCAAATTCAACTGCCCTCAGTAACAGTCCCCCTTCTCTACCTTCGCCTCGGCCTCAAGGATGGGCCTCCTGCCTCGCTCATCTCTTCCTCCTGCTTCCGGAGGATGTCCATGGTTTCCCGTGACACTGTGTATTCATAAGGATTAAATACCAACAGCCAATAGTTAGTCTTCGTTCTAGCCCGACACTGGAAACCTGCCATTACCGACTGGGTGTTAGTATATACTATATCCTGGAAGCCATTACTGCATAAGGCTTTAAACTAACTGGTGTAAACTGGCTGGTGTAAACGGCGGCCGAAACCCAAAGCCAAGCCACGCCACGTCCTCAGGTTCCCGAGACAATGTGTGTTAACCCATCCACTGGCTCGCGTGATCACGTGGACTCAGCGCTTGGGTCAACACAGGTCCTTCGCCAATGGCCTCTGCCTTTCATCTTTTGTTGGATTGGGTCGAATTCCCACCAACGAGCTGTCAGCACTCGCCTTCGAGGCAACTGATTTGGTGGC
>NC_051400.1:8473210-8473332 GCF_015228065.2 Penaeus monodon
AAAAAAGGTCCTCCCATACCTTCGCTCATGTAACGGAATGACTCGGGACAAACAATGCAGCCTCTGCCGGAACTATGCAACATATTCAATGCGTCCGAGATGACTAACATTCAACCCTCATG
>NC_051400.1:8473376-8473733 GCF_015228065.2 Penaeus monodon
AGACACCTGCAATCGTGACTCACCCTCTGACGTCACAAACAGACAGTGTTGCCGACAGGGCGAGCAAGCATAAACGGGCGAATGAGCAACGACCACGGAAAGGCCAGTTTGCTTTCGGTCATTCATAACTTTTTCTCTCTTTTTTAATGAATACTGCACGACGCGGGACATTTAATACATTCGCCGCATACAACGTGGAATTATTGTGGGATAATAAAGCTGACAGGAGCATTGTGGGATGAAATACATGGACACAAAATCGCAAATAAATGGCAATAAATATTGGACACGTACTTGGCATCACCCCCCCCCCTCCCCACCGGATGCGACCACAGCCTTCAAGTGCCGAGCAATGCA
>NC_051400.1:8474259-8474412 GCF_015228065.2 Penaeus monodon
ACCGGATGTCCTGGCGGCCGGAAAATTGGTGTTTTTTCATCAATTCTTCAGGAAGGAGATAATATAAAAACGAAGGGCATAATGCACAGAATGAATAAAGAGAGGAGACAGCAACACAAAAGGGCAATCGCATAATATTTTGCAAGGTAATAA
>NC_051400.1:8474499-8474741 GCF_015228065.2 Penaeus monodon
TAACTTCATATAAGATTAACAAAAACAAAAGAACAACAATGATTTCTTCATAACATCATAATAACAAAACTATAATAATATTTTTTTTGCAATAAACCAACAACAATAATAAAAACCATAACAATAAATTATTTATTGTCATTATTACCATAACAACAGCAGTGATACGAACAATACAACATACGTATATAACAATCTTACTAAAACATAAAAAAAAAACACAGAATGCTCCTAAGATAGAC
>NC_051400.1:8474831-8475821 GCF_015228065.2 Penaeus monodon
TAGATTATATACATTTCACTTCATCTCCACTTAACCTTTTCCCTTCCCCTCAATCTTCCTTCGTTTTCCCTCTTGGTATTTCCTCCGTTCCCTCTTTCTTCACCCTTTTCCCTTCCCCTCAATCTTCCCTTGTTTTCCCTCTTGGTATTTCCCACATTTCCTCTTTCTTCGTGTCTATTCATGTCTCTATTATCTTCAATTTTTCGCTCGTTATCCCTTTGTTTCTTACTTTGCTTCTCTCTATCCCCCCTTCTCCCCCTTGTTATCCCTGTGTTTTCTTCCACTTTCTTCACCGCCTCTCTCTCTTTCCCCTTTTCCCTCCTTCTTATCCCTGTATTTCCTACCACCTTCTTCGTGGCCTCTCTCCACCTCCTCTTTTATCCTCGTTATCCTTTTATTTCCTTCTTCCTTTTCCACGGCTTCTCTTTTCCCCCCTCGTTATCCATGTATTTTCTTTTCCACCTTCACGGCCTCTCTCTCTATTCCCCCTTTTCCTTCGTTATCCCTTTATTTTCTTCCCACCTTCTTCGCGACCTCTCTCTCTATTCCCTCTCTCCCCCTCGTTATCCCTGTATTTCCTACCACCTTCTTCATGGCCTCTCTTCACCTCCTCTTTTATCCTCGTTATCCTTTTATTTCCTTCTCCCTTTTTCATGGCTTCTCTCTGTTCCCTCTTCCCCCCTCATTATCTCTTTATTCATTTCCATTTTATCATGTCCTCTCTCTCTTTCTCCCTTTTCCTTCGTTATCCCTTTCTTGGCTTCTCTCTGTTCTCCTCGTTATCCTTGTATTTCCTTCCACATTCTTCACGACCTCTCTCTCTCTCTCTTCCCCTTTTCCCCTCGTTATCCCTTTATTCCTTTCCACCTTCTTCACCTCTCTCTCTCTCTCTCTCTTCCCCCTCTCCCCTCATCATGTCACCCTCTTCCGTCGCTTCATCCACGCTCTCCTTCCCTTCTCTCTCTTCTCCCATTTACTCCATTCCTCCCT
>NC_051400.1:8476481-8476663 GCF_015228065.2 Penaeus monodon
CTCTCGACCCCCGCCTCTCCGGAGCCAAGGAGCGAAACGCGAGGCCAATCGAGGCTCAGACATATTACGGCCTTCGGACAAAGTTTGAACCGCAACTTCATAACATTAATGAAAAATAATTCCATAAAGTAGGACTCGCGGCGCTTGTCTGGGATGGAGCGAGAGAAATAAATCATGGAACT
>NC_051400.1:8477333-8477512 GCF_015228065.2 Penaeus monodon
TGGACAATTACATAACACGCCAACATGAAGCCGGAAAGCGCAACTTACAAGCGAACTCCAAGCCAAAAGTTTCCCGCCGGCGCACCAGCCACCTGCCGCCTCTCCCTCAACCCGCCAGGCACCTGCACCTACTACGCTTAACACTCGCAAAACCCCACGCCCCTCGCCCCCTTAAACAA
>NC_051400.1:8477591-8477798 GCF_015228065.2 Penaeus monodon
GCATTCGTACTCAGGACAAGACACTCTCAGATCCTCCATGTGCGATACTATAGACAAATGAAGAGCGCTCTCGTTGTTGTCCGGGGCGGCGGCATCGGAGCCTGTGGAGAGGGTTCGGAAACCATTCAGGGATTCGGATCCCGTGGGAAGGAGGGTTTAGCCGATGCTCTCCATGCATAGCCCGGTTATTGTTCTCTCATAATCTTG
>NC_051400.1:8478150-8478780 GCF_015228065.2 Penaeus monodon
CGTTTCTTCCTCGGAGTGGCCGCTTGGCGTTAGCTGAATGGCGGACGATATGTTTAGCTGCTGTCAAACAAAATGGCGACGTGAAATCTACTGCTGCAGGCATGGCGGTGGTCGGGCTGGGTTGCGTCGATTCCAGTACACTGAGAGAGGGGATGGAGATGAGTCGGGGAGGGGGGGAGGGGGACGTTAAGGGGGGGGGGGAGATGAGGGTGAAGTCGAGTGTGGGGAGAGGGAGGGTGTGTGGGTGTGGGTGAGAATGAGTGAAGGGAGAAAGATGGGGGTGAAGTTAAATGGGGGGGGGGGGTAAGGGAGATGTGGAAAGGGGGAGGAGGTGTGGGTGAGAATGAGTGGGGGAGGGAGAAGGTTAGATGATATGAGTGGGATGAGAATGAATAGGAGGAATAGGAGGGGAAGGGACGCAATAGTGGGAGGGGGAGGGGGGGTACGGGCGACAAAAAGTGGGAGGGGGAGGAGGGGGAGAGGATGGATGAGGATGAGTGAGGGGAGGGGGGGATAGACAGGATCAAGTGGAGGGATAGGGGGGGATGGGAGAGAGGGGGGGCGGGGAAGTTGCATTTCACGGGCTTCAAAGGGAAGAGTTAGTTGGGTGGGAGGTGGGAGAGCTAAAAA
>NC_051400.1:8479091-8480073 GCF_015228065.2 Penaeus monodon
ATTACTTACGGCAATTAGAAATCCTCTCAGATAAAAGATTAAATGATCTGTTCACCCGCAATGCCATCTACCGGTGGACAGCAAATATACTGTTACAAGTTTATGCATAATGAAAGCGCGTTATGTCATTCCCTGGGGAGTGAAAAGGAGTGCGGGAGAGAAGAGAGAAAAGAGAAAGGGAGGAGAGAGGGAAGCGAAGTGAATTTGGCTGAAGAGAAAGGGAGAAGAGAGAGAAGAGAGAAGAGAGAAAAGAGAAAGGGAGGAGAGAGGGAAGCGAAGTGAATTTGGCTGAAGAGAAAGGGAGAAGAGAGAGAAGAGAGAAGAGAGAAAAGAGAAAGGGAGGAGAGAGGGAAGCGAAGTGAATTTGGCTGAAGAGAAAGGGAGAAGAGGGAGAAGAGAGAAGAGAGAAAAGAGAAAGGGAGAAGAGAGAGAAGTGAATTGAATTTGCCTGAAGAGAAAGGGAAGGGAGGAGAGAGAGAAGTGAAGTGAATTTGGCCGAAGGGAAGGGGAAGGGAAGCAATAGTGAAAAGAAATGAAGCGAAGCGGAGGAGGAGATGGGAGAAAAGAGAATAGTCAAGCGAAAAGGAGTGGAAGATAGGACAAAGCACAGAAAGAAGAAGAATGTGGAGAGATAAGATGAGAAGAGAGAGACGAAGGAAAGAAGAGAGAAAAAATAGAGAAAAAAAAAACGAAAAGAGAATACGAAAATGGAAGGCACAACACAACAGACCATGAAACTCTCGAAGACAACTGTGATTAGAAAGAGGAGGGAAAAGAGGAGAAAAGCGAGGAAGAGAAAAGAAAGAAAGGAGAGTAAAAACGAGGAGAGAACCGGGGGGGGGGGGAAGGCACTGATCCGTCTCTGGCTCTCAACAGACGAGTGTTTGGTAAAGGTTTGGGGAAGAGAATTGCGTGTATACAAAGGAAGGGGATATGGATTAAGTGTTTATATTCCGCTGTGTGAACCGAGAGGTAAAGGAGG
>NC_051400.1:8480542-8480692 GCF_015228065.2 Penaeus monodon
GTTGCAAGAACAGGCCCGAGCAATGATGAAGGAGAGTCTGCAAGATTCTGACGCAAGGAGCGGCGAGGCAGCCCGGGCCAGGCCCACGGTTCACGGAAGGTAAACATTTACCCAATCTGCTGAGGTACAACCAGGTAGAATTTCTTCGGG
>NC_051400.1:8481120-8481416 GCF_015228065.2 Penaeus monodon
CACGAATAACGCATCTGCGTGTGCGTACGTGATACACACACATACACATGTACCTACACACGACCGTCCGAAATGTGCACACAGACAATCCAATCACTCACCAAAACAAAACAAAAAATAATATCGAGCTTCCCACCGACCACATCTTGCCAGTGCAACATTCCTGGACACTGCAAACTCCCGCAGAGGAGACGGCAAGCAACAGACATTGCACGGGTGATCAACATTTCATCGAGGGGATATTGGCACAGGTCGGCACCGGGGAAGCAATACAATGCCAAGGGACCGGCCAGGCT
>NC_051400.1:8481996-8482255 GCF_015228065.2 Penaeus monodon
CGCAGAGAGGGCCAGAGCACAGACGAAGCGGGGAGCGTCTCAGACAACTCGCTCCTTTCCGTCATTCACCTCTTTCTCCCATATTAACCTTTATTCTAATCTAATTTATCCAATGATGCGCACAACGACCCCCGCAGGAGCAGCAGCCTCGGTAGCAGCGACGTCTCCCCGGCTGCGTAAATAGGCAACTCGGCAACTCACCTCGACCGGTCGCACCTCCGCCGGTGTCATTTTCATGTCGTGATAATATGGCTGATTG
>NC_051400.1:8482859-8483054 GCF_015228065.2 Penaeus monodon
AACGTGCATGAACCTCCGAGTGAAAGCCGCACCCGCGCTCCGTTGATGAATGCAATCTATGCAATCTATCGAATAAAATGCATTGCAATCACGTGGCATGCGATGCTGCGTCACTCTCCTTGCCCCCCCCCCCCCCGCTGGTGCCGGTGGTGGGCGGCGGTTATGGTCGCGTGTTATTGGAAAATGGGCGTCGAG
>NC_051400.1:8483684-8483876 GCF_015228065.2 Penaeus monodon
ATTTAGGACGCACGTATTCTGAAATGGATGGAAAATACGCAGAAATACAGGTTTTTAGGTCGTGTTGCGTCACGTAAATGAGTAGAGGAGGAAATAGATGCACAGTTTCAATTGCAGAGAAATACGCAAACGCACAGATGCAAAAACACAGAAACACAGGCACGAACGAAAACAGGAACAAACAACACTAAT
>NC_051400.1:8484056-8484263 GCF_015228065.2 Penaeus monodon
ATCAACACGCTCCCAAAAGCGTGTTTACCGACACCTTGTTTTGTTTTTATTTTTATCCCAAGCGCCAGTCCTCTCCGGGTGAATGCACATCAGAGGCCGAACAGACATTCAAATGCGTTTCTACACCTGTAAGTTCTCAACCTCACGGGCCGCGGAGAAACGCGAAAAAAGGCAGAAAAAAGTTGTCCAGAGTTGTCTGAAGCGACG
>NC_051400.1:8484731-8485014 GCF_015228065.2 Penaeus monodon
CACACGAACATCTGTGTTTACAATAGGCATGTGCTGAAAGAACAAAACATGTATGATTCATGTTCACGAGGCCTCACGCTGTGCCAGATTCCAGGTTATCCCACGGGCTTCTTCGCACGTTAAAACCATTAGGAAAGTATGTATTTAAGACAGCGTCTGTCACTTCCACACAAAAATATATCTGCTTATATATGAACACAATGCTTTGCTTCAAATGCCTTCATGCATTTGCATAAATTGCCGTGGGAATACCTGAAACTTTCGATATTTTGCAAGCACATCT
>NC_051400.1:8485071-8485263 GCF_015228065.2 Penaeus monodon
CTACAGCTAGTCACAGTCAATGCTAACCTACTTTCCATCGAGTCTGCAACTTGCAACAAAAGCACTTATCAACGATCCCTTTTTGCAGGTGTTTTAAAGGTCGCTTCTAAAAATATTTCGCGTACCTTCATTATCGAATAAAGGAAAAACAATGCAAGAATTAGATTAAGCTATTACAACGCTATTAACTCC
>NC_051400.1:8485456-8485661 GCF_015228065.2 Penaeus monodon
GTACTGAAAGTTCCACAACGAGGAATTTGAAACTTTTTTTATATTCAGACTGAACACTTCGCGAATTAATGTCCGCGAAAACTAAAGGGGATGAAATACATGCATGGAATTTCTACATAAAGGAATGTTTTGATTTGTAACATTTTTCTTCTTCGTTGTTGCAGTTATCAAAGCTGTTGCGACTGGCGAGATCTAGAAAAATGTG
>NC_051400.1:8485768-8486022 GCF_015228065.2 Penaeus monodon
TTCAAGCCGGCGAACCTCCATGCAAAACCCCTGACTACCTTGCCTGACGGGTCGAGTTGCCGGAAATTACATTAATTAATGGCACTGAGCTATAATTACACGCTTTATGACAACTCATGGTGAAATCCGTAGCCGGTCCCCGCCCTGCATAATTTAAACAAACTCTCCTCCTTATCTCTGCTGTCTAAGCTTAGTTACCTCACTTAATTGTTATCAACGCAGACAAAAATAAAATTACATTCATTAATATGACG
>NC_051400.1:8486610-8486726 GCF_015228065.2 Penaeus monodon
GGTTAGCGCCATGTTGGAAGAGAAGTTATCATCAGCTGTCAGTCAAATGAAACTCCAGTAAGCAGCTTGTCATAGTCATTGAGGTGGAGAATTGGCAGACGATCATGAAAGATGCT
>NC_051400.1:8487688-8487955 GCF_015228065.2 Penaeus monodon
TACAGTAAATCGCGGTTACACACAACAGCCCTCCCGATGAAGCACTTGCCTCGAAATGAATAAATTCGCTAAGCATTGTTAAGGGAAGCAAATACGCGAGGTTAAAGCATGAAGGGCGCGCTCTCTCTCTCACTCGCAAGATATATGTGTGCAACAGCTGCAATTTCGAACTGCAACATGGCGGAAAAGGGCGGAGGGGAGAGAGAGAGACCAGCTTTCGTAACCTGGCTGTTGCTTTGACTTGTGTGCCATTTGCTAATCACATGC
>NC_051400.1:8488538-8488817 GCF_015228065.2 Penaeus monodon
CCTCACTCATCCATCCAAGAGGAAGCGTTAGAGGTAGCTGATGGAAGCATCAGCTACCTCTTCCTCCCCTTCCCCCTCCCTCACCCCCTCCTCTTCCCCTTCCCCTCCCTCATCCCCTCCTCTCCCCCTTCCCCCTCCCTCATCCCCTCCTCACCCCCTTCCCCCTCCCTCACCCCTCCTCTCCCCCTTCCCCCTCCCTCTCCCCCTTCCCCCTCCCTCACCCCCTCCTCTCCCCCTTCCCCCTCCCTCACCCCCTCCAAGTTACGCAAAATTTGTATA
>NC_051400.1:8488854-8488948 GCF_015228065.2 Penaeus monodon
ATCGCTTTATCTACTCGAAATGGGAAGCTATTTTTTCGATCAGAGGATGAATTGAATTTTGATTAAATGCTAGCCGTTCGTGTGGGAGAAAAAC
>NC_051400.1:8489300-8489385 GCF_015228065.2 Penaeus monodon
ACACGAGAGAAATAGACAAAAAGGGAAGATATGATTTATTCGGGCAGACTTACACAACAGAACCAATGTCATGAAAAATTAACGT
>NC_051400.1:8489868-8490029 GCF_015228065.2 Penaeus monodon
TCCGGAAAATGACGCTCTTGATTTTAAAAAATTAAAGTGAATAAAAAAAAAAAAACTGCCCCTGAGGTAAAGATGCCGAGAGTGGCCGGTTAAAAATAAAATGTAAAAGACAACATCATTAGTATGAACTCTACGCTCTGTTACGTACTCTGTCAAAAGCG
>NC_051400.1:8490503-8490666 GCF_015228065.2 Penaeus monodon
TCACAACCCACAACGCAGACTAAACACAGCACAGGCACAGCAATGGCGTCCACTCCATCTGACTTACTTAACAGGAATTCTAAGTACACATTACCCACAACTAGGAGGGCATCCTGGTTCGCTCCTGGCTGTGGGAGAGGCGACTAAGAATGTAAATTTGTGA
>NC_051400.1:8491519-8491747 GCF_015228065.2 Penaeus monodon
TACCCGCTTTAAAACGCAGGGAGACGAAACAACAAAACAGTGCGTTCGATTCCCATTTTTTGGCGCTGACTTCGACCAGATAACAAAGTGGGTTGTATCTCGGCTTGGTTTCAGTCTCCCCTCTCCTTCTCTTTCGGACAGTCCTCTCGCTCTCTTTTTCTTTTTTATTCTGTTTTTATTTTATCTTTTCTTTCCATCTCTCACTCACTCACTCATTCATTCATTCAT
>NC_051400.1:8491833-8492663 GCF_015228065.2 Penaeus monodon
GATGATCGTTATTTACGCCTTGCTTGCCTTTGTATCTATTCTTTAGTCTGCTTTTGCCTCCTTTTCTCTTCTCCATCTATGCCTTCTACCTATTTTTCTCTCTCTTATTCACTTTTTTATGTCTCTTTCCTTCGTCCTTCGCTTCCGCTCGAACTTCTACGCCTCGACGCCCCTCTCTCTATGTTACTTATTTTCTCTTTCATTCCTCTCTCTCCCTCTTCCTTTTCCCCCTCTTTCGTCATCGCTCCTGCTCCCTTCCTCTAAGTTCTATTTTTTTTTACCTTTCTCGCTTTTTTCCTTTATATCCGATCCTTCTCATTCCTCATTCTCTTTTTTCTCCACTTTTTCGTCTCTCTCTCTCTCTTCCCTATGTCTCTCTTCTCCTTCCCTCCTCTCCCTTTTTCATATCATCCCATTTTTCCTCCAATCTTGCTTATTCCTCTATCCATCTATCTCTCTTCCTCCTTTTTCTCCCTTCTCCTTCCTTATCCTCCCTCATCTATCCCCTCTCCCTCTTTCTGAATCTCCCTCTCTTCTCTTCTCTTCTCCTCTCTCCTCCCCTCCCCTCTCCTTTCCTTTCCTCCCCTCTCCTTTCCTCTCCTCTCCTTTCCTTTCCTCCCCTCTCCTATCTCTCCTTCCTCCCTCCCTCTCCTCCCCTCCCCTCTCCTCCACTCTCCTCTCCTCCCCCTCTCTTTCTCTCTCCCCCTCTGACAGACCAGCAATAAACCATCCCCATCTACACGTGACCTCTATATCGCGGGGAAAACCATCTTCTTTAACCCTTGCTGTTCGTCCTGTCTAGTTTTTTCTTCCAACTTCCGCTCGATCTG
>NC_051400.1:8493872-8494090 GCF_015228065.2 Penaeus monodon
GAGCATAAAGGGTAAATTGATTTCCCAATTCCCAAAGTGTTGGGTCGGGCCCCCGTTTTTTCCCGTTGAAAAAAAAGAGCGGGACATTCGTCCAAAAAAGCAAAGGGAATTATCCCCAAAATTAACCGGCTTTTTGATTTATATTACGGTTCTCGGATGATCGAAAACATTTTTTGCTCTCTGCTCCTGGGCATTCTGGTTTGTTTTTTATCCCCCAA
>NC_051400.1:8494164-8495625 GCF_015228065.2 Penaeus monodon
CATTTTTTCTCTCTCTCCGTTTTCTTTCCCCCTTCCCCTCTCTCCTCTTACGATACCCTTTTTTTTAAGAGCCTGGATATTTTTCCAGTTTTTTTTAAAGGAAATATTTGAAAAATTTTTTCTCCCAGTTTCAAAAGTTCACTCCCCCTCCCTTTCTCCTCTCTCTTCCTCTTCTTTTCCTCTCTTTTTCTTTCTCTCCTCCCCCTTTCTCTCCTTTTCCTTCGTTTTTCCCCTTTCCTACCATTCTTCTTCCCCATTCTGACACCCTCCGTTCTCCTATTCTACCCCATCCACCCTATTTCCTTCGTTTTCTTCTTCCTCACTTTCTCTTTCCTCTCCTTCTTCTCTCCCAATTTCTTCCCAATCTATTTTCTTTGCTTTCCCCCCTCCTTTTTTCTTTATTTTTTTCCCTTTCCCTAATCTTATCATTCTTTTTCCCGATTCTGCTTCCCCATTTTTCTTCCTTTCTTCCTATTCCCCTTCCTTCCCCCCCTTTTAAAGTTCCCCCTCCCCTTTTTAAGTTCCTCTCCCTTTCACTGCCCCCCTTCTCCCCCAACATTTTCTCCATTATCCCACCCCCGTGTCCTCCCTTGGCTCACTCTCCCTCTCGCTCCCCCCTTTCCCCTTAGCTTTCCACATCTCCCTTCTCCCCCACCCCTTAAGCCCTCCCGCCCCCCCTCCTTCCAAGCATACAACTTCCCTCCCCCTAGCTGCATCCCGATTCCCCCTTTCCCCCCCTTCTCCCCCCCCCTCCCCCTTCCCTTCCCCCCCCTCCCACCCCTTTTCCTTCCCAATTTCCCCCTCCCCCCCCGTCCCCCCTCCCCTCTCCCCCCCTAAAACCCCCTTCCCCTCCCCCCCCGTCCCCCTTCCCCCCCCCCTCTTCTCCCCCCTCCTCCCCTCCCTTCCCCCCCCTTCCCCCCCTTCTCCCCCCCTCCCCCTCCCCCTCCTCTCCCCCACTAGCTTCTTCAGCGTCACCCTCCGCCCCTCCGCCCTTAGTCCCTGTCCACGCCCTTTCGACCGTGTCTACCTGCTGTGTCATTACGTGTCCCGGATGCCACTCCCGTGTCGCGTTCAGAGAGGCACTTATGCCACGCCGCTCTCAGTGCCACGATGCTTGGCACTGGGAGGTACGTCGAGCGGGGAAGGGGAGGGGGAGAGGAGGGAGGGGAAGGGAGGGAGAGGGGAAAGGGAAGGGAGGGAGAGGTGGAGGGGAAGGGAGGGAGAGGGGGAAGGGAAGGGAGGGAGAGGTGGAGGGGAAGGGATGGAGAGGGGGAATTGAGGGAAAGGGGAGGGGGGAGCCGTCTAAAGGTGGGGTGGGAAGAAACCGGGGGTTGAGACATACCATGAGGGTATTTTTTTCATCTCTTAATTTTATTCCTATTCTTGAGAGTATGTGCAAGCATGGAAAATGTTTATGCATATATATGCACAGCTGCAGCAAGAAATAAACAAAAAGAAAAG
>NC_051400.1:8495757-8496286 GCF_015228065.2 Penaeus monodon
CAATTTTTCATGCTGTGATAAACAAGGGGCTTTTGTAACTTGTCAAAATAAGTATTGCAGTGATATATCGTTATTTCGAGAGATTTATCAACAAAAAATATATACATAAAAGTCAGAAAACTGTGAAAAAAAATTTTCCTTACATTAATTAAAGTATGACAAAATAGTGGCATTATAATTACGTACTGCACAATATACCCCACATCACGTATACACAAGACACTTACCCTTTCAAACCCTCACTATCCCTCACCTTTTCACCCCCCTATCCCTCACCCTTTGACCCCCCCTATCCCTCTATCCCTCACCCTTTCACCCCCCTATCCCTCACCCTTTCACCCCCCTATCCCTCACCCTTTCACCCCCCTCTACCCCCCCCCCGGCCAGAGAGCGAGATAAGGCCAATCGGCGCCCAGTTCTTCGGCGGAGTGACACCCTCCGCCCCTTGACCTTTGTCGTGACCTCACCTGACCTTCCTGGGGCCTCCACACCTTTTACACACCGTGTCTGTAAGTTGGCTTGTGCGCGT
>NC_051400.1:8496611-8497491 GCF_015228065.2 Penaeus monodon
GACGTGCACAGGCGAACTGCCGCACACCTCGCTTTGTCCAGATTGAAACGATCGAATTCTGACTCAACCGGAAGTGACGTGGCGAAGGAATCAGTGGCATCAACCTTGTTACTTAACAAACAAACAATAAACGACGATGAACCTCAATAAATCAAGACCATTAAAGAAATAACTTTGTCTTCGCTTGACCTCATCTTAGACGGTTTTTGCAAAAGGTCAAATTGTCGTAACTTCACATTTCAGGAAGATATATGAGTGTGCTGGATACTGTGCTTGTATAAAACGACCGTAAAAGTTCTACGTTTACGAAATAAGTGGCTCTTAATCTTCGATCGAAGTAGTTTTTACTTACGAACGTAGGCAAATTTATTATAAGTAGTTTCTATCACTTCGAGATAAGTACCTTTTTTCATTTTTCAGTATAATTATTTTCTATCATATCGAGAAAGGTATTTTTTTTTTCACTTTCACTGTTCTTTCTACACAACAACAATTACATTTTCCCTTACTCTTTCTCTCTTTTTCTTAGGATCTTCTCTATTCTAAACATTGTATACGAACTTATAAACTATATCATTAAGCATATTGCAAACTCATTATCTATACGAAAAGCCTGACACGATGAACCAGTTGCAAAGATCTCGCGAACATGACTCATGCACTTTGCACACCTGCCTCGCAACAGCTTCATGATGTTGCACGGCTGATGTTTTGCAAATTCTGCATACTGTGGCGTCTCTTCCGGCATTGCAGAGATGTCTGGTGGAGATGAATTCAACCCGCATTGTTGACATAGCTCTTGCGGTGTTGAAATTGGCCTGCGTTTGTTCGGGTCTTTTCGCGAAGATTGCCGATCGGTGTTTTCGATCTTCGTAATCAG
>NC_051400.1:8498070-8498237 GCF_015228065.2 Penaeus monodon
CAGACAGAAGGACAGAGAGAGGGCGGAAGGGGGGGGGGGGGGCGCAGCAAGAAATTTACAGTATGAGACGCCCATATTAAGAACACACGACAGAGACCTTGCGCTTCAGGTGGGCGGCTGCAGTCCCAACAACCCACTTCTCTCGAGGGGAAAAAGGTCACACTTTG
>NC_051400.1:8499033-8499117 GCF_015228065.2 Penaeus monodon
CCTCCGTGCCGAAAAGCCCACGCCACGACCTCTCGACGGCGCGCTATCAAGGGCAGTTTCCCCGACGCCCAAACTTACCTGTCA
>NC_051400.1:8499167-8499255 GCF_015228065.2 Penaeus monodon
CTTTACGTCATCAAGTGATTTAGGTCTGTGAGGGAGGCGGGGGAAGGGGGGGTAGGGGGAGGGGGGAGGAGTGGTGGGGGTGGTAGGA
>NC_051400.1:8499691-8499952 GCF_015228065.2 Penaeus monodon
ATTTATAAAGGCCTTCTTTCCTTGACACTAATTTTTGCTTTTACACACATCTATCTTTATTGAGAAGCGGGCGTGTCTCACCGATAAAAATAACTTTCTCTATCTTGATCTGTCACCAAGCTTCTCAGGGTCACGGGATCGCACGCTCTCCCACGCAGCCTTCGTCACACTCCAGGTATGATGCACATGGTCTTGCACGCGGTCACACACGGACACACACAGGGCCGTATACATTTATAAGAACATTAACATTTGCGACCT
>NC_051400.1:8501136-8501418 GCF_015228065.2 Penaeus monodon
CGCACATGTTAACTTGGTGGTCGAGACGCGGTCGTTAATTAGCTTATTCCTTGAAGCGTCACTTACACTTCTGTCGATCTCGCAGGGCACTAGAGATATCGAGTGTCAGCGAGATGCACGTGTATAATATGAGCGGTAGTTGTTCTAGTTCTGTGGGAGTTACGGCGTTTGGCGAGAGTGGGGGGGCTTGCGAGTGGGATGGTAGTTCTGTAGAGTTAGGGTTAGTTCAATTAATAGAGTGGAATAGTTGGTATCGTTAGATCAGAGATAGAAGCTGATGTA
>NC_051400.1:8501558-8501625 GCF_015228065.2 Penaeus monodon
ATTTACCTCACAGTTTCAATGATTCCCTTTGATACCTCTCTACTTCCCCCTACACGAATACTCACAC
>NC_051400.1:8501707-8501918 GCF_015228065.2 Penaeus monodon
CCCCATTCTCCCCTCCCCATCCTCCTCCCTCCGTTTCTTCCTCACCTTTTTTTTCTACGTATCACCCTCCCCCTCCCCCAGCCTTGCGAGATGTTTAAACCTCCGTCCCTCGAAGACCCACGTGACAGGGTACACACGCATAGAGGACTTACGCACGCACGCCTCGTTGCCCGCGAAGGACAGAGAAGTATACCTAGTCATGGATATCAAG
>NC_051400.1:8502342-8502410 GCF_015228065.2 Penaeus monodon
CAATCACAATAGTCGATTATCCCGCAAAGCGAAAGAAAATAAAGGAATAAAGAGAGACGCGAAGACGG
>NC_051400.1:8502649-8502770 GCF_015228065.2 Penaeus monodon
ACCGTCAAGAAATAAACAAGAAAAAGCCATAAGCGGGAGTGTTGCTTTTAAGCAGGCGGCAGCATCCTCAACGGCCCAAGCTACTCTCCCTCTCTCTTCCTCTCCCCCACTTTTATTCTGG
>NC_051400.1:8504447-8504981 GCF_015228065.2 Penaeus monodon
ATGACCGAGAAAAAAAAACAATGAATGTGCGAAAGAAGAATGAGGAGAAAACCCATAAACGAATCGGAAAAAAGGAATGGATGATTAAAAACATAAAAACAGATGAATGAATAAATAAACAAAAAGAATAAATAAATAAAGAAAAAAAATAACAAACGAACAGAGTAAAAATATAAACAAATGATCCACTCAGTAAAAATGAATAACTGAATAAACAAGTAAAATAAAAAATAATAACAACAACAAATATTTCTCTTTGAGCAGCAAAGAATTCCCACGGAATTTCCAAAGAACATCATTCGAAATGCGAAACGGTGGACGATAATAATAAAAAAAAGATAAAAGCTGACGTGGAAATTACAAAAAAAAAGAAGAGAGGAAGAGAGATGAAGCATTTTTCATATTTGTTTTCCAAAACAGACTGAAAATTTCACGTAAACATAAAGACAGAAAAATAATATTGAAATATTTATCTGCAATCACGTGTCTAATATATGATATATTCTCAAGGAGATCCATTTACAGAGATGGGAT
>NC_051400.1:8505617-8506246 GCF_015228065.2 Penaeus monodon
TTCCGACCACCGTGGCCAGCGGACGACCACGGAACGACCTCAGACCACAAACCTTGCAAATCATTTCCTCTTGTAATGCACGAGGCTCAGGACGGTTCCTCTTGTTCTCTTGTTCTCTCGTTTCCTTGTTTAAGTTCTTTTGTTTTTCTGTTCTTTCGTTTTCTCGTTCTTTTGATCGATCGTTTTCTCGTTTTCTTGTTTCCTTTTCACTCGTTTTCGTGTTTTGAGTTCTCTTCTTCTCGCGTTTTCTTGTTCTCTCGTTCTCGCGTTTTTTTTTTTTTCTCTTGTTCTCTCGTTTCCTTGCTTAAGTTCTATTGTTCTTTTGTTCTTTAGTCTTCTCGTTCTCTTCTTTTCTCGTTCTCTTGTTCACTCGATTTCTTGTTTGAGTTCTCTTGTTCTCGTGTTTTCCTGTTCTCCTGTTCTCTCGTTTTTCTTAGTTTCTTGTTCAGTCGTTTTCTTGTTCTCGCATTTTCTTGTTCCCTTGTTCTCACGTTTTCTTGTTGGAATATGAACATGACCGTGGCTTTGTGTACATGTATGCGTGTACGTATATTACTGAATACACGTGTGCGTTTCCGAGAAAAAAGGCATATTTAAAAGATTTTGCGAGTCTGCATTGGGTTACAACT
>NC_051400.1:8506697-8507247 GCF_015228065.2 Penaeus monodon
GCAGTCAAGGAGATGCCGGGCAAACACAGAAACCAGAGGGGAAAAAACAAACCTAAGGGCGCAAATCCTACAAACTCCCATTTCCGAAACACCCTTAGCTTACGTATTTCGCTAAGTGGACATACCATGAACACACACAGGTGAGCCGCGCATAAGAAAAAATAGACGAGATGAGTGGATGAGGTGAGTGGATGAGGTAAAGTGGAAGAGGACATGAGTGGATGAGAAATTTAGTGGATGAGGAGGTGAGTGGATGAAGAGGTGAGAGGGTGAGTAGATGAGTGGAAGAGGACATGAGTGGATGAGAAATTGAGTGGATGGGGAGGTGAGTGGATGAGTAGATGAGTGGAAGAGGACATGAGTGGAAGAGAAATTGAGTGGATGGGGAGGTGAGTGGATGAGTAAGCACGTGGATGAAGGAAGGGCCGCGAGCTGGCAAGGCATTCCACCTGTGTCAACACTTGGGTGGCACTCCATCGCTTGCCGTACACTCTCTCTCTCCACTTGGCAGAGAGGGGGGAGAGGGGGAGAAGGGGAGAGGGAGGGAGGG
>NC_051400.1:8507849-8508008 GCF_015228065.2 Penaeus monodon
CCCTCGGAAGGAAACCACCCTTACTCCCACCCTTATTCCCCACGAAAATAAACCTTACTCTCTCGCTCTCTCTTCCCTTCCCCATACATCCCTCCCTTCTCACTTCCCCTCTCCCGAATCTCCCTTTTGCCCTCTCTCCCTCTACCCTCTTTTCCCAAT
>NC_051400.1:8508047-8508145 GCF_015228065.2 Penaeus monodon
CATTTCCCCTCATTTGTACCTCCTGTTACCATGGCAACGGAACCCGATCATACCTCATTCTCATGTTTCCGGCCTCATCGGTCACCGGCTGATTAACC
>NC_051400.1:8508821-8508907 GCF_015228065.2 Penaeus monodon
TTCTCACGCCCTCCTCACCCGAAACTTGTGCTCTCCCACCACGGCTTTTCATGTAAATAGACTTTCGTCACAAATGATAGCCCCAT
>NC_051400.1:8509185-8510543 GCF_015228065.2 Penaeus monodon
TAATGTAATCAAAATCAACCGCAACCACGTGGCAACATAGCAGCAGTAACGACAATATCAACAAAAACAACATAGCGGCAAAAATGAGCATCATTAGTACCAACAACGACATGGCAACACAGCATGAACACCTATACTACTTACAACAACATAATTAAACAGTGTGAATGTTGAAAACTCCTACGGCAACATAGCAACAAAATACATGAATATCAACCTGCAGCAATAACATGGCAACATTGCACGAGTATCAACACTATAGATATTTACAACAGACGTATCGGCAATAGCAGCAGCAGACCAGTAATGCCTGAGGATGACTGGCACTGGCACCTAACAACCTATTTCCGCGCAGTGCCATAAATCTGCACGCACGCTGCTTGCACCTCTTTCATCCCTCAGCAGGCACTGGCACAAGTGGCAATGCACTGTCGGTTGTCATGGCACTTTTATACTACTAAGGTGCAAGTGTCAGTGGCATTTATATTCTGTCATGGCACCTTTACGCCGTCAAGTAACTCCGCTTTGTTGTGCTTTTGGAATGTAAAATGTGCCTCTGGAGTGTCTCGGCAACCCGAGTTCTCCTGATATTTCTCTTAATTATGAAATCTATTGCATCTTCGGTCATTGCAATTAACTTCCTCGGCAACAAAGCATTCTCAAGCTGCAACATTTGCTTGGTCTTTGCAGTGCTAGGACACAGCGGCGGGGGAGGGGGGGTGGGGGTATCAGGATTTTTTATCTCTCGTTCTCTTGTGATTTTCATTTCCCATTCGGTAACCGTTTTTTGATGACCAACTCCGCGATGTCAAGGCGCAGAAGAGATTGATGTCAAGGAAGACAACACATCACTGTCAAGGAAGAGAGGAGGCCGATGTCAAGGAAGAAAATAGATCGATGTCAGGGAAGAGAAGAAACTGATGTCAAGAAAACAGATCGATGTCATGGAAAAGAAGTTGATGTCAAGGAAGAGAACAGATCGAGGGAGAGTAAATCATCGATGTCACAGACAGACAAGCTCGATGTCAGAACAGGAAATGCTACCAGTGGCTTCCGGAAACTCAGCGAGACATACACCCTTGCTGACACCACTTGACACCGCTTGACACCGCTTGACACCGCTCCTCAACACCTGCTGTTTGGTCTATCGATCGCCAGTTAGGAAAACGAGTCATTGGGTGTCAGTCAACGTTTTCTGTTACGATGAAGATATAACTTTATGATTAGACCTAAATTATTCCTCCTAAACTCTTTTCGAGAACAAATACACCAGAGGCCATAACTGTCTCTGTTTAAATATCTGCACAAAAAAAACGACGGACAAAAAACTATAAAGACGACCTAATCATACAAAGTCC
>NC_051400.1:8510575-8510963 GCF_015228065.2 Penaeus monodon
CCAACTGACCATTCCCCCCCCCCCCATACACAAACAAACAACACTCACTACTCACACAAAACATAAAAGAAAACGATAAAAGAAATATATATAAAAGAAGAAATATACAAGTCTCCCCCAAACGAGTTATTTAGAAAACGTAAGACCTCTTGCAGCGTCGGGCTGAAGATCCAATCACAGCCGTCCATCAGGAGGAAGATTAACGGCGTCATTGCAAAGACAACATTGCAAATCACAGCGAATGCGACAGGAGAAAGACGCAAACAAAGGATGAAAAAGGGGGGGGAGTTCAGCTCTGAAGTTAGGACATAGAAGAAAAAAATCTTTAGAATATGAGAAGTGGGAAAAAAAGGAATAGAGGGGAGAGAGAAAAAAACTTTGGAATTTG
>NC_051400.1:8511187-8511389 GCF_015228065.2 Penaeus monodon
GTGCTTCTCCCTTCGAGGTAAAAGACCGATCATTATGTCCTCATAATACCAACTTTAATGAGCTAACTTTTCGAGGTGTATGAAGGAGAAGGAAGTCTGGGCGATTATGTATTACGTGTCAGGTTTTATGTATCATGTGTCGTGCAGAAGCATGCTCCGTAGCACCCCCTAGCCTCGAATGTATCCGTCGTAAAGGTGTGTT
>NC_051400.1:8511980-8512091 GCF_015228065.2 Penaeus monodon
TGCCGACATTAAGAATTGTGAAACGTCCCTGAAATATAAGAATCCCACCTGTTCTGTTCATCATCAGATTTCCATTCCCCCGCGAGAGCACGCGCCTGCAATGATCAAGCC
>NC_051400.1:8512799-8512910 GCF_015228065.2 Penaeus monodon
CCATAAAAACAAAACAATAACCAAAGCGACGATAAAAAGGCACCCCAACCAAACCAAACGCAACACAACCCCCTGCAACACAGCCTCCTCCCCCCCCCCAAACCCTAGAGG
>NC_051400.1:8512950-8513210 GCF_015228065.2 Penaeus monodon
GCAGCCGTCGCCTCTTCACTCATCCGCGCATACTCATCGCCACTCATTCACGACGGACGCACAATAAGCAGTCGAGTATTGCGTTGAGTTAACGACCGGCTAGGAGCCCATTATAGCATGACTAATTGCAACATATTCGCGTTGCACAGGGATTGCACATGTCGGCAAACACTTTTTATTCCTCTTTTGAGTGCATGTTGATGAGTCTCCCCTCCCATTTTTTTTTTTTACAAAATCCGAAATTCCGGGTCATTTTTTTT
>NC_051400.1:8513292-8513384 GCF_015228065.2 Penaeus monodon
GTGGAAAATAAAGAGGGAGAATGGGAATGAATTGCAAAATAACATTAACACTATTAATGTATACTGAAGATGGTGATAAAAGAAAATAGTAG
>NC_051400.1:8513581-8514102 GCF_015228065.2 Penaeus monodon
AAGGAATGAACGAAATAAATTCAAAACTCGAAAAAGACAAAAGCCAGACCACCAACTCACCTGACATGTGGACACGGGCGGGACTGGACACCAAAGGACACGCTCTCTGCTACATAATCTCTTCGCTGACCTGGAAATAGGGAGAGTTTGTTAACACGGCGGCCTGGAAATGGGGAAAGCGTTGCCGATGCGGAAATTTGGAAATGGGGAAGAGTTCTGATTATACGAACTGAAATAAGGGAAAGCCTTGTTAATACGAATCAAAATAAGGGAAAGCCTTGTTAAGACGGATCAAAATAAGGGAAAGCCTTGTTAACACGAATCAAAACAAGGCAACGCCTCGTTAACTCGACTGGAACAAGGGAAAGCCTTGTTGATACGACGACCTGAAAGTAAAGTAAGCTGTAAGCCTCGTTAACGAAACCCCGGAGTTATTGTTTGCCTGTGTTATTGTCAGCTGCTGATGCTAAGCTTTGTCCCTGATAATTGCTTGTCTGTACTGTTATTGTGTTTTCTGGGAG
>NC_051400.1:8514141-8514433 GCF_015228065.2 Penaeus monodon
AAGGGAGAGGGGAGAAGAGGAATATAGCAGGAAGGGGAGAAAGCGGGGGGGGGGGGGGAGAGGAAGATGAGAAGAGAGAAAAGAAAGAGGGAAGATGGAGGAGAAGAGAAGGGGGTGGGATGACAGAGGATGAGAATGAGGGAACATAGAGAGGGGAATGGGGACAGGGAATAACAGGGAAGTCTGAAGGAGGAGGAAGGTGATAATAAGAGGTGGAGGTGGAAAGTAGAAGGGAGAGAGAGGCGAGATGAGAAGGAGAAGGAAGAATCAAGACAGTATATTATGTACTTCG
>NC_051400.1:8514482-8514606 GCF_015228065.2 Penaeus monodon
CTACAAAAGAATTGGATTAATTTATGATCAAAGTCATACATGTATTCAGATCCACAACTCTATTACAGGCAATATAAATCACCTATTCCTATCTACCTAGGTAGCTCTATAAATGAATGAACAA
>NC_051400.1:8514659-8514916 GCF_015228065.2 Penaeus monodon
AACACCCCCCCCCCCAAATTTAAAGACTAGTATCTACATTTTTGTTCTAATTAAGTCATCCTACCCAAAGGACTTAAACAAACTTTCTCCATCTTTTGGACACCTCAGATACTAAAATCTTTCCTTAATTAACGAGATTTTTACAATTCAAATTGGCAGTATGTACCAAAAGGTGGTGGCGACACCACGTAAAAAGAAAATTTTCTCAAAACCTTGATTTTGCAGATACTACTGCTCTTTAACTTTGGGGGCCGGAT
>NC_051400.1:8515171-8515681 GCF_015228065.2 Penaeus monodon
TCACATATATAATTATACCCACATGCAGCCAAACTACCTAGAGTAAGCAGGACACCAACAAGCGAACAGCCCAACTCTCTCTGGGGATCACCCAACCAGGATCACTCTTGTACACCGACTCCCGACCTTTCCAAATCCTCGCAACCTCTGGAAATTATATATTAAATTTCAGGACTCCCCCAGAAATCTAATATAGCAATTCAGTATGATAAAATACACTTCCTGATCATCAACTCATCATTATTACTGAATTATATGTGCTAATGAATGTCCAAACAAATCAGACTAAATAAAAAGTATGTAAATATATGATAAGAAACTAAAACACAACCTAAATGATAAGAACAACCTATGATAAGAAACTAAAACACAACCTAAATATGCCATATCCTGTGAAATGCCACACTGAGGGCAACCCAGACTGCAAATTCCTGATGTAGCATAAGTTGATAAGTAATTTCTAGTGTAATCGCAATCGAGCAATCCTCCTAATGGGGTCGTGTGTCAAGT
>NC_051400.1:8515732-8516434 GCF_015228065.2 Penaeus monodon
TCCTCGACAACGTCCATCCACTACTCTATAATAAACAGACACAAATACAATAACTTGTATAATAACAAATGGAACATTGCCACAATGTAATAGGATAAAAAGAGACGTTTCCAACTTGTAAAGCTTTCCTCATCAGGCATAGTTTTTTACTGCGTCTGATGAGGAAACTCTTTACAAGTTCGAAACACCAAGTTTTTATTTCCTTTCTATGTTGGAAGTGTATAATTTCTGCATTATTCCAACTTACGTATACCAAGAATGAATGCACGTGTCGATGAATATACATACAATATATACATGCATGACCATATATATGTTGGAGCGTACGACCCCTCTAGTGCCCTTATTAATTAAAGCACAAACACATTGCGGAATATACAATGCACTGCATAATATAAACAACAACACAGGAGTAAAAGACCGACCCACAATAACAGAGCGTCACAGTCCACCCCGATGCCTTATGGAAATTAGGACAGCAAATTTCGAGGTATTACAATGCAGTTCCAACTAATCCTGTGTAATTTCATGGATCCATATGATGCAGTATGACACTAATCTTTGAAATTGATATGCTAACGGGCAGTGTGGCATATTTATCAATTTTCACCAAGTTATTGCTGGCGCATTGGGCCGAGCACGAGGTTAGATGCTTTTAGATCGTAGCAAATGCAATTTGTGCAGTACAGGGTACATATGGTT
>NC_051400.1:8516678-8516906 GCF_015228065.2 Penaeus monodon
TTGTGCTTGAACGTGTGTTCATGTGTGCCCTCTTGCGTGTACGTGTCCGCGCGCATGAACACCTATCCACATGCACATCAGACGCCGAGCCTTTTCGCTCCCAAACCCGCACTCAGAACACCCATATCTCACAGCAGCCTCGCAGCGCGCAATGCCACATAATCACCAACAAAAAACATCACAAACGAGCATTATCTTTCCCATCACAGGATATTAAAGCGTTGTTCA
>NC_051400.1:8517323-8517856 GCF_015228065.2 Penaeus monodon
TACAGACAGACAGAGACAGGCAGAGAGTGCAAACGAGTTGTAGTGTTAATACTAATGATGAGCACACACGTAAGATCTCAAAGCCAGGCAGCAGACGAAGTTACGGTCCCTCCGCTTATTAGGAAGCAGGCGTCAGCAGATGAGTACCCGGCGCCATTCAGTGGAAGCGGCCAAGCAGGAACAGGTGGGCTTATGACGCAATCTTAAAGAGCGCGCCAGGGGAATCCAAGAGAGCGCTGGGGAAAAAAAGTTCAGCTGTCTCTGCTCTCTCTCAAACCTCTCAAACCGGGTCGGGAATGGTGTCTACTGTGCAACTTTATAAATAATTTGTTGCATGATATGTTGGGCGCGTGACTGAGAGAGTAGTACATGATGGACCAAAGAGTAAAGAGGTTGTAAGGCTGATAGAGGGAGCGAACATATTATATAACATATAATCAGTGACCGCGTGATGACTATAGCGGAACTGACATCAAAATAAGAATACTTAATGTAATGAAGGTCAGGTCAGAGTACATTCGTATGAGAGTGTT
>NC_051400.1:8518227-8518459 GCF_015228065.2 Penaeus monodon
TCTAGCACTAACTGCCCAATTAGCCATCCCGCTCTTTCGACATTTAGCCCGCGAAATAACCTATAATTAAATATTTTCCCTTAAATTAAATTCCCCGATACATCAAAACGCACACAGGTGGAAGATGCACACGAATACACACGTTCAGGTCGCTGTGTGTGCGTTGGCCAGGGCGACAGGAAACGAAAAAGAGGAGATATATTTCGTAAACAAACACACGCGAAATACTACG
>NC_051400.1:8519343-8519463 GCF_015228065.2 Penaeus monodon
GTAAGGAGCACGAAGGGAAGATTAAGAAGAGGGTAATAAACAAGGGAGGAAGGGTGGGTAATAATAAAGAGAAAGGAGAATGGTGGAAGAGGGTGGAAGGTAGAGATGGAAGGAATGGTG
>NC_051400.1:8520065-8520181 GCF_015228065.2 Penaeus monodon
AGCACGGCAACTAAGTTAATAATTTGCCATCACCGGCGAACAGACAATCTCTGGTCCCGATTTCGCTTGGGACTCCTGCGAGATAGCAAGGAGAAGGAGACACAGAAAAATAGCTT
>NC_051400.1:8520822-8521150 GCF_015228065.2 Penaeus monodon
CCACCGACTTTAATTTGAGGGTCAGAGCCTAAAATTTTTGACAATTTCTGCATCTAACTTCGGACAATAATTTTGGCATGCAACATATGTCTCAGGGTATTAATCACTGCAAAAAAACAAGAAAGCCACTAATTTGCATTTTTCTTGGGGTATCCACTGCCGCATAAAACTAATCAAACTGCTAATTTGTAGAAGTTTGATAGCCGTGGAATTACTATTTTGGAAAAGTAAAAATATTAAAGAGTTGGATGTGGAATCGTAAATTATTTGCCTTTGTTATTTTTTGGACATGAAACTGAGATCTGATTTTTATCCGTCTTAATAGCAA
>NC_051400.1:8521461-8521552 GCF_015228065.2 Penaeus monodon
GCCTTCTACTCCCTTCAGATTTCCCAATTTTACCTCCGATAATGAAATTGTGAGGGAGACTTGATGTTAACGAAGACAAGAGGCAAAGTAA
>NC_051400.1:8521855-8521921 GCF_015228065.2 Penaeus monodon
TCATCACAAGCCTCTTATTTCTCATCATAATCCTCATATTCCCCAGCACATAATATCCCTTATCAT
>NC_051400.1:8522197-8522299 GCF_015228065.2 Penaeus monodon
TTGATGCAACCATAACATCGAAGGAAAATTTAGAAAAAAAAAAAAATCTATAACATTTTTAGTTTGAGGTTTTAAAAGACGAATTTCCAATTACATCGAAGT
>NC_051400.1:8522550-8522689 GCF_015228065.2 Penaeus monodon
CTGTAAATGAAGCAATGAAATGTCTCTTTTAATATCCGCTACTTTAGGCAAAACTAGCGATCGACGGGAATTTCAAAATATCAAACACTCGGCGAAAATTAAATCATGTTTATTTTTTCTCTCTCTCAAATCTCAAACG
>NC_051400.1:8522721-8522966 GCF_015228065.2 Penaeus monodon
CAATGAAGCAATGAAATATCTCTTTTAATATCTGCTACTTTTGGCAAAACTAGCGATCGGCGGGAATAGGTTACGTTCATTTCAAAGTATCAAACACTCGGCGAAAATTCAATCATGTTTTTTTTCTCTCTCTCAAATCTCAAACGTGCAATCGATTTGGATATTTGAAAATAATCATTTTTAAAAAAATGGAGAAAGTTTATCTAGTAAGTTTGAAAGTTTGTCAGAAATTCTGTTCGTTGTTT
>NC_051400.1:8523789-8523893 GCF_015228065.2 Penaeus monodon
CAGCTTTTTTTTATATCTACACGTCTACTACCTGCATGTAACTGGTAGTTAACTATACATACATAAGCCAGTTAATTCTAAAAAAAAAGGTTCAGAATCACAGC
>NC_051400.1:8523933-8524096 GCF_015228065.2 Penaeus monodon
GTATAGCCAGTTCCCATAACTCGAAATTAGCACATGATTCAACGTAAAGCTGACAAATGTTACCAACGCCAGTTTTCCAACATGTGGACACAGTTGTAGATATCTTTCTCTCTTTTTTTTCTTTATTCATTCATTTATTTACCTGTTCATTACATTTTTTCCT
>NC_051400.1:8524199-8524435 GCF_015228065.2 Penaeus monodon
GCTTTTCTCCTTTTTTTCTTTTTTACTAAAGTCTTGGGTTATAATATTCTCGTTAAAGAAAAAAAAATCCAACTTCCAAACTACTACGAGGCTAATTTCTCAATTAAAAGCCAAAGGACCTTAATTGAATATCCCATGTCGGCAATTAAGGGAAAACGAGAGAATTATACTTTATACTGGATGTGGATTATTCACCTTTGACATACTATGACCCGGAACAACACTAAAAAAATACC
>NC_051400.1:8525924-8526359 GCF_015228065.2 Penaeus monodon
AAGAAAGCATGCACGGTGTGATCCGATCCTACGCACAGTCATATAAAACAGATGATCAGCCCCAATGGAGAGTTAATTCGTCCGCCAACACCATCAGTAAATATAACAAACAAAAACACAATTACAGTAAAATCATACCTTAAAAATGCAGAAAACAAACACAATCACACAATTACAGCAAAAACATACCTTAAAAATGCAGAAAACAAACACAGTCACACAATTACAACAACGACATACCTAAAAACGCAGAAAACAAACACAATCAGACACAACACACAATCGAAAGCAAACACCCAACGACCAGTTATTGAAAGAGAAAAGAAAAGAAAAGTTAAATAATATCCTTTTTCTCTCGTTTTCTCCTTAACAGCATTAACAAGAGGCCGCGCGAACCCTTGCGTTATGGACTAAGGGAAGCGTCTGCTGTTCCTG
>NC_051400.1:8526581-8526749 GCF_015228065.2 Penaeus monodon
AGAACATAAAAACAGAAACAAACAAATGAAAAGAGAGAAGGCCAAGTGAGAAAAAAATACGAAAGAGAGAAGTCAAAGAAAGAAGAAAAAAAGAGAAGGCGAAGAGAAGAGAATGAAAGAAAAAAAAGAAACAAACAAACTAAAAGAGAGAGAAGGCGAAGACAGGAG
>NC_051400.1:8526873-8527042 GCF_015228065.2 Penaeus monodon
ACAACAACAAACGAAGACGAAGAGAAAGAAAAGAAACGGAGAATGACAAAAAACACAGGCGTGAGAAACCTTGTTGCACTGTGGCCGCGGGAGTATTTCGAGAGCCTGCGATTCAGAAAATTCTCCAAATTATGTTTACCTAATGAGACTTTCCAAGGCGCGGCTAGAT
>NC_051400.1:8527664-8527776 GCF_015228065.2 Penaeus monodon
TAAGCCACACCAACCACTCCCGAAAACCGAACGACAAATTCCGAAAAGGAAACAGAAATACGAAATCATTTGAGACTCGAGTTCATGCGTGACGTCATCCATGCGGTCGATC
>NC_051400.1:8527822-8528366 GCF_015228065.2 Penaeus monodon
ATACAGGTCTAGAAAAAAAATCCCGGTCGGTTCATCAACAACAACAATAGAATATACAAATATATATCTAAAAAAAAGAAAAAAATACGGACTATCCAAAAACAACAACAACGATAAAATAACAAATACATATATATATATAAAAGGAAGAGAAAAGAAACAACTCATGGTCGGTCCAACAACAACAAGTACATATTAAAAGACAAAAAAAAAAACGCAAGTTCGATCCACCAAGAACAGCACAAAATAACAAATACAGATCTAAAAAAAAAGAAAAAAAAATCAAGGTCGAACCAACAACAACAAAAATAAAGTAACAAAAACACACATAAAAAAATCACAATCGATCCAACAACAACATCAACAACGAACATAAAATAACAAATACATATCGAGAAAAAAAAAACAAATACAGATCTAGAAAAAAATAATAAATAAAGATCTATATAAAACAAAAACAAAAACATCTCCCGAAAAAAACAAAAAAAAATACATCTCCAGAAAAAAAAAACATATAAAAAACGTAAGAAAAATAAACAAGTCC
>NC_051400.1:8528395-8528568 GCF_015228065.2 Penaeus monodon
AAGACTTCCGTCGAGCAAATTCCCACGCCCACGGCCGTCGAACGCCCATGGAACAGTGTTCTCCACGCCCACTTGTTTATTGATTCCTCACGACCCGTCCGACCTCAGCCCCGGTTTCAAGAACTTGTTTTGGTGCGAGCTAATCTGTCCGAAATTTAATTACTAGTAACCCA
>NC_051400.1:8528916-8529077 GCF_015228065.2 Penaeus monodon
TACTTTGCGGCCTTCCCCTCTGTGCAAGAACTTTTTATAGGGGAAGTCACTTCCCTCACCAGTGGCATTGAAATAGTCTTTTCGAGGAGGCAGCTAGGCGTATTTTAGCTACATAGCAACAATACCCAAGGGCTTTCGAGGCTGCAGTCACGTCCTTAGTT
>NC_051400.1:8529393-8529541 GCF_015228065.2 Penaeus monodon
AGCAATATCATTTCATTTCCGTTCAGGTCCTACTAAGTCTAAAGCATTGCACCATTCTATAAAACATAGGGTACACTGTAAAATTAATAACTACGTTATGAAAAATTTGCCACCTCCACTCTTGTACCCAGGCCTGATATACAATGCG
>NC_051400.1:8530378-8530934 GCF_015228065.2 Penaeus monodon
TTAAAGGCGAAAATAATCGACACCTCACACAGTGCGCCAGTGTAAGTGAAATTGTATGTGCAGATTCCGCAGGGTTACACCAGTCGGGGCGTATCCTGAAGGCCTGGATATATGCAAGCGTGTAATACAGGCGGAACATTCTCTCTCGGTCTGAAGTTATCAGCCGCACTTGGTGTTATCCTGAATAAAGGCTGTCCTGCTGTGCAACGGATTATTCTATTCGTTAGGCGATGTCCTATGCACAAGAGCGAGGTTATTACCACAGAGGGAATAACAACAGCGGTTACCAAGAGGCCGCTCGGCACAGATCGCGAGTATGCCTCAGCATGAACAAAGAACGCAGCTGTTCTATCCGTTCTGGCACAGCACCCTGAACATAGCCTAGTCGATGCAGCCACACGTGTGCCATCGCCCAGCTGTTGCCGTGCGAGGACAGGCCGTCTCTGATTCGGACTGCCTCAAGAAAATCACAAGGAAGAGAGTCTGCGCCCCAACACAGACAGCAATCAGCCTCTACATACCCAGACACAAAACTCTTCCCAGAATCCAGCGATGA
>NC_051400.1:8531055-8531656 GCF_015228065.2 Penaeus monodon
GAGCCCAAGGGGAAGTCTGGGAAAAATAAGAAATATATATATAGAAGGCGGCTGAGGTGGCATTCGGTGAGCCACATGACCCGGCGTCTGGCCTGCAGCGGAAGCTTCCGTCCCGCCAGCCTGCACATTACAGCGAGTCGCCAGCGCGGCAATGCAAGCGGCTTTATTCGTCCTCGCCTCGCACTGGATACGCTCGTGAAATGTGGCGAAATCGAGGCCGACTTTTAACGTGTGCGTTGTGGAGGGAGGAAGATGTAACAGCGGCAGGAAGGTGGCCGTGTGCGTGTGTAGATTCAGTGGGACAACCGTGTATGTATTGATCTCTGTGTACAGACATGGGGCGTGACACACATGGTAGCACCATGATGCAGACAAGGTGTGGAGGGGGGGGGGCACATGAGAGCCTCACGATAAATCAATCATCTGTCATGATACCGGCACTCACATTCGAGGAAATAACATTGGCAGAAATACTTCGTGGCAACCGAAACAATGGCAGAACGTTACTAAGTCTAACCATAAAATATCTAACGTGTAAATAGAACAGCTAATACAGCATAAGGCCAATATTCATCTCATCTGATTCACTTTGCAAATGAGG
>NC_051400.1:8532499-8532802 GCF_015228065.2 Penaeus monodon
TTCAGACATACCTTTTCACTCACGAGACACACTCGACCCCCGTGACCTTAAGATATCTGAGAATGCAGCTCCTATCACCCCCTCCTATGCCTCTCCCCTCCTCTCTTATCACCCCTCCTCTCCTATCACCCCCTCCTATGCCTCTCCCCCACCTCTCCTATCACCCCCTCCTATGCCTCTCCCCCACCTCTCCCATCACCCCCTCCTATGCCTCTCCCCTCCTCTCTTATCACCCCTCCTCTCCTATCACCCCCTCCTATGCCTCTCCCCCTCCTCTCTCCCTTGAAAACTTTCCTCCCCTAC
>NC_051400.1:8532852-8532944 GCF_015228065.2 Penaeus monodon
CCTCCCCTAACCCCCCCCCCCTAAGCACACTTCCCTCCCATGTCTATCTCTTTTCCGCCTATTCTTGAATCTCTTCTAAGACTTTTTTCTCC
>NC_051400.1:8533927-8534317 GCF_015228065.2 Penaeus monodon
GGGCGAGCAGGCGGCGCTGGTGGCGGCTCACCCAACTCCTGCTCCTCCAACTTTGCCTCCACCTGGCTATTGACGCCCCCTCCCCCCCGCCTCTCTCCCCTCACTCTTCCCCTCACTCCCATCCTCCTCTGCCACTCTCCCTCTCCTCCTCCTGTACCGATTTCTCTCTCCTCTCCCCTCATCGTCTCCCCTCTCCTCTTAATGTATCCCTTCCCTCCTTCCTCCCATCTCCTCTCACTGTCTCCCTTCCCTCCTTCTCTCCTTCCCTCCCTCTCCCTCCTCACCATCTTCTTATCCTCTTCCCTCCACTTTCCCATACCCTCTGTTCTCCTCTCATCTTCTCTCTCCCCTCACCGCCCCCTCTCCCCCTACCGTCCTTCGTTTCCTGTC
>NC_051400.1:8534638-8535087 GCF_015228065.2 Penaeus monodon
CAATCCCCCCCCCCCCATTCTCGGAAGACTTAGTCCTCACCGTCTTCTCTGCTTCCGCTCCTTTCGTCTGTCTCCTTACCTTGTTCTTTTCTTCTTTCTATTTCCTCTTTTTCTTTCGCAGCGCAATTTTTCTGATCTTTTCTTGTCTTTACTTTTTTTTTCTTTTTTGTTTCGCTTATGTTTTCCCCTCTTTTTTTCATATTTCCTTCCACACTTTTCTGTCCTCGATATCTGACTTTTTTTTTTACTCTCTCATTTGTCTGTTTGTTATTTTGTTTAGTTTCCCGTATTTTTACCTCGTTTTCCCATTTTCTTTGCACTCTCGTTTTCTCATTTTCATTGCGTTCCTTTTCATCTTATGTTTTTTTCTTCTGTATCCAATCAACTTTCTCGTTCCTTTTATCTCTCCTTAATCTCTTAATCTATACATGATCCCCTTCTCTCTCTCC
>NC_051400.1:8535307-8535437 GCF_015228065.2 Penaeus monodon
TTCATGATCCGCTTACCACTTCAGGCCATTATATCGGCAACCAACGATGGAAGTGCGAGTGAGATGACAAGAGAATTTTTATGCAGAAAATAAAAAAGAAGGCACGTGCATATACGCGTGTATATTTGTT
>NC_051400.1:8535638-8535782 GCF_015228065.2 Penaeus monodon
GATTTACGATACCAACCCCACCGATTCCCCTGCGCCTTTCCCCAATTGAAACATGGCGTACGGATCCCTTAGAGTTATCACGCGAGTGCTCTTTGAATGACAACTTAATTGGGTGAGTTTTGGCAGCAGGAACATTCCAGAAAT
>NC_051400.1:8535893-8536202 GCF_015228065.2 Penaeus monodon
GTGGGCGGAGCGTAAGTTGTGTGGCAGTTATTATTACGTGCCTAATTAGCCTCGACCAACCCATAATAAGAATAAAAATAGCGTACAAGGATAGCAGAGCAAGTTAATTACTTACACACAGCTCATTATCGACACGAAATTTACATACAAGCAATCAAAGCTCTCACTTCAACAATCGGAATTCCAAATGCATTCATATGCAGGCATAAATACATTAAAAAAACACTCTCACACACATGGAAAAACACATATAATTTCACATACTACAGAAAACGAACTTTCAACATGCAATAAAAATGCACGCTCAAA
>NC_051400.1:8536738-8536835 GCF_015228065.2 Penaeus monodon
AACAAACAAGCACTCCTCCCCTCCACACAAACACAACCCACCTCCCCCCCACACATACAAACACAACCCCCCTCTCCCCCAACACACAAACACAACC
>NC_051400.1:8536909-8538420 GCF_015228065.2 Penaeus monodon
TACACACACACAAATTCACAAACTTCGTCAAAGATGTCACTCATAACAAGACGTCAAAGCAATGGCTCAGTACATCAGCGAGCTAGAGGGGAAGAGGAGGGTCGTATGGCGCAAGAAGGCAGAAAGAGGGGAGCTGCAGGTAGAGAGGGGAAAGCAGAAGGGGAGAGAAAGGAAAGAGAAAGCAGAGGGACGAATGTAAAATGGGAGAAGTAGATAGGGAAGGGGAGAAGCAGAGAGACAAAAGGAAAAGAGGAAAAAAACCCAGAAAAGGAGAAGCAGGAAGGGGATAGCAGAGAGGCGAAAGGAAAAGAGACAAAACAGAAAAGGAGAAGCAGAGAGATGAATGTAAAATGGGAGAAGTAAAAAAAGGGAAAGCAGAGAGATAAAGCAGAGAGGCTAAAGGAGAGAAGAAACAGAAAAGGAGAAGCAGAAAGGGGATAACAGAGAGACGATAGGAAAAGGGGAAAACAGAAAAGGAAAAACAGAAAGTGCAGAACTGAGAGAACGAATGCAAAGGAAGAGAAAAAGAAAAAGGAGAAGCCAGAACGAAAAAAAAAACAAAGGCGGAAAACAGAAGAAGAAATGGAAAGCGGAAAAGGAAAAGAGGCGAAAGTAAAGAAAGGAAAGCAGGGCAACGAAGCAAAAAAGAGCGAAAAAGAGAAAGCAGAAAAGAGAAGAGAAGAGAGGAGAATACAGAGAAACAAAATAAGCAGGGGAAAAGTTCAAGAAGGAAACCAAAAACGTAAGTAGAATGTAGAAGGTAAGAAAGAAAAACACAAAAGGGTTAATAGGAAATAAGAAAGGAAAACAGAAAAGGAAGAGAAAAGAGAGGGAAATCAGAAAGAGAAGAAAAGGAGAGAAGAATAGAGAAACGAAAATAACCGGGGAAAAAGTTCAAGAAGGAAACCAAAAACGTAAAAAGAATGTAGAAGGTAAAAAAAAGAAGAAAAATACAAAAGGGTAAATAGGAAATAGGAAAGGAAAACAGAAAGGGAAGAGCAAAGAGAGGGAAATCAGAAAGAGAAGAAAAGGGAACCCCATTAGGAGAAAGCACAAAAGGTAAATACATGGAAGAGAAAGAATGGACGCAGGGACGAGAAAAAGAATAGTAACCGTGAATCACGAGGATACCAGAAGACGAGAGAAGAATAAGGACGGTGAATTATAACGTAAAAGCAGATCGAAAGAAAAATAGTAACGTAAAATAACCAGAAAAGGAATATCAACACAAACGAAGGAAAAAAAATATGCATGATCACAATTAACTTCAAATCACACAAAAATAAAGACAACATAAATGCATGATCTTTTTTCGGTCCAAAAAAATTAAATAAAAGATTAATGAACAAAGATTTGGTGATGCAAATCTGGCTAAAATGAAGCAAATTACATGATGTTTCAAGGCTTTTTCTTCTCCCTCGCTCTCCTACCCCCCCCCCCCACTGGGAAAAAGAAAAGAGAAAAAATTACATGAAAATGCAGTTATCAAATCTTAAAGTTAAATGAAAATC
>NC_051400.1:8539336-8539778 GCF_015228065.2 Penaeus monodon
GGGGCGGAGGGAGAGGGGAAGAGGGTGTTGAGAGCAAGAAGGAAGGGATGAGGAGGAAAGAGAGAGGAGGGAGAGGAGACGAGGAAAGAAAAAACAGGGAGAGGAGAGGAGGAAAGAAAGAGGAGGGAATGAAGAGGAGGAAAGAAAGAGAAGGAAGAGGAAGAAAGAAAGAGGAGGGAGAGGAGAAGAGGGAGAGGAGAGGAGGAAAGAGAGAGGAGGGAGAGGAGAGGAGTAAAGAGAGAGGACGAAAGAGAGAAGAGGGAGAGGAGAGGAGGAAAGAGAGAGGAGGGAGAGGAGAGGAGTAAAGAGAGAGGACGAAAGAGAGAAGAGGGAGAGGAGAGGAGGAAAGAGAGAGGAGGGAGAGGAGAGGACGAAAGAGAGAATAGGGAGAGGAGAGGAATTCCAAAAGAGGGAGGGATAAAGAGGCTCGTAAGGCAAGTCA
>NC_051400.1:8539929-8540025 GCF_015228065.2 Penaeus monodon
TTAAGGAAGCAGTAAGAAGAGTTATGTCCGGGAATGAGAGAGGAGGAAGAGAAGGAGAAGGAGAAGGAGGAGGAGGAGGAGGAAGCGAAGGAGGAG
>NC_051400.1:8540754-8540931 GCF_015228065.2 Penaeus monodon
GAGGAGGAGGAGGGAGTCAAGGCAGGCGAGGGGGGGGGGATTCTGATACGAGGCTAATGAGCTCGCTGTCTTGCACATGCATCTTGCACAGCACTAACCATTCTCTCGCCATGCCTTGGGAGAGAACTTGCAAGCTACATAATGCAATTTGGATGACTTGAGATGCGTGCAATATAA
>NC_051400.1:8541049-8541114 GCF_015228065.2 Penaeus monodon
CCCAATTTGTTTGTAAGAAATTCATCTCGAATGTTGCATCGGATACATATAATGGTGTTGGTAAT
>NC_051400.1:8541535-8541734 GCF_015228065.2 Penaeus monodon
AATAAATATAAAACCTCATTATCCTTTTCCTAATAAATCTATCTCGAGGGCTTCTGAAAGGCACTTCTCTTCTGGGAAATATATCAAAAGTCCTTTCTGCTCCACTCGGCAAGAAAAAAAAATATTCGCTTCTTAGTATTAGAAATATATATGATACATGCATAAAAAAATGTATTATAATATAAAATTTGCTTAGCGC
>NC_051400.1:8542507-8542690 GCF_015228065.2 Penaeus monodon
GGCACCAGTAAATATTTCCCAGTTTACATTTTCCACTTCAATCCTGCTAAATAAATAACGGCCGTTTGCAAATATCTAAAACCACGTGATATAAAAACACATTTTTAATCTAATTTTTCATTGATTTTCTCTTTTAATTCTTTTTTAAAGGGCAAAATATCAGCCAGAAATGAATTGCCCTTG
>NC_051400.1:8543239-8543364 GCF_015228065.2 Penaeus monodon
GTTCTCTCTTTTGCTTCCTGTATCTCCCTCCCTATTGTTGATTTTCAAGATTGTTTTTATGTGTACATTTGTTTTAAGTCTCTCTATCCCCCCTCCCCCCCTTAACCTACCTCCCCCTTTACTCT
>NC_051400.1:8543596-8543787 GCF_015228065.2 Penaeus monodon
CTCGACGATGTTAGCGTGTCTGGCAACAGTGTCATGCAAGCGCGGTATCTTGCATCGGGCAACGCAAAAGCTCTGCCGTTTTCGGGGAGATAGTTCCGTCACGCTACGGCCCATAACTAAAGTATTTCGGTCTCCATAAAAGGGTGAAATGAAAGGGAGAGAGAGCGAAAGAGGGAGGGAAAGCACGTAAA
>NC_051400.1:8544668-8544813 GCF_015228065.2 Penaeus monodon
GACTAATTTGGAAGAGCACCGAAATTAACCAAAGTGTCAGCTGCGCCAACAACCCAAAATAATTTATCTCAATAGCAGATTACGTGCATACTTAATTAGATACTTTGCCGGCCTCGACCAAGCCATTTTTACTCTCGCGTGTGCA
>NC_051400.1:8544858-8544987 GCF_015228065.2 Penaeus monodon
GCCGCATGACACGTCAACATTCCTCGAAATATTAGCCACAGAAAGTGAAAGAAAGTGTGTGCCTATTTTTGGTTGTCTGTTTGACTTAATTATATAAAAGGTTTATCTCATAATCAGTTTTAGTTATTC
>NC_051400.1:8545338-8545486 GCF_015228065.2 Penaeus monodon
TCAGCTTAATAAAGTTAGCATGGTTATGAAAACACTGTCAGAAAAAAAAAATTCAGCACAGTCTGTAATATTCCTCCATTTTAAGATTAGACACCAAGAACCGCCCCGATCACCTCCACTGCCATTTTTCATCACTAAATTACCTGAT
>NC_051400.1:8546382-8546469 GCF_015228065.2 Penaeus monodon
AAAAAGTTATAATGATCATAAAGGCAGTGTACAGTATTCAAAGAATTTTGTACAGCTCCCAGACATACTTCGAAACATATACATATA
>NC_051400.1:8546849-8547026 GCF_015228065.2 Penaeus monodon
CGAAAAAAAGTAGAAATCCACACACACGCGCACGCCCACACCGCCCACGGCCGCGGTCCTTAAAATAGCTCCCGTTATTATGACGAGCGAACAGGGTAACTCGCAGACACCCAAGTATAACTGTCATGCTCCTCGTGAATTTTGAAAGGCCTGGCATGGGTATTTTAAACGCTATTG
>NC_051400.1:8547318-8547428 GCF_015228065.2 Penaeus monodon
CAAAAAGATGGAGCGTCCAACACACGCTCATATGTAGGCCTAAATATGCATACGCAGAATATATGCAACGTAAGACCTTTTACACACTTACATCTTTCATTCCCCGCGAA
>NC_051400.1:8547465-8547745 GCF_015228065.2 Penaeus monodon
CGAAGACGAAGAAGAAGTGGGAAAGGGTAGTACGTACACGGACTGCAAAAGCACACACAAGTTTACCCAATATCGTTCCTTCGACTAATAAAAAAATACAAATCAATGGTTAAAACGTGGAAGCCGTAGCAGTAGCGTCCGTGGCCGCGCTGGTGAGTGAAAATAAGCAGCTGTGGGGGAAAAAAGTAAACAGACTGACCTCAAACATCAACATTTTAAGGAAGAGTACGTGGGATCAGGATTACAAAAGGCGAAAATTTTTTGGGCAACACTGTCATGT
>NC_051400.1:8547934-8548200 GCF_015228065.2 Penaeus monodon
CAGTTTTACACTTTTTTAATAGAACATGATTTAACGCTATCAAGAGATAAATTATAAGACTAAAACTATGTTTACGTTTAAGTTTAGGGGTCCCGTATGTACGTCTGTTTTGTTAATCACCTGCATTAACGTATCTTATCGTTTCCTTATCTCGGACACGGAAAGGGCAGGAATGAGCCATCAGAGGAAGATGGATAAAATGGAATGAAAATAAGTAGGGTGGAAGGGGTGGGAGGAAGGGAATAAGAGTGTGATTTCCTTTTCAT
>NC_051400.1:8548388-8548507 GCF_015228065.2 Penaeus monodon
CCATCCCTTCAAAGTTTCATCTTTTCCTCCCTGTCTGTGTAAGTGAGTTTCCGGGTATGCGTGTAATCATGCATACCCCTTTCTTGCCCCCGAATGCGCGCCTTCTTCCCGCCCGGCCT
>NC_051400.1:8548538-8548682 GCF_015228065.2 Penaeus monodon
CCCGCCTCAGACAAATTCCACTTTAGAAATTCCATCGCAATTTATCCTCGCTACTCTCAAACTCGAGACGTTTATAGGCAATATTTCACGCCGCCGGCAACTCATTCTCTCATTCCTTAACTCTTGTCTTATTTTCTGCTTTTG
>NC_051400.1:8549714-8549829 GCF_015228065.2 Penaeus monodon
AAGGTGACGCCGAACACCTGCACTCTGCAAACACCGGCGTAAGAGTTGCCGATGGCGCATTGCAGGCGATATTGCAATGTCTTCTCCGCCGGGTTGCAAATTGCACGCTGATTAC
>NC_051400.1:8551086-8551288 GCF_015228065.2 Penaeus monodon
CAACCCACCCGGTCAAGCAATTTACACGCAACATTGCAAAGCCGTCCCGTCCCGTTCCTTATCGCGAATGCAAATGCTTCCTTTCATCGCATTCTTGCAACGACGCCAGAAATCGCGGTCCAGATCAGGGGGGGGGGGAGGAAACGGGCGTGTGGGCGTGAGGCTGATCCAGCGTGCAGGAAATTACTTTAATTGGATGAAA
>NC_051400.1:8552280-8552421 GCF_015228065.2 Penaeus monodon
TAAAACGTGCATCCACCTCCGGGTCAGTGCGGATCAATGCCAGAATGATCCACACGACTCCAGTCTAGACGGTTTCTGCCAAAAGGACACAGACAGACACGGATACAGACAGAAACACGGTAAAATGGAGGTACATATCAC
>NC_051400.1:8554149-8554296 GCF_015228065.2 Penaeus monodon
AAGCCTAATTAATAACTCTTAAAACATTTCGCTTTCTAGACTTCAGTAAAATCGAATTACAGGTTCAACAAAATTTCGTAACTTCGATCCAGTTTCCAAGAATCTTTTACGTGATTTTCAAACCCGGTAAACAACCACATAATTCGA
>NC_051400.1:8554834-8554941 GCF_015228065.2 Penaeus monodon
CTAACAATAACAGAAACAACGGGCCAGTGATCAGACACAAGAAGTCCCTCGTGTTATTTCGAGATTTTGTCATTATGTTAAGTATGTGAATGGGGAGAGCGCAGTGT
>NC_051400.1:8555702-8555852 GCF_015228065.2 Penaeus monodon
GCCTTTCCCTCTCACAAGAAGCTAAATTCTGCCCATTTCCGAAGGCGAGCGACCACACCTCCGCCAAAGCAGCCTCATTCATTGCAACCATTAAGTCCAGCTGCTCGCCGTTAGCATTGTGCAGACAGATGAGTGCGATGTGCAATGTGC
>NC_051400.1:8556215-8556390 GCF_015228065.2 Penaeus monodon
CACAGATAACCTGACTGAGAACAGCATTATTTAATTGTAGCTTCCTGAATTTTGATACGCCCATTAGTCTGTTAATGGGGTCATTAGGATACAATGGCGGCAGAACGTTGCGTTGCACATTCATTATTTTCCGTCTGTAGCTGTACAACACCAGCCACACATGCACACATACCGC
>NC_051400.1:8557592-8557712 GCF_015228065.2 Penaeus monodon
AAAACATCACGAGCATCACTTTCGGAGGCGCGTCTACAAAGCTTCGTTGGCTTATAAGTGAATCTCGAAGCAACTTAATGCTGGCATCTGCCCGTAGACTTTTGCCCTTTGTTACTCGAT
>NC_051400.1:8558024-8558219 GCF_015228065.2 Penaeus monodon
TGTGTGAGTGCGTGCGTGTTTGTGACAGAATTGAATTAAGTTCCTTTCATGTCATTAACACAATTACCACAATCGCGTAACATTCGCATTTCATTTACATCAGTCGGATTGCCAAATATCCGACTGTGAGAAAGCAAGTTGAATAAGAGAAAAATGACAGACTAAAGCAAGTTAAAAACGAAGCTGAAAGAATGC
>NC_051400.1:8559132-8559269 GCF_015228065.2 Penaeus monodon
TCCCCACAGCAATAGCCATAGCCGCGCACGACCGCAGGACCACGCACGCCAGCCACACCGGAGTTCCTGGTTCCCTCTTAAGGCGCCGAGAAGCCTCAGGCGATCGGCGCCGCAGAGCCAACGCCTTCAGGAGAAAC
>NC_051400.1:8559637-8559758 GCF_015228065.2 Penaeus monodon
TTATATTTCTAATATGAGAATAACACCAGTAAAATAGGCGATGATGTGACGGTAACAGCAGCATAAATATAATCATAACAAACATTAATTTCATCTAAAATTAAAACCATTACTCCAACTT
>NC_051400.1:8559899-8560116 GCF_015228065.2 Penaeus monodon
TAAGCGTGTCTGTTCACCCATGGTCAAACGAAGCGAAGTCTTGGTTCATTTCATCCGAACACTGACGCGCAGTATACAAAACAAATGATGGAAATCGAACACTGCTACGCTGCATGAACGCAAAATATATTTCAGATTTTATTCTCATTATCTATTTCATCATGCACTGCCGGTCATGAGAGTCCTATCATCGTTCAGGCAGTATAGATACAAATGA
>NC_051400.1:8560720-8562040 GCF_015228065.2 Penaeus monodon
CCCGCTTACTTGCGCATGTGAACAGACACTGCAAAACTGAACATACTACCAAGGACTATATAAATCAGCTTCCATTTCCCAACGCCAAATGCTATTACGCCAGACTCACGATCGGGTTACAACGAACAGATCGAAGAATACACACAATAATGTACCCAAACGTTTAATTAAATCGTAAAACTTGTAATCGGATGAACTTTGACGCACTGAAGGGATATATACTCCTCATCTCATATATCATTTCACTGTCCCAAATATAACACCAGGAATATACTACTGCGCGCTGCATTAATTATAAAAGCGCCGGACAGAAACGAGGTGTACGTGTATATTAATTCTGTTATGGAAATTACATATTAATTTTGGAGGTGCAACCTGCATGGACAGGAAGAAACACTTTTGTGAAATATGATATATATTACTGTATAAAACCTATTGCTATAATACATATATGTATAATTCTATAACGTATACTACTACAATACATGATATTTGCATAAAATACTTCATTACATGCATAACAATAAAACAAAATACTATAATCAACTGACATTACTATATTACCAATGCCATGATATATAATGCTATAATATATAATCCCATAACAGACTAATCAAAATACGAAAAACTACCTCACCGAATGGAATCCATCAACACAAACGGATCACTCTGCTTACCGTGCAAAATTCCTTGATGAGAGTCAGAAACGCATAATCATAATCTAATCCTCGGCGAAAAAAATATATAACAAAAAATAAGACAAACTCCATTAAAACGATAACGGCCAACAAAGTTACACTTCCGAATAAACACGTATCATCTGCATAAGGTGATTATAAACCTAACAAACTTGTAAGTTGTACAAGCAAACATAAAAATTCTATATCTAATTCAAAGTCACAAACTCCACTTTTAATTACATTCCGTCTCCCAGGCCAACCGTTTCCCCTCTTCTGCTTGACCTCTTCTCCTCTTTCTTCATTTTCACGTGTTTCCCCCTTTCATTCCTTCGTCTCCTGCTTCTAATAAACTCTTCTCGTTCCCTCTTTGTACCCTTCGCTCAATCGCTTGTTTTTTTTTTCTTCTCCCTCTTTCGTCCACTTCTGTTTTCTCTTGGATTTCTATTCACCTTAATTCATGCTTCGTCTTTCAATCGGTTCTCTTCATTATTTTCTCTCTATTCTTTCTATTTTATATTTCTATCTCATTTCGAATAGTCTACCTTCTCTCACGTCCATTCAGTAAACTCAATACATCCTAACATGCTTTATAACAATATATATATTTTTCATTCCTTCGGCCTACAAGCTGCTCTCGACA
>NC_051400.1:8562118-8563475 GCF_015228065.2 Penaeus monodon
CACGAACTCCCCACCAACAGTGAGTGTTATTGTTTCGGTCGCCATTTTAAAGTACAGTTACGAGGCTGTGCTGGTACTTAACAAGTGATTAAGGATCACTCGTTTCTGTGGCGAGATGAGCCTCCAGGGACCGACTAACTAACCCCCTTCTCATTCCCTCTCTTCCTCCTCACTTTCCTCTCTTACATTCTCCTTCCTTTCATCCCCCATTAGCCCTCTTACGCTTACCTTTCTTTTCTCACTCCCTTTCCCCTCCCGGAGCTCTCCTACGTTCTTTTTCCCTTCCTCTCCCTCTCTTCCCCCTCCTTTAGCTCTCTTCCCTTCTCTTTCCCTCCCTTCCCTTCTCCTTCCCTCCCTTCCCTTCTCCTTTCCTCCCTCCCCTTCTCCTTTCCTCCCTCCCTTCCCTTCTCCCTCCTCCTCTCCCCCTCCTTTAGCTCTCTTACCGCCTGTCCAGACGAGCAGCGCGGTTGGCGGCCGAAGTCTGTTGTCCACGCAGCCGAGTTGATGAATCGGCGGCCGTGCTCGACGATGCTAGTTGCGTGTGATAAGCAAGACGCCTTGCATTACCAAGAAAATATTGTGTAGTATGATACTTGCTTTGAGTGTAAAGCCAAAGGAAGAGAAAAGGGTGCAAAGATTGGCTCAATAAAAAGAGATGTTTATGGAAGCCACGCAGCAATGCATCAAGAACTACAACATGGCCACGATCGGGATTTCAAAAAATATTTAAGAATGAGCGTAAACACTTTTTTTAAAACAATCAAAGGTGGAGCAACATATAATGAAAAAGATACACTAACATGAGAAACAGTACAACAGCAGAAACTCACCGGACGCCGCAAGATTTCGTTCATCGGGTAATTTGACGCTTTGCCCGCCAAATGTGACCGTTCAGGGACATGCCAGAAGACCAGGGCCGCTCGTCTGGACAGGTCTTTACGTTGTCTCTCCTTCCTCTCTCCTCCCCCACCCTTTCCCCTCCCCAGCTCCCTTACGATCTCTTCCCCTTCTCCTTCCTCCTTTCCCCTTCCCTTATCTCTGTTACCTACAACCCTTCTCCCTCCCTTACCTCCCTCCTCCCTTCCTCCCCCTTCCTCTCCCTAGACAACCTACCTTCTCCCTTTACCTCAGCCCTTCCCTCTCCCTCTTTCCCTCCCCTTTCCCTTCTACACCCAACCCCCACCTCCATACCCTTGCCCCCCCCCCCCGCCTCTTTCCCGGAGCCTCCTCCAACGCACTCAATTCACTCGCTTTTGTGTATCCGATACAGAGCAACGCAAACCCCCGGCAAGAGTGTTTTCTGCATTGAGTCTTGCAAGAAGCTGCAGGTGTGAGTGGCTGTTTAGAGCGAAAGAAC
>NC_051400.1:8564216-8564334 GCF_015228065.2 Penaeus monodon
ACGCGCATCACGACAGCCGACGCCCCGCCCATAAGAATCTCCAGCTGGTAATCTCGCAAGACACACGAAGAGAATTTTATTTCTAAAAATCTAAAAAAAAAGGAAAAAAAAGACACAT
>NC_051400.1:8564359-8564464 GCF_015228065.2 Penaeus monodon
CCAGAGAAAGAAAGAGGATAGATAAATAGTGAAAAAATCTTTTAGAGAAAATGGGGGCGGAGGGGGGGGGGAAGAATACTTAGGCTTTTAAAAATGGACACTGAG
>NC_051400.1:8564932-8565003 GCF_015228065.2 Penaeus monodon
TTCGAAGCAATTAATCCCCCCCCCCCTCGTAGCCCCGTGCCACGGCCTACGTCCACCGCCCTCAATCTCTG
>NC_051400.1:8565029-8565176 GCF_015228065.2 Penaeus monodon
TTCACGCCCTCAGCCTCGTATCTTGCTTGCCTGCTGCTTCGCCATGCACGCAAGCAAACAGCCACGGCGGAGAACTGGGATCGGTGAATTTACGAGGAAAACTTTTCTTTTTTCGTTTTACCTCTTTGCGTCCTTGCAATTCCCGCG
>NC_051400.1:8565631-8565776 GCF_015228065.2 Penaeus monodon
TGTGACTGCCCACCCATTCATTTGCAACATCATGCAATGGCGTTACTTGCAGGACACGTGATGATCAATCAACATACATCTCTCTTTACTTGACCTAAATGTGAATAAACAATAAGGGAAAAATTGAGGGAAAACAAGGAAAACG
>NC_051400.1:8566540-8566698 GCF_015228065.2 Penaeus monodon
TGGCGACAGTCTTTTGTTTGATCGCGATTACCTTCTGTCTTTGCATAACATCAGAGCCGCGCTTTTCTGTTCTGTAAAAAAAAAAAAAAATGGGACAAATTGCCTCTCTTTAACTTTCTTCCCCCTAATCCCCTCCCTCCCCCCTCCCCTTTGCCCAC
>NC_051400.1:8566815-8567069 GCF_015228065.2 Penaeus monodon
AGAGTAATTAACATCATCCGTTTTCTCTTCCTATTCCCCCTGATCTTTCCTATTATCTGTTCCTCCTCCTTTCTCCCTCTCTCCGTTCGCCCTTCTCTGCCCCTCCCTATTCCCATCACATTCCCCTACACCCTTTTCAGCTCCCTCCCTCTCCCTTTCCTTTACCTCCCCTTCCCTCTTCCTCATCTTTACCGCCCCTTCCCTCTTCCTCTCCTCTACCTCCCCCTCCCCCCCATATATGGCCCCATCCTAAC
>NC_051400.1:8567238-8567345 GCF_015228065.2 Penaeus monodon
AGGTCAGGTCGCGCTGAATAACATCGCGCTCCACAAACTACCATTAACGAGAATCAAACAGCTTGTTGACACGAGCTAACGACCGGGAATGGGACGAAGACGAAATT
>NC_051400.1:8568639-8568872 GCF_015228065.2 Penaeus monodon
CCCACTTTTTCCTCTTATCCCTCTTCCAGCATCCCCTCCTATAACTGACTCTTCTTTCTTAACCCAATCCTCCCCTTTCTTTATAGTATATTGCTTTTTCACCTTCATCTGCATTTCCTTTAGTTCCCCCTTTGAACGCAGCCAGCTGATAATTATTAACGAAAATGTATCCATCAGTATCTTATGCTCAAAGAAATATTCGCATTACAATTATTATCGCGAAGGGAATGGCC
>NC_051400.1:8569425-8570066 GCF_015228065.2 Penaeus monodon
GTATGTTTACACATATATATACCAGTAATTATATGTATACACCTAAGCATGTGTATAAGCTTATATATAGTCTAAAAATGAGTACATAATGTAATATCGTCGCTAATCTATCACTTTTAGCCACTACCGGACAAAGTCGTCTGTTAGTTCTCATAATATTCAGTCTGAAAGTTAGTCACCTTTCTCCTAAACTCCTGATCCTTGTTGCTCCTTACTGCTACTTTTATAGGCCTATACATTAATAATTTCACCACCATTTTTTCTGATATATCATTATTGATCTTCCACTTACGAGTCGTACGTTAATGCTAAAACACTGAAGCATAGCTCATTGGTAGAGCACTGGCGTTACAGTCGCTAGGTAATGGGTTCGCCCTTCCACCCGACTCAACTTTGAGTACCGGCAACTCACAGGGGTCAAAGTCGGGGCGGAAGGGAATTGGCCACCCCGCCGCAGCCTACGACTTACTACGCATATTCCCTTGCGAACATCCCCTCAATGTCCACTTGGGTATGGGACCAACTTTGACTTTGAATCTAATGTATTCACAACCGTCTGATATCAAAATAATGTCAGCTAATCGCATATACTTTAGTTGTTCGCCTTCTATATTTTCTTCTCTGTATCACCACTAAGTTTC
>NC_051400.1:8570089-8570313 GCF_015228065.2 Penaeus monodon
TCCTTCAGCGCAAGTAGTAAATACCTCGGACCACATTATATCCCCTTGTGGGACTCCTCTGCCCGATTTATTTTTGTCTCTATTACATAGCCCGCAATAGGTATACTGTAATCAATAAGCAGTCTCCAGTAGTACAATATATGTTAACAATATGATCTTTAAAGTAATTATGAATCGGTTCTTCCTGCTGAATCAAAAGCCCTCTCAGCATCAACGAAAGCTCT
>NC_051400.1:8570337-8571000 GCF_015228065.2 Penaeus monodon
GGTTTGCTTGCTTTGACTGTATTTTCTATAAATATGTTGATATCACGTAAGCGATCCATGGTATTACATATGGTTCAGAAACGTCTGTTTTCTCATCCAAATCAATATGTAGTGTATAGTTAACATTTTTGTAAATCGTGCTAGTCATCAAGTTCTTTTTTGTCTTTTTTTCTTGTATAGCAGGATAACTATTACTTTTCAAGCAGCAGTTATTTCCCTCTTAGCTGAACAGAATGAGCGTGCATTTCCTACTTCTAATTGTTCCCTCCAGTCATGTTATCACGTTTCATGGTTTCAAAGGTTTCTTCACTTCACCTGTTATTTCAGGTATATCCGCTGATCACAAAGCTTTATTCGAAGCATAAAATATCTTATAACATTCTTCATTCCATCTTACCATCTAGGTTTTGCACTCAAAGTTTTCTTTGTAGTTTTTCAACCACAGTTCTTATATTTAACTTGGAAGACTTTTTGCCTTGCTTCTGGAAGACTCTCTCATCTTCTTATATTTTCTCCAATAACATCTGTATTAATTCGCGCTTTTCTGCATTGAAGAGGATAAATTCCATATTGTATTGACCCCGCTATACTTAGGATTTTTGCTTTGCTTCAACAATGCTCGCCATGGCCTTTAGAACCCTCCGTTATTATATTACTGTCTTA
>NC_051400.1:8571049-8571289 GCF_015228065.2 Penaeus monodon
CTCAAAATTTACACTTCCTCCGATACACACAAGTGAGGGAATAGCCTAGTCTCTTTTGTCCCTCAGCCTCCCACTATCAACAGGTCGGTGTGTGCGTGTGGATGGGACCGCCGGTTCTACAATGCCATAAAGAAATATGCCCCGTTCATGACACACATGCAGACTTACATGACAGAAGAGATGAAACATCATAGAGAATGTTAATGGGAGAGAGAGAAAGTGATGGAGGGAAAAAAGACT
>NC_051400.1:8571400-8571514 GCF_015228065.2 Penaeus monodon
CGACTTGGGTCATTTAAAAATATTCTCAGGGTTTAGATGCCTTTCTCCATGTACAGAGTGCGTGTGGGTATGTGCTGCATAGACAATGATTGTTAGCATGTGTGGGTGGGTTAG
>NC_051400.1:8571619-8571881 GCF_015228065.2 Penaeus monodon
GTTCGTGTAAACCTACGCTCATGAACATGCGCGTGCGTGCGTCTGCATGAGTCGTACTTAAAAACAAACATACACAAAAATAACGCACACATATACAGCCCTAAACCAAAAAAACACCGCGTTCGTTTCCTGGGAATATTAATACAACTTTTTTGTCTAACCTATAAGTTCGGTGACGGTGGGGGTTGTCTGTAGGCCTCTAGGGGGTAATGTTTTTTTTTTTTTTTTGCAATTTTGATTGACTGATGTTGTTGCAGTTTGT
>NC_051400.1:8572064-8572351 GCF_015228065.2 Penaeus monodon
CCAAAATGAAATCACCTCAAACAGCCGCTGAAACGAAAGAGAATGGTAATCTCTTCTTCAAAGGATCGAGTTCCACAAATCGTCTCTAGTTTGATACTTTCTTCTCCCCCTGCATACTGTCACGTGCCACGACTGTCACGACTCCCTGGCATCTCTCGCTACGGTCAAGGGCGACCTGAGGGCGGTTGCATGCCGTGGAAGACAGGGGGGGGCGGCATCAGTTGGCTAGAGCGTATACAGGAAAATGTGGTGTGCGTTAAATCAAAGATGAACCAATTACGTTTCTT
>NC_051400.1:8572546-8573069 GCF_015228065.2 Penaeus monodon
TAAAAACGCTTGTGCGGTCAATAAAAAAAACTTGATAAATACAATAAATCAGCTAACCGGATACCCGCATGTGTTGAGACACTCTAATTAACGCATTTATCGAAGGCCAATGCAGAGACATAAAGTACATTACGTGAAGACCTTTTATAATAAATACGGTAATACATATAATACGAACATAATATAATACGGTAATACATATAATACGAATATAATATAATACAGTAATACATATAATACGAATATAATATAATACGGTAATACATATAATCCGAAAGGTATACATACGGATACCATGAAAAATGTGAAAACACGGAAATGATACGTGCACTCATCTAAAAAAATATAAAATGTATTTTACAGACAAAAGAAAAAAAAAAAAATTTCCTTTGAGTATTCACATTCGCATTTAATCTTATACTCATAATACAAACTTCAATAATATATCAACCTACCAAGATTTTGTGTTCATGGATACCATTCGATAAAACACCATAACTTTATGTTTATATCCCTATATGTA
>NC_051400.1:8573237-8573303 GCF_015228065.2 Penaeus monodon
CATAAAATGCATGCTTTCGGTATGAAAATTTGATATTCTGTTGCAACACCAACTACAAAGTTCATG
>NC_051400.1:8573337-8574394 GCF_015228065.2 Penaeus monodon
GGGCTATGGTAGACGTTTTTTCACTATGCCGAATGTATATTTGGTTTTCTGAAAGTAGGCCTATTATTTACCATAACATAGCAAGGTTATCAATGTAACGTTTAACATTTCCTCTAGTAACATGCATTATTTGTAAATAACATCTGGTAACTTCTTTCATATTAATTTCGCAATAGTTTTAATTACTTACAGTAAGTATTGCGGAAGGACAAAGCAGTAATTGATGACTAATAAAGAAACCCTAAGTTTTCAAGTTGGAAGCAATATATTTAAATAATAAAACAATCACCCTATGTTAGCATAATCAAAATAAAATGAATCAAGTGTACTCACCAGTCGAGGCTGATTCGTCACCTCAAAAAGATAGCAAGGTTAGTCGACGCACAGAAAATCCACGAGATAAAGAATTCAAGATCTGTTTGTAACGCATTTAACCCCCCCGATTTTACACTACTATCACGATCGCAATTCCAAAGAAAACAGCAAAACCATTTAAATAATTGAAAGTCAACCTCCTTCCTCACATTTTCGTTCACTGTTACTTATTTAAAAAAAACACTGAACTCAAGTCGAACCCACGATGAGTATTCGAACGGCCGTGCTAAACCTTTCACACTACGCGAACGCGGGTGCAGTACATGTTTGCTTCTCGAGGCCAAGAGGCTCAATGTTTACGTCTGTGAGCGAGGCCGCGTGGTGTCCCTCCGCGCTGCCATGCGGGGCCCAGGATGTCGTACTGCATCATATTCCGGTAATACATTGGTTAATTATCATATACTATGCTTGTAAGTATTTATCGAGCAGCTTTTTTTTTTTGGTTTTGTATTGTTGTGTTTTATCTTGGTTGTATGTTTTCTTGCATTGTAACGTCGTTCATCAGGGGAACTAGAGGTAGTGTCTAAGGTTAAAAAAAATATTAATAGCACTGAAATAGTTCCTGACTTGACCACTCAGCAGCTTAAAACCACTTGACATACTACGAAAAGGTAGACACCTTAAAGAAAGTAGAGTCATTGCATACACTCAAGAACGCCCCCCCCCCAAAAAAAAAAAAATG
>NC_051400.1:8574536-8575118 GCF_015228065.2 Penaeus monodon
ATTAATCCGAAAGTTAGAGGGTATATCGCACACAAGGAAAAATTGCAGACACAATGAAAAAAGTGAATGCTACATATTGTGCTAAAATATTCTAACTTTCCAGCCAAAGAGGAAATTCTCACCAAAAATTTATTCCAAGCGAATCGCCACTCAGTCAGATAAATAAAGACTACAGTGAAACAACCACAGTGAAAAGAGAGGCAAAGGACTATTCCAATAAAGAAAACAGAACCGAAATGAAGAACTATCTTTGACAAGTTCTGTACTACTCGAAACTGGAGCTAAACATCGTACATCCTAACAGCCTCGGAATAACTTAGACGGGCGATTAGAATTAAGTTGGAAGCCATCTAGAATAACAGGAAAATGATGACTGCGGATTTATGCAAATAATCTTTGAAAATAATGTGAAAATAACTCTGGGGAACATTTTTTTTATAGACTGATGTGTGATTCTTTGTTTTCAGTGATGATTGTGTGATAAAGAAATTGATTCCATTATTCAAGTGAAATCGTTGTATAGGCTTATCGCACTGATGTTATTTATGTAATTAATTGTCACTGAAGAAATTAATGATTTGC
>NC_051400.1:8575190-8575446 GCF_015228065.2 Penaeus monodon
AAGTGAAATTACTTTATCATAGATAAAAATACCAACAATGATATATTTTCAAAAAGAAAATATATCACCACAAGAAAATCTTACTTATATCTAAACTAATATCGATGGCTCTAGTAATATCACCTAGATAGCTCCTAGATAATACGACAGACTTACGCCCATATTTTTTATTTCCTATTTCTACATCATCCAGAGACTGTGATGACGAGAACGCGACAGAAAAAAAAGTGTTTTTTGTCAAAATGGCGGCACGTTG
>NC_051400.1:8575670-8575797 GCF_015228065.2 Penaeus monodon
GTGCACTGGCAGGTCGCTGTTGTGGGGATGCTCTCACGCGCGTCATAGGCCACGCGCCAACCGTTAGTACAGAGCAGGGGTTCCCAACCTTGGGGCCACGGGACAATATGAAAAATTTTGCCGTCGA
>NC_051400.1:8576700-8577155 GCF_015228065.2 Penaeus monodon
CCTATAAAATACTAAGAACAATTAAAATATTCGAAAAGAGTTTTGCCAGTCAGTGACCTGCAAATGCTCTGAAAACCACTTTAACAAATTGGCATTAAACCGTATGGACACAGTCCGTGTACCTGATGACACGAGATGCGATCTGCCCATCACAGCAAGAGCATTGTCTTCCCCCCATTTCTAATTATCAACAGGCCTCCCCTCCACGAATCCTGTTACCAGAACAGAACAGAACAGGTTATAATAAGCTATTTTCATTTGGAATTACATATCTCACGGGAAGGCAGGTGATGATGCGTTATACTGTTCATAGCCGTATTAATGTGGTTCCACGTTGATTGAATTTTGTATATATCGTAAACGATGTATTCAATAAGGAGCTTTGTATTAAAGGAAGGTTATTCAAAAATGTGGAATTTTAAATTGGATGATAGGAAATATGTATAGATTTGGAA
>NC_051400.1:8577771-8577876 GCF_015228065.2 Penaeus monodon
ACTATTACTGAAATCCGATATCAATGCAAGATATTTCAATTCTAGAAAAGCTTGCACTGCATTGGTGTTCCATTTAAACAAATTCTGAAATATATGCATATTTGA
>NC_051400.1:8581256-8581357 GCF_015228065.2 Penaeus monodon
ACCTTTTTCAGGAGAAACTTTCAATGAGAGTTCAAACATCAGGCTCCCCCACCAGAATTGGTAAAGTTCCATCGCCTTTTGCAATGCTAGGATAACATCAA
>NC_051400.1:8581374-8581982 GCF_015228065.2 Penaeus monodon
CCTTGAAAGTTCTTGGTATCATCCATTCATGGGTTGACCTCCAGAAAAAAAAACGAAGGGGGTAGTGGCCAGTTGTTCAACTGAACATTCTTATCTTTGTGTATAAGTCCATTTACATATCCCCAGTAGTTTATGTTGAAAGTGTTATGTTTTGCCATAGTTACTGATCTGTGTACCGAAAGCTTTGTCTCGCGTAATGAAGTCCTGAAGAAAGAGGAGAGTATCGAGCAGTAATTCAGAGGAGGTAGCTGCGTAGAATAATTCCACTGGGAAGTGTGGCATTCTGGTGATAAGAAGAAGGGGAATTTGTCCTTCGTGTCAACTATTTTGTAAAAGTTGTTGATGACCGCATTTATATCGTGAAAGGAGACACGATTTCCTTGATATTCCATCTTCAGAAATACACGTTCAATTCCACAAAATCTGAAAGTATTAGAAGCTCCTAGTGTTATGAGAGACTGAATGTATTAGACTCATAAGAGTAAAGAAAAGATTAGTTCAAAATGGGGTTGGGTCAATACTTTTTAGTGTATGTATCCCTTCTATGTTTCTAAAGGCTTTTCTTTGTAAAATAGCGTTTACTTACTCCCTAGTTGTCGAGTATACAG
>NC_051400.1:8582107-8582864 GCF_015228065.2 Penaeus monodon
CCTTTTAACACACATTTTATGGTTACTGACAATACTTGGATCAGTAAATTATGTGGAATAATTATATATGGTATGCTAAAATCCAAAAGTAGAAATACATTTGGCATTTCTTCTGACACTTATTTTCTTTCACTCTTCTAATAAAGTTGTTTTTCACAACCCATAGCCTACTATAGTTTGAATGAAAAATTCTCTTAAATGGAAGTTTTCAGCATCTTGAAAAACTATTTCAAACACATGTGAAAGGACAATAGTGAAAGGTTTAGTGCAATGGAATTTTGATACCACAATAAATCTTGTTAGAAGCCTTATCAATTGTAGCTACATCAATAAGTGTACAAGGTAATCCCCAACTTCTTTGTCAAGAGTTGGTTTAGTCACCTTTGCCTTTAAATTTGGTTTCAGCTGATAAAGACACACATATATAGGTTTAGAAGAAAAGGAATCAAGGCTTATATCAAGAGCCACAGACATTTCTTCCAATGCCTTACAAAAGTTTACAGACCGGGGCTTTTTATAATTAGGATCCTTTGACAACTGTTTCCTAAGTTTGCTATTTTCAATCAACCGTAGATGTTCGGCAATAATATGTCTGTATTTATTATTTATCAATTCAACAGTATCCTTGTGGTTTAAGGGCTTATTACGTGTTGTTCTTCCAAGGCTGTAGGAAGCAACAGGATTCTTATTTTCACACATTTCAGGAGGATGGGATGCAACTATATCACTGGGTTCTGAGGGGTAGTTTTTGGTTAGC
>NC_051400.1:8583036-8584048 GCF_015228065.2 Penaeus monodon
GTGTTCATAGGGAGTGAAGTATGCAGGTGAACAATTTGGATTTGTTAAATGGAAAGGAACTTACAAAGTTACATTCGTCATGAGGATGACTGAGACGTTTTAGAGAAGCAAAGAGACTTGTTTGTGTTTCCCAGATAGGAGAAAGTGTTTGCTAAGAGATATTAATGTCGACCGAAGACACCTGAAACTGATAATGAACTTTGCCTAGGCACAAAAAACATCAGGAAGGATAGACAGTGAGGAGATGGAAAGTATAAGAAAATGAACGAGACAGCAGTGCGAATGGTCGCCATACTTGCGTTCTTTGGTGAAATGATTGTGATAGAGACAGAAGTGCGATGCTGTAAGAGTTGGACGGCAGGAAATTAAAAATGTGAGATAACACGCTCTTTGTGCCAGATACTGACTTTGCATGGTTGTAGGAGAGACAAGATGTATGATAATCCAGAAAGACGACTTGTGTATAGGATAAGGGTAATGAGCAGAAACGAAACGGCTCCACAAGGAAACAAGCTCAAGGACCTCATCAACGTTGTAACAGTAGATGAAAAGCATGAGAAATAACGAGAGGATAGGCATTACAAAACAAACACTAGGACTCATATGGAACTTATCAAGTAGTCAAGACGAGAAAGGAAGGAACAACGACCTGGCTGACTCTGGCTCTATAATGTCGAGCATTGGACATCAGGCAAAGGCAGAGAAGAAATCGAAGCGGTGGAGCTCTGGTTGCGATGGATAATAGACGACAAATGAAATTACTCGGCCATGGTACGAGGAGGAATAGTCTGGAGGACATTGCTATGTCTGGTGTGATTGGGGGAACAAGAGGAAGAGGAAGACAAAGAGGCAAATACTAAGATTGATTAGTGAAAGTCGCAGGCAGCGGAATATCGCATGCATGGCTTCTACAGGCGCCGGAGGATGGAAGCTCATGGCTGCCGACGTAGGGTAGGGCACAGCGCGGTAAGGTAATGGTGTTGGCATCTGATATCAGAATGATAATTTCATA
>NC_051400.1:8585652-8586538 GCF_015228065.2 Penaeus monodon
AGTAATAAACTCATGGATGCACTGGTGTATGTCCTCCTCTCTGATTCTTGTGTATAAACTCGTATCCAAACAGTATATAGTCGGGTGGATCCAATACCTGCAAATACTCACAAATGAATTATATGAAAATACCTATTGACCGTGTACTGCATATGAAGTCAGGAGACAAACATGCAGCGGCATTTTTGAGACTGGTTTACAATCTACGATCTGGTGTAATTACTGTATTTCATACAGTGTAGTAGAAACGGTTTAGTAATGCTGACATTTGTTTGTTTTTGGCCAGATGGCTGATGGACATTCGGTACGTGAACGAATGGACTTGTTTCACCGAAGGATATTTTGACCAACTGGACAGTATAGCCGAACGGACAAACGGCAGCCCTGGCATTCAGCTGAGGAGAAAAATTCGTCACAGTAAACTGGTATACCGCAGTTTCTTTCAAAGTAATTATAGAAACCTTTCGACTATAATGGTATATTGCGTTTGTTACCGTAACATGAACAGCATTTGGACAGACATGGCCTACCCCAAATTTAGTACCGACACCAGCAAGGCCTTCAAGAGATATTTTGCAAGGTGGCAAAAGACGCTTTGGGGCCACGAGGCAGGCAAAGTTTTTCCTCAAAATCGACTATTTTATGTCCAGCAAATAAAGCATTTACGCTAAATCATAATTTTTTTATTTCCATGATCAGATATAACACATTATAACAAGCATATTCAATTAACGCAACAGCATAAAACAGTATTTACGGCAACATTCACTAATTGCCTTTCGGTTTTTTCATAATCAAATGCTTTTAAACGTTCAAGATAATTTATTTCAAAGGAAAACACGCTTCTTAAAAAAATAATTTAACATTAAACAGAGTACTAGTTGTT
>NC_051400.1:8586597-8586698 GCF_015228065.2 Penaeus monodon
CAAGTTTTCTAATGACACGATCAAAATCAATTTGGCAATGCCCAGATTCATTACTCAGGCGTATTAGATCAATAAGTACGGTTTGAGACACAGGAAACCTC
>NC_051400.1:8586730-8587733 GCF_015228065.2 Penaeus monodon
CCAAAAGTTCTTTTAACTGATGCTACTGTCGCTGGAATGGTCAACAATATTTTCAAACTGAACAAACGTTTGGAAACATTTCACATAGTTTGTCGTCTGTTAACAAATTTAACAATTCTACGAGTTCTGATTCTCCAAAATTAACTTTACGTACTGATGGCAAATTGCATTGCTTTTATAAATAAGATCTGCAAGGTGCTGATGTGCTAAATAATTTCCTTTCTTTCACTCGCTTACTTTCAGACCTTACGGGATATTTCCATAAAACGCAAGTGTAGTTTGATGGTATGTCAAGTATAGCGACGTTTGTAAAAGTGAATGTAAATGCATGTCGAGATGAGGGTAGTTACTGGTCTTGTTGCTTGTTGCATGATTAGTGAGGCGCCTTCTTTGCTCTTGGGCCCCGTAACAAAGGACCGGCTGGACCCCCTTCCCATGGCCGACACTTGTGTATTACAAATTAAATCAATTAGTTTTTATTTCTGTTTAATTTCCAAATAATTTATCTAGCATTCGTGATCCATGCGAAACATTTGTATAATGTAGTACACTTGTAAGTTCCAGAAAGAAAACGAAAGCATTAAACTTGAAATTACAGGGGGGACTTCTTTACGTTTTCAAATCCGAAAGACATAACTAGCGAGATACAATAACGTGATGAGGAATTCAGAGACCAATAGCTGGAATAAAATTACCAGAATAAAACATAAGAACTTACAAGCACGACAAGAAACTACAAATGTTATGCCTTTACAAGCCACAAGTCGTTGCACAACTTGGTTCTAATAATTAAGTTTAGTTTATAGTTACTAACAGATAAACATCCCTTTTAACTTTGCGTCCTTATTTCTATTGTCCTTGATCATCTTCATGGCTTTTATTTACTCATTGAATATAAATAATACTAAACAAGTAAGCAGTTCATTATTTTGTCAGTACATATAAATGGCTGTTTGCTATTTTTCCAAGCATTTCCCTACTTCGCTTTTTTCTTGGGTTCCCT
>NC_051400.1:8587924-8588170 GCF_015228065.2 Penaeus monodon
TTTCATGTTATCATTCCCAGTAAAATATGTTAAAGTGAACTGAATTATCTGTTTGATTACTTTCCATGAAAAGAAGAGTTTCTACATCTGTATATCTGTTTATTGCCATCACAATTACATACGTATAATAAAGCTGTCAACAGAACCAAACCATCATGGTCTACTGAAGGTCTTGTCCCACAAAATTCATGAACCATGCACTTTTAGGGTTCCCCTTTATATTCAGAGCAGGTTTGCTATTTTGCT
>NC_051400.1:8588711-8588936 GCF_015228065.2 Penaeus monodon
GAATTTCATGTCCCTTCTTAAATTAGGAGTTTAATGGAGACTAACTGAATTTGCCCCTAAACCACAATCTATGACGTGGGATTTTTTTTTTTAGATTGCTGTTCTTTACAAATGAATATTTCCTGATGGCACCACAGATGTTCTATACGAGTGTAGGATGTACAGCTTAGCTGTACATCCTATAAATATATGGAATTCACAGTCACTATTGTGTAGCTCTTATAA
>NC_051400.1:8588987-8589882 GCF_015228065.2 Penaeus monodon
TACAGAACACAGAAAAATATAGATATTTTATTTAAATAATTGGTTTTGATAAAGCCAAGTAACAGAATGAAAACGAATTGGGATGATGGCCAGTTAACACCAAGCTCTTATATTTTTACTTTTAAAGACCACTGGTTTCAAAAATCTCTTTCCCTATTTCCAATTCCTGTAAGCACTACAACAAAATACACTTTTCATGTCTTACACTGGGAATTTACAGACGCTAGAACCTAAAGATATTTATGTAATCTGTTTTAGTTGGAGACCCTTCCAAAGATATTGGTCTTGTCTTTAGTATATAATTATTTTTTAAAATAAATTTTATGTGCAAAATTCCTATGGATTCAATAAATGATATTTAAAGTTTATGCAATCTTATTTCTCCTTTATTAGAATAAGCATAACAAAATCATTACAAAAACTTTGTAGGTCCATAGGAAAAATCCCATTTAATCCCCAGGATAAGATAAAAATTACTCATAATGTAATGCCAAGTAATAAGTTTTTTCAACATTTTTATCTTGCGTTTATACATAAATACAGATTAACCAAATGCTTTTGAATGTACTTTAACTTAATAAAGAAATATATTAGGGAAAATAAAATAAAAAATATTTGCATGGATTACTTTATTCATTACATTATTCAATATAAATACATGCAAAAAGCTGCTATGATCACTAAACTATATTTGCACATACAAGAAAAAAAAGGATAAAACAGTCTTTAATTATATGCTACTCTCTATTTCAGGAGTTTTCTGTGTTCAAAAATTACACCTATCTCTACAAAATGTGTGAACAAAATCTCCCTTTCTTTTTGTTAGTTTGTTAAATGGGAGTGGGTGTATTTTCTTTATTGTTTGAGAGGGGGGGGGGTTCTTTAAATACAGCAA
>NC_051400.1:8589903-8590570 GCF_015228065.2 Penaeus monodon
AAAAGCGATCGTCATTCACTCTTTCAAAGCTTGATTGAATTGGTGCATTCAGAGGGGCTTGTCAAGAAACCTACTCTAAACACATCTGTGAGTAATATATTTTCTATTCACGTAAAATTAGAAGATATATATTACACTTGATAATCATATTAAGTCACATTTCAACATAGTTCAAACAGAACTACAAAGATAGAAAAATTCAAAATTCTATATTAACACTTTAGTGAATAATGATAATTATACTCTTATATTGCAACAAGTTACACTCACTAGAAATACAGGATAAATATCTTGTGTATTATTGCACTTGGGGATGAATATATCCCAAAGGAAGGAAAGACCTAGACAGGGCATCTTCTCCATGAACATTCTGCTTTACACCCTTACAATTCTTTGGTCCCTGCACACAGCAGTACAACTTGCAACCGCAGAGATCCGTAGGTGGGCATTGGTTCTAATATATTGTAAGCAATGGTTGGCATGGCGAGGTGTAACATGCTAGTTGACATGCCAACACCATCGTGGCTTGAGTCTTGGCAAATGCAATGTAGACTATACAAGGAGAAAATAATCAACTAGAGTTCATAAATCAACCACTTCGTACAACACATTTTAATTAAATAAAATGTAGTCTATATAAAATCTACATTAAAATCAGAATATCTAT
>NC_051400.1:8590628-8592211 GCF_015228065.2 Penaeus monodon
TGGGATGGGGAGAGAAAACAACTATAAGAAAAGCATAAGAGGATATTGAGAGTAAATACGAGTTAATCGAAGTTGATCTTCGATTAAGGAAAATTCATTGCTCTCAACAAGATAGGTCGTCATGAGCCATCTTCCCTAAGAGCAAAGGGTCAAGGATAACTTTCTCCATTATTTACAAGAATGAAAAATGGAACTGGAGAAAAATATTTCCTATTATACTAATGGAATGTGCACAATGAAGTATGGAGCACAAAATATATGGAATGACCTTAAGAACTACGTTATCTCTAGTGTAAAAAGCCATGGAAATCAGGTAAAGGATTATACTGGGATGCTAGGATTATTATTATTATTAGCACTACTAGTCAATGAATCCTAAATTGGCCTCTGTGAAATATAAGAAACTCCTGCTACAAAAGTCTCATGAGAAGTTTCAAGGCGATGGCCAATTCAGACCCCATGATCTGACTTTCAACTTTTTTTTCTTTTTTAAACACACTACAGTCAAGAGGAAGCAAGTACAAACGAAGACAAGGAGGAAGTGAGGAAAATTTATACATACCCTAGTATGGTGTACCCAAAGCCGCAAAGAACCAAAAGCTAGTGACTGCCACAACCACCTTCAGAAATTCATTTAAAACAAGACTGTGGACTGACAGAGCATGACCCAAGGTGAGCTACTGAGCAACAAATTATTATTTACTGCTCCCCCAGAAGTACCTTTCCAATGCACCCGGTGTAATAATAATAACGAAAAAAAATTACCTACAGAAAGAGAAAGACCGTCCGTCCCATGGCTCCCAAACGACAGGTATCTGAAGTGGTATGTTGCATATCTCTCATGCCTTTACTCTTTTCAGTATAAAATGCATTGTTAGATTATGAGAAATATGGGCACCACAGACACATGACAAAAATGTGTGCCACACACAAACTTTCCACTTATAAATGCCAATTAAAATTGCAGTAATTTGTATGTCCATATATAAGAATGTTGGTAGAAAAATGTTTTTTTTTAAATTGTTGCTGATTTTTGTGTTAGTTTTTGGCTAAGCACTTCTTTCTAGGACTGCATGCAAATTTCTGCCGAAAGGGAGCCAGGTCATCCCTTAACACCTTCGAAGATGCCCGAGACTTACCAGTAATTCTCCCTTAAAAAATCATTGTGAATTTTAGCCACATATTAATAACCAAACTATTGAGCACCTGTCTCCCTGGCATTCCATAAGATGGCTCTTCACACATTAAAATATCACAGATGATGGTCACGAGATAATGCAATAATTATAATACAATAAAAACCTTATTCACTTGTTACACATACTTATCTTTGGATGCTGATGACTTGTTAACATAGGAAATAATTTATCTGCTCTTAATTTCGTGCAAACTTTTTTTATTTATCATATTTAAATTGGTAATATGTGTAATAAATAAGTATTTCAGCCACGTACACCACAATTACAAATAAAAATCACTTTCGGAAGGACAGCACTGACTCCAAATCAGATCTATATAAGTCATGGGGTAGTTTTAGAGATCAACTCACTACAGCCGAGTGAGGGTGTGGGGGGGAGGGGGAA
>NC_051400.1:8592390-8594400 GCF_015228065.2 Penaeus monodon
GTGCACACTTTCTTAGTGTATATATATAAAGAAAAGGTGAACATAATACGTACTCTTGAATTGATCATTAAAAAAAAAGCTAAAGTTTTAGAGACGTGGTGCACGTGGCTGCCTGAGCATTAGGTTGAGAGTGGCTTGAGCACCGATGAGGCTCACTACTCACGCTATCACGACTAGGGTACGAAGAACAGGAAATTGATACACTGCGGCACTCAAAACGCACCTATTAGATTGAAAGCCCTATAATCTGGTATTTAGGGCAACTTAATAACTATGATAATAAACTCATCATTTGAAAACATTCGTAGCAACTGTCTCCTCCCAAATTCTTCTTATGGGAAATCTGCCTACTATCTAAAATTACAGCATACTGCAGCACTTCTGAATGGTCTTGTCATATCATGAAGCACTCCAACATCTAACAGTGAAAGTAATTCAACAATGATTATCTAACAGTGAAGGAAATTCAACAATGATGATTATAAGATAATAACACTTATTAGATAATACTAATGAATGATGATATTGTGGACTGCAGCAATGACTGCCTACTTTCAAAGCCCATTCTGTAATGGGCAATTTTATTTCCACAATGATGCTTTATGCTACATCAATCTTATGCATAACACCAGAAAACAACAGAACTGCAAAGGCAGGAATGTTATACAGTGCTTTCAAACTCAAAGTGCCAACGTGGCAGAACTAGTAATTATGATATTAAAAAGAATATCTTAAAACAACATATGCTGAACTAATGTAACCTTTCTTAATTCATCTAAATAAAGATCATAATCTCTAGTCTTGCCACAAGCAGAGAAATGAGCAGAAACAAAACTGTACGTTCTCATGGAGACTGTCCTATCTGCCACACAGTAGAATTCTTATGGAAAATAATAATAACGATAATTAAAAAAACGAAAAATGGTGGCAAGGGCTTGTGAACATCACTGGGAGTAATGGAGAGATCATTTTGTTACTGTGGGGTTATACAGAATAGGCACTTCTCAAAGAATAAAATAAGAAATGCACTGCCTTCCTCCAAAGGCACAATCTACCCTGTGAACTTCATTTTCAACCAATACATCACAAATCTATATGAATTTCATCAGGCACTGAATAAATGATTTGTTACAGAACAATCCCTTTTTGACCTACATAATAATCAAGATACTGGTATGCCTTGCATGGTGGTGGCTAACTTGACTTCATCCAATGATCTTGCTCAAGACCCTACAGTCACAAGCCAAGGCACTGGTTGACAACTCCCCTTGTCACTAGGAACACTGCCCTTTACGTGCTGAGATTAAATCTAGCATCAAGGACTTTACCATGCAAATCAGTTAGTGTATTAAGTGCATGACACAACACTTCAAGTCTGATGCAGGTACACTAACTGGTCCCTGGTTCTTGAATTTATCTTGTGTTTCTGGTCTGCTGAATATAGGGAAAACCAACATTAAAAACACAAGATTCACTTATATTAATGATGAAATTGTAGCAGTATAGTATATTACTGATGCAGTTCTGCTGAAAGCAACACTCACAATACAAATTTGATAAGGCACTTGGAATGCACAATAATTAACAAAGTAAAAATCATGATAGAAAACTTAAAAATGTACAAGGAAAATAGCATCATTGTATATGCTATAATCTAACTGTCAACACACATCAGAGGCACCTGTAATGGTGACAGCAATATAAAATTTCTTAAAACAACTACTGGAAGACTTTGTGATACTTGTTGTTACACTAGTTGCAGCCTATGGGCTGTTGCAACAAGTTCCTTAACCTAAGGACAATAACTCAGTATACAACCTAAAGAGAGAAAGAGAGAAAAAAAAAGAAAATATTCTATTTCATAAATTTATAACAACTATAAACATCTCTTACTTAAGGGGTGGTTATTGTACATCATCACACTGTCTATTTTCCATTTGAAGAAATTCTGAGAGAGTTGGCAGTACTTTAAAAAAATTGGTAATTATATTCAGAGGGGGGATGTCTGCA
>NC_051400.1:8594423-8594934 GCF_015228065.2 Penaeus monodon
CAACGCTGAGTGATTTTGACAACTGTTCATGGCAGTACAAAGAATCTTAAGATGTTAGTCAGTGCTGATCAACACTTTGCATCTATTCATTGCAAACATGTCTTTACAGGAACGTTTCTATGAAGATACCTCACTTCTACTTGCACAACCAAAAACAGAGTCAAATCATTAACCCTCTACCTCCCTCTTCTGTCCTGGGTCAAGCTTTTTGACATTACCAAAATTCTCCAATCTCGAGGAGTAACCAACATCCCCTAGAATGGTTCATGCTGCAGTTCCACTATATGATAATGATGAGTTACCATGTTGGCAACTGCAATCTCAAGCACTTTGTAGAGGTGTGAGAGCCACTATTGTAGTCATGCTTCTAGTTGCTTCACATTGTTGCAACTGCCTCACCATTGTGCCTAGCAGCATCGCCATTGGCTTGAATGGGTATACACTCCTGGGCAATCTGTATGGAATGAATATCAAGAAGTAAAATCTTTCATTTTGCTGGCTTTAGTTACTT
>NC_051400.1:8597816-8598870 GCF_015228065.2 Penaeus monodon
CACTGAGACAATTAATTTCTGAAGTACAGTTATACTTACGATAGTATGGTGTGGTGGAGTGGCAGGTGTAGCGAGGTGGGGAGGCGAGCTATAGTACGGGGAGCTTGGAGACACTGGTGGCGATGGGTAGGGCCAATAAAACATAGTTGGATATGCCATTCCTGGGTAGGCAGGTAGACGTGGAGTCACAGCACCAACGGCACTCAAAACAGGGGCTGGCCCTAGTGGGAATGCGCCAAATGGAGGTGCGACCACAGTTCCTCCTGCAGGGGGGAAGGGGTCAAGCTGGGTCCAATATATGTAGGCATACACACTACCTTGCATGAACTGACTATGCAACAGAAAGCTTCAATCTTGTGTTCAGTGATACATGGAGTATCAGTGAATGCTTCCTTCCAGTTTTCCTTATCACTCAAATTTATGAGATTGTACAACAGGAAAGATATAAAGATTGTTACAATCTGATTGCAGTCTTATCATTCTTGCACACAATTTTATTTCATTCACACAACCAAAGTGACATAATTGATCTTACTGTTTTTACTGAGAGCGTATGTATGTATTAGGAGTTCTGAATTAAACAGGTATCTGTAATACTGGATATAAAAATGCTGACTAAATATATATATATGAAATGAATAATATGAAGTGAATAATGGAGATCAAAATTTATAAAATAGATATCAATACTTAAGATATCTCCCACTTAGTAACACTACACTGGATATTTTACCAAATTTCAGCCATTCAATACAGGGAGATGTATTTAGAAATGAATCTAATGACTACCACCAACTGCTTGTGAAGAGGCAGAGTGCATTCTTCATTTTTTCTGTGGAGATAATTTGACTCCTAATGATCAACTTGCTTAGTATCATGAGCATTTTCACTATAGTTTTTATATACACGCTCTGCCTGCTTCTACAGTTTTGCTGGCCCAACAAATACTACCACCACCAAGGTAACCACATGCACCCATACCATTACCACACCACATACACCATAGCCCCCATACATGTTAAATACATGCACAGTCACCCATTATTTTGACTAT
>NC_051400.1:8598933-8599729 GCF_015228065.2 Penaeus monodon
TTAACTACAAAAACAGCTACACAATGCCACTACAACACCAGAATGCAGCCTGCAACCACAAAAGGTGTAAAGCTCTTGCCTACCTTGTTACCTTAATCTGCCAGGCCCACGAGCCTCATATCAGAGAGTGGCTTTGTTTGATATAGAAGATGAGAGGTGACCCATACACCGGAACCAGAAACCACTGGGAATATCTTAACAGACTTTATTGGTCTTAGCAGAGTAATATTGGCGTACACACCAAAGTCCAGGTAAGTCAAATTATCATCTGGAACATTTTCTGGGCTGACTCCAAGTCAGATATCACACTTAAATGTACTCTTCTGGTTTGAACCAGATTTTTAATGAAGTAACAAGTTATATAAGCCTTGAAAATGTTCAAAAACTGAACTAAATATGAAGCTATAACAATAGAGAAAAACTACTGAATGTACACACAAAATAACAATGGTGCAGATATCACACTTAGTGGAATGTATTACAGAAGTGTTAGAGGACCACGTTGCCCCCCGCATCAGGCCCCTTAACAGCCCAGCAAAGGGGGCACATGGCCACAGGACTTAACAGTCTTGTCACTATGCAACTAAATTACACCAGAAATATCTTCTTGGAACATAAAAAACTAATATGCAAGTGCATACACAGGGAGATTGGTTAGTCTGTCATAACCCTTTCAATCATTTATATTATGATCTATACAAACGTCAAGTTGCCAAGTCCTGAGGCCAGCACCTATGTCCTACCAGGACCCACTGTGGGGTCCACTGCACAAGTTCCCACTGTGGTGGACTGATCT
>NC_051400.1:8599769-8599981 GCF_015228065.2 Penaeus monodon
ACTGCTCATGTACACACGGCTGCTAATGTCCTATTCTATATGCTCTACTATGTCAAAGTTTAACTTAAAACTAAAAATATTAACACTACATGAATGCTCACCTTTCATGAGCAAGAAGCAGGTCAAAGGTGGGAAAGTACCACCCAGCCATAACAAGGGCAGCCGTGTACACAACAGCTGCCTTACACCTTCACACCTACAAATATACTGTA
>NC_051400.1:8600123-8602678 GCF_015228065.2 Penaeus monodon
CTATGGTTGATTGTGAGCAAGACTCTTAATATGAACTTATGAATCTAGTTAATAAAATTATATTAAAATCCATTATACAACAGTAATGTTCTTCCCAGCAAAAAACACTGAAAAAGCTGGGAGAAGAACATTTTCTTGCTCCAACCAGCACAGTTGAGTTTCTGTCTAACACCCATCTAAGAGACACTTAAAAAAACTAAGGCTCATCCACCCTGCAGCAGAACACTCCCAGCAGCCACACAATGTTGGCCAGCAGTGTTTGAGTTGCTGGCAACAACAGGTGCAGCACACCAGAGTAACAGCAGATTGCACACACAGAATGCTGCTGCACCACACACACACATAATAAAATCACAATGTTGATGGGAAAGGTCAAAATGTAGTGAGCATTAAGGCACTTGTTTACACAAATCCTAAAATACTTTGTTAGGAGTTGTGTTGATTTCCTGAATGGTCACTTCTTACACCTGCCATGACTCCCATTACACTGATATCTTTGCCTCTCCTACCAATATATACAGGTGTGTGTTACGCAGCACGGGTATTGAGTATTACATAGTGGGGAACATCTGGGGAGGAGGGTACAAGGGATGAAAGAGGGAAGGATTCACATGAGGGCCCCGCTTCATTGCTCCAATGCTAGCAGCACCTGTGTCCCCTGGGAAAGCCTGTTCAAAGCTCCGCTTCTGTGTTCCAGGCAGCCTCGCTCCTGCCATAGCCGCAGCAGCAGCTGCTGCATAAGGCATTGGGAGGAGAGGTGGTCCCACTGGGGGTTTCTGAATACCCTGTGCACCTTGAGCATCTCTAGCCTGAGATGATGACACTGGCACCAAGGTTACTTGTGGATGAAGCCCACTTGCTAGGGATGTTCGAGCATTGGAAAGCAGAAACACTGGATTACTGCCTGTACTTATCTGTGATGTAACTGGCATGTGTCCATACTGTCCTATGAGAGGAGGATGGATTCCTGACTCAGCAGGCTTTAAGGGAGGGGGCATGAGGGTAGGGGGAGCTTGAGAAGAATGAGGTAACTCAAGAGGATTTTGTGGAACCAAAGAAGGCCTTGGAGGAGGGGGGCCCATAGGTGGAGGAAGGAGAAGGGGAGCATCAGCCTGCTTAATAGGGCTTGGAGGTATACCAGAAAGCACAGGGCCATGGGCTGGAGGGTGAAGGGGGTGATGAGCTGCACCAAGGAAGTGGGGCCCCTGGGGGCGAGGTGTACCAGGAGGGGGAACACTAAGTGGGTGAGGAAGACTCCCAGGCAGGGCTGCGGTGTCCCACACCAACATACCCGGGGACATGACGGGCCTTTGAGTTGGCAGGCCACCAGTCAGCACCATGTTCATGTCTTCCCCTGAACACTGAAAGACTTCTATGTAACGCTGCTTCTTCCCGAACACCATATAACGATGATGCCTTTGCTGGGAGGCGAGGAATGCAGAGTGTTCGCTGTCCATTTGGATGAAAGCTTCTCCACTTGGCTGTCCCTGTAAAATGATATGATGTTAAAAAAGCAAGAAACAGAGAGAAAAATAACCATCAAAAATTGATAATTACACCATCATGTATAGAAAATAAACATGCTAGATGAAACCTCAATATAAAACCAATTTCATGAGTCTGCCAGAAACACACAACAAAAGCTTTTAACATGGGAACTTACATGTGCATTGTAAACCATATGGACACCCTGGTAAACGATGCTTTTTGCATGTTCACCAAGGAACTCCAGGATGTGTTCCACCTGGGCCTCGAACGGCAATCCTCGGAGACGGATACAGTCCTTGCGGGTGCCTGAGGTGATGATCTGTTGTGGGAGCAGTGGTACCTGGGGCAGCTGTGCAATCAATGGCTGCTGCTGTTCATATGTACGAGGGTCCATGGAACGATTTAATACCTGTGAAAGAAACTAATGATCATCACCCATAAAGAAATGAAGTTGTTATAGCAGGACCCTGCTATAACTGTCTTGACAACAGTTCTAAAAAAAAAATACTGTACTCTAATCTACTGTAAAAATTTAAGAATCAAGGAAATATACTGTCCTAGCATAACAGGTCCTGGAAAAAAATACTGGGATGGGGAATCACATGTACTGGAAATATACAAAACATCATAACAATAGATAATGCAATAATTTACCCAATAATAAAGAGTTCCTTGCCGGTTATGAATAATCTTGTATTTACTGAGCGGGGTGGTGGAAATAGATGAATGGCGGAGAGAATGAGATCTTAAAGAGGGTGGTGACAGGGAAGAACTCCGAGATGAAGGAACATGCCTAGGTTTCATGGCTTCCATTATTAAGGTTGTGATGCAACTCAAATTAAATCACATGGCAGCCAATTCAACAATGGGTGAAATGCATACTATGACTCCTCTACAAGAGCTTGAGGAAACAGGCACCTAATATAACAGGCATGTAAGAACTAACATTCTTTACAAAGGGTGTGTTACAGGCCAATGAAAGTGCCACTGGATGACAAAACAATTACCAGGCTAATGAACTTTCTAACTATTCTAATTTACTTAATTTTGTAGTGACTAAAACTTAA
>NC_051400.1:8602777-8603311 GCF_015228065.2 Penaeus monodon
AAGTCTTTTACCTCGCTGGGAATTGCCCAGCAAAATTTATCAAATCCTCGCAAAGATATCAAGTGTTCACTACACTATATCTCGCCCATCTCAGGAACAAATTGAACATCACACCGTTACCGCACTTCACTTCACTGCACATCGTAAAAATTATAAGTCAGACCACAAACTCTTATTATTTATTATTATTAACGTATATGCACTCTGGCAAATAAACAAAATACACTCCAAAACCGATAAATCAACTAACTATCCACTTTATTTTTCTTCAAGAACCGTTAATTACGAAATAGGAAGTAACCGGCACAAGCAGGGGGAAAAAAGAGAGCAAAAATTAACACTTCCCTTTGCTGGTACAAAACCTAAACGATCTTCGGAGAAAGGAGGAAGCAACATACACAAGGAAAAGGGGAAGGAAAACGAGATAAAAGAAAAGAATATAAGAAAAAATTCGCGGGGAAAGGGCAAAATGGTGATAGATCTTCAACCGTCACCCACGCTAGCACGCTCCGGGACACTGATGTTGAGCTCTCA
>NC_051400.1:8603406-8604307 GCF_015228065.2 Penaeus monodon
ACCCACACTCTCAACCCCCTCCCCCCCACCCGTTCTCTACCCCAAGGCATCACCGTCCTGCCCCCTTTCTTCCCCCCCCCTCCTCTCACCCGCCCATGACACCGCCGCGCTGAATTGAAGTCTCGCTGAGCCAAACACAAGCTAAGAGAACGCGCATGGTTGGTGAGAAGGGAAAAGAACGAGGAGAAATGGCGGGGTGGGAGAGAAAAGAGGAGAAAGGGAGGCAGGGAGATATAGATAGATGGATGGAACGTGAACCCAGGCGTGTCCAAACGTTTGTTAAAAAAAATACATATATAGTCAGGGATGAGATAAAAATGTAAGCACATGTGTGTTATGTCTATTAATAAAAGCGAATATTCAACAAGAAATTTATTAAATGAAAGATGAAATGGAACCCGGGAATCGAGCAGAAGCCATTACAAGAACGGCGACATGAGGGCTTGTTGTGCAAAATACCGCTGACGTCTGCTGTCTCTGCGTGTGCATACGAAAGGGGAGGGAGTAGGAGAGGAGGGGAGGGCGAAGGAGAGGAGGGGAGGGCGAAGGAGAGGAGGGAAAGGGGTGGAAAGGAAGAGGGGAGAGGGAGGGGGAGAGGGAGAAGGGAGGGAAGGAGGGAGGAGCGAGGGAAAAGACGAGAACAGACAGAAGATTCCAAGAGCTTTTAATGCATTAAACATTATTTCGTAAAAGAATTTCAAACGAAGATTTATTTCGGTCTTAAGAGATTTGGAAGCGCTTATCGTACCTCCCGCTAGACGTGCCGACGCATGCAAGTGCTCCAGATAAATGTGCACGCATGACCACACCTGCGCATGCGCACACCACTGATCAGTTATGAAAGATGCCACAAAATCATACTGGAGTGACTTCCGGCGCCCACTACTCAGTATCATAACTC
>NC_051400.1:8604603-8604822 GCF_015228065.2 Penaeus monodon
TGTGACGTCATCTCTACTTCGAAGGTCAACATTCATAAAAGCAAACTTTTTTTTTCCCAAACAAAGCAAAATCAACTCAACCTCATTCAGTGAAGTGGCTTTCTTTGAACAAATAACAGTCAATAAGCTGCGCAAGTACTTTCTTTAAGGTACTTTTTATCTAATCTCTATCACCTGAGCTATTTGATTAAATCTAAACGGTGCTTATCGAAACAAAAT
>NC_051400.1:8604971-8605637 GCF_015228065.2 Penaeus monodon
CCCACATTTTCTTTTTATTAGTACGGAAGAATCGCTAAAATCTATCAGAAAATCGTCCCCCACGTGGCATTCCCTCAACAATTCGATGCTCCGCTGATGGCAACAATAGTGCAAGTTGGCTCTTACTTTCGTCAAATGAAAACAGTTTGCCGTGTCATGCAATTGCACTCAAGAGGAAAAAAAAGAGGGGGGGGGGGAGGAAAAAAGGAAAGTGTGAGGAAAACGGGAAAGAGGGGGGGGAGGAAAAAGGGAAAAGGGGCGGAGGAAAAAGGGAAAGGGGGGGAGGAAAAAGGGGAAGAGGGGGGAGGAAAAAGGGAAAAGGGGCGGGGAGAGGAAAAAGGGAAAGGGAAAGAGGGGGAGAAGAAAAAGAGAAAGAGTGGAGGAGGAAAAAGAGAAAGCAGGGGAGAGGAAAAAGAGAAAGAGGGAGGTAGAGGGAACCAGAAGGAGAGTTAGATCTCCAGAGAGATAGAGGGAGAGTGAGGAAATGATATAGATGATGATTAGTAAAAAGAGAGGAAGAGGGAATTAGGGAAACCAGGATTAATAAAGAAAAAAATATAAAGTTAAGTTATTAAAAAAGCTTCTGGAAGAGGGAGATCGAATACGAGTGAGTGAGAGAAAAAATAAAGAAAAATAGAAAGAGGAAGAGGAAGAGGGGGAGGGAGG
>NC_051400.1:8605744-8605819 GCF_015228065.2 Penaeus monodon
TTAAAGAAGAAATGAGAGAAAATATGAAGAAAAATAGAAATAGAAAGAGGAGGAGGGAAAGGGGCGTTGGAGAGA
>NC_051400.1:8605871-8606310 GCF_015228065.2 Penaeus monodon
AAAGGAAGGTGTATGAGGTGAGGAGAGGCCAGGAATGAGAGGAAACACAGTGAGAGACAGAAAACGAGAGAAAAGACAGAACAGACAGACAGATAATGAGAGACAGAGAGAGACCGAGAAGAGCAAGGCGAGCCCGAGTGAGGGGAAGAGAAGCGAGGGGAAGGGCAGGGAGGCTGGTGAAGGGAGGAGGCGGCGGGCCGGAGTTGCTGACTCGGCTGCGGCAAAGCACAACAGCCACCGGCCAGGCTCACCTCACAGCGCTTTCTCCCGACGACCGAGATTTCGCCCGGGCTGAAGCTAATGGAATAGATCAGGTAGTAGGTATATAGTACATACATATAGTGCACAAGCAAATCTAAAATCTAGATAAAAACATACACGCATACATATATATTTTACTTCCCAATGAAGACGTGTACTCATAGGCATTGGGACGCAG
>NC_051400.1:8606415-8606800 GCF_015228065.2 Penaeus monodon
AATCTAACTTAACCTGAAGAAAAAACAACAACTAAGGAACATGACATCAACAACAGAAATGAACCAGAAGTCGACCCAAAACGGGGGAAACCCCTTAGAGACGGGGCCATCCGTCCGTCCAGCGACCATCAACCCAAAATAGCCGCGTATCTCTCACATGCACATTTCAAGCCCGGTTGAGAGACAGCAGCCTCCCCAAGGCCACAGGCCGTCGGTCGTACTTACGGTTATCTCTATCCAAGATGATAAGCGTGTAAGCAAATGTGTAATCAGTATGATATTAAGGCTACGTAACCTCTCAGGCCACTCGCTTTATAGTCATGCTTATCATTGAGTGACCTGTTCGTCTATGTAGATTTGTGTGATTACACTATACAAAGAGGAT
>NC_051400.1:8607302-8607404 GCF_015228065.2 Penaeus monodon
CAGAAAAATGAATCCTCACCCGCTACCACTAGAACCCGGATGACAATATCCGATGCAGGACAACAGGTGGCAGAAGGCAAGACGCGACTGTCAAACAAGAAA
>NC_051400.1:8607450-8607536 GCF_015228065.2 Penaeus monodon
GAGGAACGAGAGAATTAGTGGAAGATGAAGCAGCCGGAGAGGTCAAAGGAAGGCTTTTCGGGAGGACAGGATATGAAGGAACGAAA
>NC_051400.1:8607698-8607826 GCF_015228065.2 Penaeus monodon
AGCGTGAGTTCGAGAGAAGGTGAAGCGAAGAAACGAGAGAAAAAAAGGAGCTTTAAAGAGTAAAAGAAGAGAAAAAATAGACAGCACAATCACACACGCACCTCTCCCAATCTCTCAATCTCTCAATA
>NC_051400.1:8607888-8608876 GCF_015228065.2 Penaeus monodon
AGGCCCAGTAGCACCAGCACCTAAGAGTCCGAGGTTACGCGAGGCAGCCCGCGACGTCCACCACCAGCACAGGAGTACGGAAGGCTGAAGCTCTCACCTGCTGTACCTCTGCGGTGGTCGAGCGGAAGAGCTCGATGTAGCGCGAGCCGATGATCTCGCGGTGCTTGGCCAGGGCCTTCGAGCTGTCGTCCTCGGAGGCGAACAGCACGAAGGCGTCCCCGGTGGCGCGGCCGTCGGGCTTGCGCACGAACAGCACGCCGTCCTCGTTGTCCAGGATGTGGCAGCCGTTCTCGCCCGACTCGAAGAACTCCACCTGCGGGGGAGGGGGCGGCCCGAGGTCAAAGTGGGTCGGTTATGCAACAAAAGGGAATGCATGAATAAGCTATCATCAAACCTGGGACGAGGACAAAATAGGTTAAAAAAAATCATGCAACAGAGGAGGAAATAAATGAATGAGTTATCAAAAATAACGATAGTGATATAAAACATCGTAGAAGGAGAATAATAACGTCCTAATCACAAGTCAATCGAAGATACGAGCAATTAAAAACCATTAATATAAACATCATTCACACAACGCGGATTAATTAAAAGACACGTGCAACTTTAATGACCGAAGTGTTATCTTTTATGCCTTTCGTACCTCGGTCGCTGTGCAAAGAACAGATATCTCGGCCATATGCAAATGCAACATGCAACAACAAAACCAACCGCCCGTGATTATCGCACCTCGGTAAAAAAAAAATATTTATCATTACCTATCATTTTCATGTACGTATGCATGCATTGGTATATAATATGAATATTATATATCATTAATCATCGCCTGCATCATGCACTTAGAATAAATACTATGCATCAGGACAGAATAAATTCGCACGTCATCTGCCTCTTAATTAAATGATCTAATTTATCACTGGGGTCAATCGGTGTTCGGGGGGGGGGGGGAGCAGACAAGGAGGAAAGATGGAAGGAAAGATGGAGAAAA
>NC_051400.1:8609177-8609256 GCF_015228065.2 Penaeus monodon
TCCACAGCTATCAGTGGAGGTCACTAGAAGATGGTGTTTGTCAGCAATGACAATCTTGATAGTCCTGCCGCTCACCTCT
>NC_051400.1:8609348-8609984 GCF_015228065.2 Penaeus monodon
AAGAAAGAAAAAGAAGAAGAAAGAAGAGGAAAAGAAAAAGATATCAGACAAATCAAGAAACGGAATAAAAAAAGAGAAGAAATCCGACTTCAGGACAAACCGTTAAAAATTTAAACCCATTTTTTTTTTAGACTGAACAGATATAGAGAAAAATGGCATCCTATTTCACCAAAACCCGCGCACAAATAAAGAAAACTGACCAAAAACAAACAAAAATAAATTAAAATCGAAAACCTATAAAAAAAAGTGAATTACAGCAAAAAAAAAAAAAAATGGTCTTCAAGTAAATGAAAAATTAATAAAGAATAAAAATAAGAATAAGAAAAGAATGAATACGATATATTTTTTTCTAAACATAAAAAAAAAATCTATTTGAAAAACATGAACAACACTACGAAGGAACGGGGAGAGAGTGTCCCTTCTGGTGTGTCCAAAAGGCTTCTAATCAGGATCTCTATCTCTGCCACTTTTGGATAACATTAGTCATTTCTTTAATACGATGATAAGTTAACGCCCTATTATCAACCAGCGTTTTTTTTATCGTTTTCAGGCAGTATGACTATCTCCTACCGGTCTCATTCAGGGCTACTGAAGTCTAAGCAAATCGGATCGGAGAATATCACAGATAGAATACTG
>NC_051400.1:8610190-8610513 GCF_015228065.2 Penaeus monodon
CTAAAACACAAAACTTAAAATCTTACGTCAACCTTCAACCGAGATATAATTAACCCTGTTATTATCTTTCAAATCTGACTTGCACACATCTTACACTTCTAATATAGAAAGAGAAACAACAAACAAATCGAAATGTGTTGAAAGAAGAGGCAGGTTGTATGCAGCCTCGAATGTTCCATCAAAATCCGTGTTAATCAACACTAAAATCCCGAACATTCCACTACAGAGCTATCTTACCTTCATTAAGCCTACTGATTGTGCTCTCTAAGGCCATATTATCAATTGGTTATGGATTTGGTAAGCCACGGTCAAAATTCTACTTC
>NC_051400.1:8610829-8611173 GCF_015228065.2 Penaeus monodon
ATAACTACACCACAATCCTAACAAACATCAAAGCTATAAAACCCAAACCAAAATCTCTTCTACCTCTCTTCCCTTCGCCAGTAATAAGAATAATTAGTTACAATAAGAGTCAAATTAACAAGTATAAGGAACATAAAAAAAAAACCAACTAACCGTAATGAAAACTTTCGGCCTCATTATCTCACCTGTCGTGGGTACAGACGGATTACAATAGCTTTCAGAAATAATTTTCATTTCATTTTTTTTCTTCCCCCAGAAAAGTACCATCCATATCTCCCCCCCCCTTTTATTTTCACAACTTCCAAAGGGAAAAAAAACTAACTCGCGCAACATTAAACAGAAGG
>NC_051400.1:8611233-8611326 GCF_015228065.2 Penaeus monodon
ATCACACCCTCACTCGACACGAACAGGCAACCGCTCGCTATCAACAGCTCCCCACCAAACATTGAAACAACGGGAACCTTATCTCCTCGATAA
>NC_051400.1:8611363-8611539 GCF_015228065.2 Penaeus monodon
AGGTCCATACAAAGGGGTTCGAACGCGTGTCATTTTCGTCCACGCATGCCAACGCACTTAGGCGGGTGAATTCGTACATATACTGCATATACATCACAAGTATGTGAGTAGACGGAGACACAAACACGCACTCTGTCTCTCTCAATCACTCATACACACGGACGCGCGCGCACGTG
>NC_051400.1:8611873-8612040 GCF_015228065.2 Penaeus monodon
ACACAACTCAGGCGACACCACCTTTCCATCTACCTATACATAAAAAGACAAAATCAAAATCCGAGAAAAGTCAAGAGCGAGCAAGGAGAAAGCGGAATTTCGACACCGAAGAATATGGTTTGCTAAACATCACGAACACCAAATAAAATGGCGAAAATGGTGGGGGG
>NC_051400.1:8612086-8612171 GCF_015228065.2 Penaeus monodon
ATCTCCTCTATATTAATTAGATCAGGTTTTTACTTTTTCTGATTAGGAAATTGAGTATACAGGCGCATCAAGCAGCTGCTCCGAA
>NC_051400.1:8612467-8612750 GCF_015228065.2 Penaeus monodon
CACCCCATTCCCACCCACCCACCCCATCCCCACCCGCCCACCCCATCCCCACCCGCCCACCCCATCCCCACCCGCCCACCCCATCCCCACCCGCCCACCCCATCCCCACCCGCCTACCCATCCCAGAACCCCATACGTACCACTTGCTTGGGCGTGCAGTCGTACGGCAGACCTCGCATGCGGATGATGACCTGACCGCCCCGCGAGAGGAACTGCTGGGCTTCATTGTTGCTTCCTGGGGAATAAAAAGAAAAAAAAAAAGGATGTTATATATAATTCATTG
>NC_051400.1:8613059-8613289 GCF_015228065.2 Penaeus monodon
ATCTTATTTTAAAACATAATATTACCTATAATTCGTAACAAAGTCCGCTACTCATGATGAAATACAGTGAGCTAATACTCCAAGTGATAAAATCATAAAATCTGGAATTTACGTGTTTAAGTTTGTTATTATATCCCCGAAAGGTTTTTAAAAATTACGACATATTACTAGTAAAATAATAGCAAATTCCTACGGTGATTCCTGAGACAGCAGCCGTATAATAATAGAAA
>NC_051400.1:8613635-8613722 GCF_015228065.2 Penaeus monodon
TCATATTCAAGCCGACAGTACTTCAATCAGAACGCGACCCAGACTGTAAAATCTACACAAATAATTTTATTCTTTATGGTAACCTTG
>NC_051400.1:8613878-8613982 GCF_015228065.2 Penaeus monodon
TGGTAATCTTGGAATCAAAAGCAATATCAAGGTTTATGCTGTTTTGGTATATTATGCTTTGGCAGACAGAGCTTAGAGTTTTTTTTTATTTGAATGTAAGGATG
>NC_051400.1:8614045-8614378 GCF_015228065.2 Penaeus monodon
GAGGGGGTGAAATAGGGGTGGAAAGATGGAGGAGAGGAAGGGATGAGAGAGGAAGGGAGGAAGGAGAAGAGGAAGAGATGGATATAAACAGACATAGAAATTTTGTTTTAATAAAGAGAAAGAAGACGGGTAGAAATATTCGGAGAAGAAGTGGGAGAGAAAGGCGATATATATATAAACTGGAGGAAGGGAGAGTGAATCGGGGGAAAGCAATTGGGTATATCGTTATCTATATCGCTCTATCTACACTTCCATGCTTAAATATATGATCAGGAATGTCTAGATACATAGATTTATACAGTTAAAGATATACTGACATGTAAATATATACAA
>NC_051400.1:8614407-8615274 GCF_015228065.2 Penaeus monodon
GATAGAGGTATCATAAAGTAACTTTCAGTAGGAGGACAGGGTACCACACGGTTGCTGATAATTTCCGAAGCCGTTATCAATTACCTCTGTTGTAATCTTTTATCAGTGAGTAGTGATTGTTCGACTACATGCAGGCTCGCCTATAGACCCCCTACCCCATGCCCCTCCCCAAACCAAAATCATAATCAGATACCATTAGCAACAATGAAAAAAATGGACTAACAATTTTACATTCCCTGACTGCGTGAATTATTTTGAAAATCGTACTGTTTACGAAGAAGCTTGCCGTTTCTTTCTCTCTACTTATTCGAGTGTCGCCAGAGGCAAAAACGCAATACGAAACGGAGAGCAATCTAATGAAACAAATGAAACGCGTCCGAGACTAAACGAATCGTATCGACGTACCTGACCGGCTACACTAAGAATCCAAACGCCATGTGAAATGAACCAAAAAAAAGTCATCGCGACTGCGGTAGAAGGTTTGATACTATCTAATCAGATACTGCTGTGAAAACAAATGATTTGGTGGAAATCGAGGCTCTGGGTATATTCTCTGGTATTTTTAGGGCTACATTCTCTTTGCTTTTTGCGTCATGCGAGGAACATTACAAATGCTTCCGCCCCCCCCCCCCTCACTCAGTCTCCCGCAAGAGACGCAGGCCGCCGCAGGACCTTCGGCATCGCTTATTAATGGCGGAACAGGTTGCGCGGCGCGAGTGCGATGACCCTCGGCCCGCGCAGCCGCCGAGCACGACCCCTGGCAAGTCCTCCGGCCGGGCCCAGACACGAGGCCGCCCGGCCCGTCCCGGCGGAGCGGACACGCGGACGCCGATTCCCTGATGATAGCTACTTACGGATAACGTTCAT
>NC_051400.1:8615335-8615792 GCF_015228065.2 Penaeus monodon
GTCTCGGGCGGGATGGGCGGGAGGTGCGTCCCGCTGCCGGAGCTCCCACTCCCGCCCCCGCCCGTGCTCCGCCCGCGGGCGCTCTTCTCGGACATGGCGGCGGCCCGCACTCGCGTGTTGCCAAGGTACGACTCGGGTTGACGACCCACGCAGAAGAGGAAACGTGTCCAGGGTCGTGATCAGTTCATCGACGACGCAGACTTGGCCGCACTGCTTCGGACTTGCGGTATATTTATCCGTTTTTGTCAAGCAACAGCTGACGTCTGGTTCTCCGACGTCAATGATACGAACACAGCTGGTCCCTCCCGTGCTTTACGGCAATGGAAGTCACTTGAGGTCGAAGCAGCGCTCCGTCGACGCCCGCGATGCACTGCCTTCCAACGGCTCTCACGTCGCTCGCCGGATCACGTCTCCAGCGGCATCGCACACCGGAGCCAGGCCGCTTCCCTCGCAGATC
>NC_051400.1:8615837-8616293 GCF_015228065.2 Penaeus monodon
CCGCCGTGCACCCGACCAAAGCAACCAGGAAGCTCCTTCACACACGCGCACTACGCACACGAGGAACAGCGAGCACACCGGCAGCGAGTACAGCAGGAGTCTGTGGCTCACTCTCGGGGGCCGGGTGAAAGTACGCGTATTACCTGCTTTTATCTCTCTTTATCGCTCTTATCACGTGGGCACGCGGAGGGTAGCGGATAAACCAAAGCTGTCCCATAGCTGTAACCGCCCCCCTTACGCGCTACAGCAGCCCTCAACACAACCAACGACTTTATTACATTAACGCTATGAACCTTCGAAGCTCACTATGTGGAAAAAGAGCATCGCGTCAATCTTGCGTAGAAACCCATCGACGACAAGCAGAACCAGCCACCTTGTCTGGCAACTTATCAGTGATAAGTAACTCCGAGATAACTTGGTTTGAAGAGGACGATGTCCATTGCCTGTTACTAGGAT
>NC_051400.1:8616318-8616734 GCF_015228065.2 Penaeus monodon
CTGTGGCGAAGCTCTGGCCAAATGCCGATGGGAGACGCACGGCGAATCAGTGCAGTGAAGAAAACGTCGGAAATGTTTGCTTTCCTGCGCTGAAGTCAACCGGAGGTGGAGACTCGTCTAAAAATGCTAAAGCAGGCGCTCAATGAAAAGCTGTATCTGATGCCGAAAACTAGGACTGCTGAATTGTGAAAGTGCGCTCGATGCTTCGGCGTTGTTTTACACCTTGCACTGACCGAACGGATCAGTCAAATAATTCCACCACACTAAGGAACACGCACATATCCTCACATTAGGAAATTCTCTTCCACCGCAGCCGTTAATAACCACACGAACACCAAAAATACGATTACTATAGTCTACCTTAAGGCGATATCACCAGAACATGAAAGAAAACGGCCGAATCTCAAAGCAAACTG
>NC_051400.1:8616766-8617448 GCF_015228065.2 Penaeus monodon
CTCGCTCGAGCCGACGAAACCCGTTAAGTCTTACGCTCTAAACGGTCAGTACTATTCGCCATGATGATCAAGGCAATCACTCCGTTGCGAAACCACCAGGTGCAATCGTGCTTTTGGTCCAATTGATAATCGAGACGCGCGTCCGGCCAACGTGGTCAGCTGATCTCACTGCTAATTGGATGACAGATTACAAATGAAGCGTGTGGCGATAAGGTCATGGGGGGGGGGGGGGTAGAAGGATAGATGCAGAAAGGGGAAGAAGGGAGAAGAAGAGAGATTATGAAGATGCTCAGACATTGGGGGAAAATACGTGTCAATACGTGTAATTCAAACGAATACATAAGCAATATATCCTTTTCCTCTCTATATAAATCTACCTATGTAAATACAGTACATTCTATCTCGCTCCATCACATCCCCCATCCCCCAACCTCCGTCCCCACTTCCCCCCCTCCCTTTACCCCCACCAATCCACCTCCACCCCCTACCCCCACTGCCACCCCTTCCCCCCATCCAGTAGCCTCCGACGCCCCCCGGACGCCTCTCCGCGAGGACCTTGGACGCCAGGAGCCGCGGCGGGGATCCCCTTGGCGCGAGCTGGACCTCCCAAGGCCTCCTGCGACGCCGTTGCTAGGACCAAGCATCCTTCGGCCAATAACACGTGCTTGGGGTACAATCAATT
>NC_051400.1:8617797-8618133 GCF_015228065.2 Penaeus monodon
TTGCGTGTCATACTCCTTGTCCCATTTCGCGGTTTTCCTACTTCCTTTCTGCCCCTTTTCCCGTCTTTCCCTTTAATGGGCTTTTCCCCGTTTTCATACATCCTTCCTGCACGCTTTCCCCTCTTTCTTTTCCTGCTCTCTTTCCCTGTTTTCCTACTCCCCCTCTCCTCTTTTTCAGCTTCCCTTCCTTCTCCTCTTTCCCCCCTTCCTCCTACTCCGGCTTCCTCTCCCCTCCCACTAAAACCGGAGTTCTTACAAGTCAACTCTTTATTATGAGCCAAACACCGCTGAGAATGTGTTCAAAGAGGGGTGAAATGTAGATGGTGGATAAAACAA
>NC_051400.1:8618288-8618760 GCF_015228065.2 Penaeus monodon
CTGGCGCAGATGAGGTCAGCATCCGGCCAACATGACCCAGCTTTCTCCGAAAATTTCTAATCCACTCATTATCTCCGCCGATGCACTGACAGCAGTCTATCAGTCTGCATTTCTCCGTCTGTCTATTTGTCTCTGTGTACGAATGTGCGTTCGTTTGTGACCATGATCACACGTGCATGACGAAGTGCAACTGAATGGAGAGACAAGATCAACTTTTACTACACTCACCAACCTGACATATATACGTATATGTACCTACATGTATATCAGCGCGCGCGTGTATTCTTACGTGCATCTACGGACGTGCAAACAAATGCACACATATGCATTCTACATAGACTTCCAACGCGCATTAATCTTAGCCTGTTAGTGCCGCAGGCTCCTCCGTCCGCACACTTGTTTACCTTTAAAAAGTTGTTTTATGAGAGGGACATTTCCACAAGAAAGGCCCCCGTGTAGGATCATTCAGAAC
>NC_051400.1:8619196-8619549 GCF_015228065.2 Penaeus monodon
TAAGATGAAGACACAGAAGAAAATAATGACATCGGTGCCAATCTTTCGCTATCATTAGCTTAATTATTGAACAAATAAACGATCTGGCAATAATAATGAAGTTTAAATATTCTTAATTTGAAGGTTATTTACTTACTTATGTGTGTTTACTTAAGAATGTGATTTTTTTTTTTTTAATTGATAAGCATACAAAAAATGATAAAAAATGGGTCAAAATGCAAGACCTCGTGCAACCGATTACGCCGGTATATTGATATTTATGGTCCTGATAACAAAGATAACAAGTAACGATAACATCGAAAATTATTAATCAGACAACGGTAAAAAAAAAGACTCAGAAGGATACAAAAAAT
>NC_051400.1:8619619-8619973 GCF_015228065.2 Penaeus monodon
TAAATCAACTCATAAGGATATAAAAAAAATAATAAATTGTCATTTCTTTGTTTCTGTCCTTTATTTCCCTTCCCTCTAACTCCTCCTATCCTTCTGGTCCTCACCCCCACCCCCACCCCCACCCACTTCTCCTATTCCCCTTCCTAGCCCCATCCATTACCCCAACCCCTCTAACTCCCCACCTTTCCACCCCAATCCCTTATCTCCACCCATCCACCTGTCCCCTACCCGGTCACCCCATCCACCCATCCTCTATTCAACCCCTGCCCTTCTTCCCCTCCCCCCCCTTTCTCTCTCCCGCCCTTCCTATCCCACCTCCGGCCACGTTGATGAAGTCCTACGTCTCTTTCTCTT
>NC_051400.1:8620066-8620396 GCF_015228065.2 Penaeus monodon
GAACTCACCTCCGGCCACGTTGATGAAGTCCTCCCCCGTGGCCTTGTAGACCTCGATGTAGCGGTTGCCGATGTGGTGCTTGTGCCGCTTGAGGGCCATGTCGCGGTGCTCGGGGGACACGAAGCGGATCAGGGCCTCGCCGTTCCTGCGGCCCTGGGGGCTCAGGCACAGGGCCACGCCGCCCCTGGAAAGCAAGAGAAGAGCGTTGTAGGAAAGCGGTGGAATCAGGGGGGGGGGATGATTTTTATTTGCTGTGTACTGATGGCGATTATGGATTACTATTTCCTGTGGGGAAAAAATATATATATGGTGGGAAAAATACTGGGAAGG
>NC_051400.1:8620575-8620898 GCF_015228065.2 Penaeus monodon
TCCAGGCAAAGAACCATCTCCCATTCAGATAACTGCAAAGTTGCAATGTCAAGCGCCCCAAACCCTATTCACACGAATCTGAAATCTGCGCAGCGTCCGGCCAGCAGAAAACTTGTTATGAAAACAAAGTGACGCGTCGTGTGGCTTGTTTAGCAATAGTCGCAGAGGCACAGGTGCGGACGGACCGCGGCTGCCGGTCATAATTTATTATTTTTCGGCATTTTTCCTAGTTTATTTTTTACATTTAGAGTCGTGCTTACAACGCCTCCTTCCACGTGCGATAAAGGCGATCTGTTAAAAGTAATTCTCCATGCTTCCCTTCT
>NC_051400.1:8620974-8621102 GCF_015228065.2 Penaeus monodon
AGCAAAGAAACCGATCAGGTCTCCCCGCAGGTTGATCCCGGACGGCACGAGGTGAGGCCACCGTCTCATAAACATTGACATTGATTAGTCCACCGTCCTCGTACGGAACAGTTGCTTACATGGTCAGA
>NC_051400.1:8621264-8621356 GCF_015228065.2 Penaeus monodon
CAAGTTTAATCTAGATATTTATCTATTCCTGCATCGGTATGTGTTTGCGAGTGAGTAAGTGTGTGCACATACGTGTGCGGCTTTTATATACG
>NC_051400.1:8621437-8623108 GCF_015228065.2 Penaeus monodon
AACCCATCATGAATGTTCTTAACATTCAATTTCATTCTTCTCTTCTCTTCTCGCGTCGACCATTTCAGTTTTTATGCTTTCCTTCCATTCCGCAATCACTTTCTCATTCCTTCAACAAACTCTCCTCCTTCCTCCCATCTTTCTCTCCTCCTTATAGCCTTCCACCTCACCTCCCCACCCCCTCCCATCCCTCTCACCCCCCTCTCGTTCCAAATCCTTCCCTCCGCCTTTCCACCTTTTCTCCGTCTGTCTCCCATTGTTCCTCGTCCGCACGTACTCCTTGGGGCACCACCTGATCCCCGGCTCTACGCTTACCATACGTTCCGTTTTTCATTTCAGAACGACTGTCACGGCGGCTTCACTGCCAAATGCATCTAAAGCTCTCGAACTTCGCAACGCGATGAAGAGAAACTCGTGGACACTCGTAAGAAAGCGCTCATGGATAACAGCAGTAAGAAAAAAGTCTCTGGATCACACTCTTTCCATGGCATTATACATGGCATTATTCATCGCCGGCCGGGCCGCCTCATGAATTCCGATCGGCCGAAGGCTGTCGCGCCTCCATCAAGACCCCGCGAGGGTTCCTCGAAAGGCTCCCGGGCCGTTTACTAAGCGGAACCTGTTTGCCTCTTACACTGCTCCACTGCGCCTCATTCGTCACCGAGCGACACGCGGGCGACTCGACGCGGCGGCTGCGACTGACCCGACATGACGCGGCCGTCGCCGACTCGCGAGAGTGCCCCGAGGGAGTGTGTCATGTGCCCGCTTGACCGTGTCAGTCACGGGCGACTGAATCCCCTGAACTCGGGGACTGTTACGCTGCGTCGCACACCGACAGCGGTCGCGGGGCACAAGCGCATGCAAACGCAGGGCAGCCGAGTGGCAGCCCTTGGGAAGGGCAAAGGAACCGAAGGACATCTAACCAAACCTTGCAGCGGCGTGGGCTCCCAAGACGTAGCTGGCTGGGCTGAAGGGCGCGGAGTGAGGCGGGCGGTGCATCCCGCGCCCCCACCTGGCTGTCGACCGCGGGGGCACCTGCCACCTCTGCAGGGCGCAGGCCGGCCGACTGTGGTGAGGCGACGTGGCCTGCCGGTGGCTATGGTGTGAGAGGCGCTGGCCGTGCAGGAGGCTGCGGTGCGCGGCCTGGCCTCGAGGCTGAGCTGGCTGCGGGCACGGAGGGGCGGCGGGGCTGGAGGAGGGCAGGGGCGGCGGGCAGGCGTGGAAGCCCAAAGGCGAGGCCCGAGAACAGGACGGCGAGGCTGGTGATGGCGCGGCGCCACGTACACTGGCTGGGCCCGCTGCGCTGAGCCGACACTGCTGCATGGACGCTGCCAGAGTACCCGCGCCTCCATCATGCTGCCATGGCGCGCCCCCGAACTGCGCCGCCCCCCGCTCGCTTGCGCCCTCAAAGGCAGCCTCGCCCTCACTCCCGTTCGCGACGACCTCGGGGGACAATACTCGCAGCGGCGACGCGGACGATTCCCAGACGTTGCCGAGAGCGAGCTCCTGCGTCCCTGGCATGCTCGGGTAGCTACTTGCCGAAGGGGCGAGAGGCGGCACTGCGGCAGGGTGGCAGGGAGGCAGAGATGGGTCACCCATGACTGCCCTCGGCACAACACCTTGATGCACTACTGTCCGCTTATGCTTCGCCCCGGCATTGTCCTTCGGGTA
>NC_051400.1:8623193-8623415 GCF_015228065.2 Penaeus monodon
CTAAAATGCCCTTGCCGTACACACAACACTCAAACTTTTAGCAAACTTTTACAAAAAATAATCACGCAAAATATGCAACAAAGCCGTGCGGTCATGGCACCCCAAGAGCAGCAGTGCCAGCGCCCAACGATATCTATGCAACAGCGACAAACTGAACGAGTAAAAGAAAAACAAAAGATCATCTTTGAACGATAAACAAAGCTAAGGACGGGAGATGGCCGA
>NC_051400.1:8623543-8623621 GCF_015228065.2 Penaeus monodon
TCAGGGGGTCAGGGGTCGTGCCACGAGGAATCATGACCACAGCGGAAATACGGTCGAGGTCACACAGGCGTCTTCTAT
>NC_051400.1:8623858-8623983 GCF_015228065.2 Penaeus monodon
GCAGATGCAGAGTCACGGGCGAACATTCACACAGCATGTACCGATATTCATCATCACAGCCTGTCACAATACCAAATCACCGAAGGCGACTTTCTCCGCTGCTACACCTACATGGCTCAGTCCCT
>NC_051400.1:8624260-8624570 GCF_015228065.2 Penaeus monodon
CTTGCCCATTCCCTTGCCTTATCGTACGAAAAAAAAAAATCATTCATTTTGCTTTTCTTATTCGCCTTTCTTTCCACCGTTTTTTTTATTTCACTATTCTTTCCACACTCTCGCAATATTTTAACGAATTCTTTTCACTGCATAAAAACCCAGGATACTAATAAAAGAAATAGAATGAAAGGAAATGGAGAAAAATACAACAACGTAACATTACTAAGAAATCAGAGACGGTAAAAGCCAGTCTATAAAACGGCAAAAGATCGACTTATAGGAATGTATTATATTACTAATTAATTTACACGGCGAAGGT
>NC_051400.1:8625043-8625518 GCF_015228065.2 Penaeus monodon
CTATCTGCTGAGACGCGCCAGAAGTGCCACCTCAGCACCCACGTGATTATGTATGGCGGACGGCGACAGGGATGTAGCACTGGGAGCTCTGACCACGTGGATATGGCGATGGAAACGGGGGGGGGGGGGACAGCGGTGTAGAATGAATAACAGGTGGAGAGGGGGGGGGGGGGCTGAGCAGAATGAATGTCAAGGTAATATGGTAAATAAAAGACTGAATGTTATAATATGGTGATAATAAATGTTTGAATGTGATACAAGTAATGTTATTTTTGGGTTATAATGATACGAGCGATAGAATGGCTTACTCTAAAACCGCTGTGGAATCAGTCATATCGGCAGAATGAATCCTATTAATACTGTTTCAAACTGCATTACCAATACTACATAACACGATAGCAGAAAATAACAGATATAGCGGCAATCACATGATGGTTAATGATAATAAATCAAAGAATGACGTTGTAAGGAAATT
>NC_051400.1:8625556-8625743 GCF_015228065.2 Penaeus monodon
TGATAATCAGGCAATAATACGCAATATATAGAAATTACTCAAGGGAAAGAGTAGAAGCAACTCTTTCAATAACAAAATCACAGTTGGAAAAACCTCAATAACACAAAAAGGAAACAGACACAAAAACACGCACAAAACACACACTCCCCCTATTATTCATTCTGTCTCTCCCTCTCCCCCCCATCTC
>NC_051400.1:8625890-8626014 GCF_015228065.2 Penaeus monodon
GCCTGACGATGCACGCCAAGCCTTCGCAGGAAGGTTACCTAAGGGTAAGCACATTTCCTCCCTCCATGTCTTTTTTCCCCCTCTCTTTTCCCCTCCTCCTTCTCTCATTCCTTTTTTCTACTCT
>NC_051400.1:8626345-8626428 GCF_015228065.2 Penaeus monodon
ACTGCCGCCGCTGGTCGTGCTGTGGTGACGTTTAGTTCCCACACTCGACACCAGATGGCAGCCGATCCACCTGTTGCGCGAGG
>NC_051400.1:8626463-8626661 GCF_015228065.2 Penaeus monodon
GGGGGAACCAAAACGCAAGAATTCATAACAAAAGCACAAAAAAAAAATAAATCGCTTTTTAACTGTGAAGAATGGCTCAATTTAAGGGTGGCGTGGGTTATTGGGGGGGGGGGGGTATGTAAAGGAGGGAAAAAAGGAAGAAAGAATGATGAGGAAAATGAAAAGAATGGCAAAAGGAGAATGGGGTGATAATGGGAA
>NC_051400.1:8626978-8627232 GCF_015228065.2 Penaeus monodon
ACAACTAAAACAAAAAAATCCTCTTCAATTAGCCAGCAAAAGAAAAAAAAAATCCCTAGTCATCCTTTTGCCGCCGGAAGACGCCTAGGCCTAAATGATGAGCCTCTGACAGGATGTTTGGCCAAGGCAGAGAGGATGGGGTGGCACAGGTGAAAAGGAAGGGGGGGGGGGAGGCGCTGCTTGGTGGAGGCAATGGGGGGGGGGGGGTTAAGGGTAGTTAGGTTGGCTGTAAGATAAGTAGGTAGACAGGGAAG
>NC_051400.1:8627475-8627540 GCF_015228065.2 Penaeus monodon
TCAGTAGGCAGTTCGGTAGTTAGCTAAACGGATAGCACGAAGCTAGCAATGGAAGGAAAAGACTC
>NC_051400.1:8627578-8627722 GCF_015228065.2 Penaeus monodon
CCCCCCCCCCCCTTTAGTCTCCCTCAGATCGCAGCAAGACAACCAATTCGGCGCCGATTTCGCGTTGTTGTTCTCGCGGATTTCGATCACGCTCGCTTGTCCGATTCGTTGCGGCAAATCTGCGGTGCGATTTTCACGGCTTTG
>NC_051400.1:8628128-8628854 GCF_015228065.2 Penaeus monodon
CGTATGATTAAAGTTAAAATATTTAATCAATTCGACTTTTATTCATTTCTAAACCAATATCATTCTTGCTTTTATTTGATTTCAACAGCATGCTGTATATCCCGTTTGTATTTCATAAGTTATCATTATTGTCGAAATTCATGCCATTGAGGTATTTCTTGCCAGGACTTTGCTTATATGTATAAATCACTACAAAAAAGTATGAATATGAATAAAGTTCATATATTTTGAGTATGACTTGATGAGACGTGTCATTCGGCAATAACAGAGTTACCCATGCCATTTACCCATTTTCTTCAATCCATTTTCTATGACAATACAATGGCACACTGTGTCATTTCTGTAATCACAACTTTTACGAGGATTTCATAAATATTACAAAATACGTGCGTTGGTAGATATATGAATTACACTCATGGTAATGTTCGCTCCCGCTCCCCCTCCTAAAAAAATCACAAGGTAATACCGTAATATCTACATTCCTTCTGAAATTACCAATAATTTATTTAACACATTCTCGGAACTTAATCTTAAACACCACCAGTAAGTAATTATAGAAAAAAATCAAGAGAAATCCAAAGAAAAGGTTGCGAGTCTCCATTTTTTCCAAGACGATGAAAATGCACTTCTTTTGCGTTGTTGACCGTCGCGTCGCTACATGTTGGGGCGGACGCATCCAGGCGCGACTACGCGACGCAGCAGGTGAGATGACGAGCGATTTGTGAA
>NC_051400.1:8629122-8629705 GCF_015228065.2 Penaeus monodon
ATTGTGCAGATGAAGAGCAAAGGGTAAAAGGTTAAAGGATGGTAAAAAATGGAAAGATCAAAGATTCATTTCTAAATTAATACACTGCAAGAAGCACAGGTAAGCTATACTTTCCTTCAGAATTTCCGTACAAATATACAAGCCTGTTTTATTCCTAATAAAAGCTACAAATACAAGCTGTTTTGCGAAGTTGGTAATAGTTATAATAGTTATAATAGTTCTTAAAAAATATATTACACCTGTTGCAGGAAAAGCGCAGAGAGGAGTCGTTCCTGCGATTAGCAACACCTCTGGCACAACCACCACCAGGAGGCAGCAGGAAACAGCAGGAAGCAGCAGGAGGCAACAGACGGAAATCTAGTTAATTCTCCAGAGATTTTGAAGACGGATTTCTCACGTTCTCTAATGGACTTTGCAACTGACGGCGAAGGCTCTAAGTGGCAAGGGAAAATGATCTCTAATGACCGCGATACTTCATAAGCACTTACAATAAATGGACCAAGATGAAGTTCACGTAATAACGAACACACCGATTACCGACAACGAAAGACCGAAAGTCTACGGGCTTCTACGGCCGGATTTC
>NC_051400.1:8630912-8631491 GCF_015228065.2 Penaeus monodon
TCTGTCTCTCTCTCTCACGAAGGATCCCTAGTCCTAGTCCTAGTCCCTAGTTATCAAATACACTGAATTTACACACACATATCTCCCCTGTTTATAAAAATACCAAAATAACCAAATCCAAAGACCCTCCTCCGGAAAATACATCCCCAACCGTGGCCTCACCTCCGAGTCCTTTCCATGCAGCAGGAGGCGCAGGCAGGGCGGGCGGGCGGGACAGGCCGTGACAGGCGGCGGGTGCGCGAGGCAGTGCTGGCAGCGGCGTGTAGTGCAGGCGGGACGTGTAATCAACTTAATCACAGGGTAGATAAGACCCTCGATGGGAAATACTTGAGGCTTCTGCCGCTTTACTTCCCACGGCCACAAGGACACAAGTCGGCGAGACAAGCAGAGGGAAGGATCGCCCTTACGACGCGGTGGCACAAAGCTCAAACTCCCTAGTCCGCGGAAACGGCTCCTAGCGCGCGTCTGCTTTCGCCGGCCTAAACTCCTACAGACGGTGAATTACCAAGCTAATTAACCACCTCGTGCTGGCGGCCGGACGAACCAGCGCGGCTACGGCCAGGCCTCGGAAGCCCCCTC
>NC_051400.1:8631629-8632181 GCF_015228065.2 Penaeus monodon
AAAATGGGGAAGACAAAATAGAAGAATAAGGCTGAAAGGGGGAAGGAAAGAGATGAGGAAGGAGGTGAGAAGGACGAGGAGGTAGGAGGAAAATGAAAGAAGGAGATGGGAAAGGGATGGGAGAGAAAGACGAGGAGGAAGAGGAGGAGGAGAAGGAAAAGGAGAACAACTACCGAACAGAAAAAAACAGATCAAGAAAAAGGGGAAGAGGAAGAGGAGAATAGGAGAAGCAAGAAGAAGGGCTGCGGTGGGGGGGGGGGGAGAGAAGGGAAGAGAGGGGGAGGGGAGGGTGGAGGGGGTAGAAGGGGGGGGAGGAGGGGGATAATTTGAAGATCGTAAACGCAAACCTTTTACAGGCCGGCCATTAAGTTATCAGAACCCCGGCGAAGGACAGGGCCATAAATCTACTCGATTCGTGGTCAACGCGAGACTCCGCAACACGTCGCGTCGCTCAAAGGAGGAAAATGAAGGAGATAAGAAAGGAAGCAAAAGAATGGAGAATCATGATTATAAAGAAACAACATGGTCTTATTTTGCCTTCTTTAATACATT
>NC_051400.1:8632512-8632808 GCF_015228065.2 Penaeus monodon
CCAGAAGAACGAACCGAAAAGCCTCCACCGACCACCCAACCGCAACCAACCCAATCGGAGCCCAATCAACAGCCCAAATCCCGCCAAGAATCGAATTCGGGACAACTGCATCCAACCTCCCCCCCTCCCCCTCGTATCACCGGCAGGTCTGCGCGTCGTAAAACCTCCGGGTCGGCGGCGGTGGGGTTGGGGAACGCCAGCGGCAGCCGACCCGCGGATAAAACCGGCAAAACCGCAGGCGATACGAGAACAAACTAGCGGCGCCGGAGACGCGGGGTCGGCCGACCGTGTAAACC
>NC_051400.1:8633172-8634074 GCF_015228065.2 Penaeus monodon
ATAAGGCAAGCGTCAAGATAAAAAGAGGAAAGCAAAGGCCAAGAACCGAACCAACCGGCTACTGGCCTTGGATCTCCTTTCCCAAAAGAATAAACAAACAAGGGAATAAAATAAAGGGAATAGATAATAGCAGAGAATCCAGAACCCACCGGCGAGCATCTAGAAACCACCGGATGAACCAGCGTGAAAACGTTTAACCAAATAATGTTTTGTGTTTTCTCGTGTCTGAATTCAGGAATAATTGCATAATCTAACGTCGCCGACGCCGACTCTCCGGCGCCGATCTGCCTCCGGACTCTCTCTCCCTCTCTTCTTCTCTCTTCTTTCTCTCTCCCTCTCTTCTTTCTCTCTCCCTCTCTTCTTCTCTCTTCTTTCTCTCTCCCTCTCTTCTTCTCTCTTCTTTCTCTCTCCCTCTCTTCTTTCTCTCTTCCTCTCTCTTCTTCTCTCTCCCTCTCTTCTTCTCTCTCCCTCTCTTCTTCTCTCTCTCTCTCTCTCTTTCTTATTCCTCCCTCTTGCTCTCTCTCTCTCTCCCTCTCCATCCTCATCCTCTTCCCTCCATCTTCTCCCTCCTCCCTCAATCCCCTCCCTCTCCCTCCATCCTCTCCCTCCTCCTTTCTCCATCCTCTCCCCTCTCCATCCCAGCTGCGTTCTCTCACGGCGCTTCTTGACTAATAACGCCATCTATGTTTTTTCTCCTCTTCTTTTTATTAATAGATAATTGACAAAGTCCGTCTCGGTGATATATATATATTTTTTTTATCTCGGCTCGAATCCTAGAACAGTGGATAAAAAAGGGCTTGAAATATAGGTGTAACTAATACTTTCCTTTAATTTTCTTGTCTTGTCTTTCTTCCTCCTTTTCCCTTATTTATTAATCTTCCCTATTTTCCAATCGTAAGGAA
>NC_051400.1:8634200-8634645 GCF_015228065.2 Penaeus monodon
GGAACATGTGTAGCTGTAACGCTTTCTTCTCTCTCTATCAATAATATTATCTATCTTTCACCCGTTATCTCTTTACAAAAAAAAAAATTAAGATAAGCACAGAATCAAGATCTTCCCCACTCTTCCCACCAACTGCCAACAATGCAAGGTGGTGGCAGATATTGCAAAACACGGTCTCGCATACTCACTTTGCAATATTTAGACCTCTGAAGAACTTTGCAATATCTTGGTCGGAGCTCTGCCAGGGAAGGCCTCTCGCCCGCACCACGCATGCGCTGTCGACCTCCTCCGTCCGGGAACTGCAAAAGAGAGAGAAAGTAAACATATGAATTAAGAGCAAGTAAAAGAAAATAGAAGGTACATAAGGAAAAAAACGAAACTACGGCAGAATGGAAAAATGAATTTGATACGGTCACGCACAACGCTAAAATCGCCATGATAATAC
>NC_051400.1:8634965-8635113 GCF_015228065.2 Penaeus monodon
CGTAGCATAAACAACGGGGTCGATCTGCCTGATAAATATCGCACCGCACAGCTATTACGCCAAATCAGCGACGGTGCAATTTGCATGCAACTCAAGATAAGAGGCGTTTGGCGAAACTCTACGCCGGTTGCAAGAATGCGTCGGCTTT
>NC_051400.1:8635510-8635745 GCF_015228065.2 Penaeus monodon
CACCCCAACACCTCTAGGGTTAGAGGGGGGGGGGGGGCCGACACAGCTTCCCGATCTCCGCGCCCTCGCCCCCCTTCCCCCATCGCCCCCTCCCCCCTCCCTCGCCCCTTCGCCCCGCTGACCCTCCCCCGCAGGAGATGAGGGTCACTGCCCACTTTCGCACCACACCCACTCCGCCCACGCTCGCTCTCTTTCTCTCTCTTGTTGTTGCTTTCTTTTATGTTTTTATCCTCTC
>NC_051400.1:8635927-8636034 GCF_015228065.2 Penaeus monodon
ATTACCTAAAAATCACAAAACTAAACATCCAAGAGGCTAGGAGGGGGGGGGGGGCAAAGTGACTGAGGTGGGCAACTCGTTCGAATACCCCTCCTCCTAAATCTATT
>NC_051400.1:8636080-8636241 GCF_015228065.2 Penaeus monodon
GCACCGAGGTCAGCACCGTGCCCGCGGGAAAGGGGTCAGCACGGAATCCGGTGGCCAGCGCGTCCGCACCCCCCCCACCCCCCCGCGCCGCTGCCCCCAGGTGAACAGGTTCGGCGTCCAGCGAGGGCCGGAGGCGGGGCTTCGGTCGTCGGCGTTCTAGT
>NC_051400.1:8636732-8636927 GCF_015228065.2 Penaeus monodon
GAGGCACTGTGTTTCCTCTTCATCGCGTGACACTTTTTTTTCCCCCCCCCAAATCGGACACTTTTTTCCTCGTCACCTAAGGGACTTTCATTACTCTTCGTCTTTCTCATCCATCTGTCTATTCATCCGATTTTATCATCAAAACGTACGCACGGGATCCATCTGAATTTTCTGTCCAACGGATACCATTAAAAC
>NC_051400.1:8637254-8637375 GCF_015228065.2 Penaeus monodon
AATAAATAAAAACCGTCGCTTCCCACGGCGCCTTCAGCCGAACGCGCATCGCCTTCGTCCGAAACGATTAGCAACAGGTGTTTGATTCTCCCATTTTCTACCTGTTCGTCTTTTTGGGCCT
>NC_051400.1:8637395-8637573 GCF_015228065.2 Penaeus monodon
ATGAGGTTGCAGAAAGGCTTGCAATCAATCAACACTGTGCCCTCCCCCCCTCCCTACGCCCTCCTTTTTGATTGGCCTCTTTTATAGAATTCTGGGGGAGAAGAGGAGTGAAATGAGAAGACAAGAGATAGAACAACAGAGAGGAAGAGAGGAGGAAAGAGGGAGGAAAGGCGGGAAG
>NC_051400.1:8637677-8637783 GCF_015228065.2 Penaeus monodon
AGGAAAGAAAGAGAGGAGGGGGGATCACGTATCCGTGCATGAATGTGTGTTTTATAAGGAGAAGCATTAATGTATTTTTGTTTTGTTTATGGCACCCCCGCCCCCC
>NC_051400.1:8637895-8638012 GCF_015228065.2 Penaeus monodon
GGCTTAATTACTTTCGACAGTGATTAACGGAGCGGATACCAATAGGCCCTAATGAACTACGTTACGCAGACAAGATGGGAAGATAAACAAGGAGATACGAAAGGGGGCAACATTGCC
>NC_051400.1:8638280-8638431 GCF_015228065.2 Penaeus monodon
GAGTCAAGAACCCCCCGAGGAAGAAAGCGGAGGCTGCCTTTGCCCCACATTCGCAAAGGTCGAGCAAGATGCCCGCCCACGCTCTGAGTCACGCCCCCCCTCGCCACGAGCGACCACGCCTCGCAGAAGTCATGAGGGACGGCTTGTGACG
>NC_051400.1:8638760-8639003 GCF_015228065.2 Penaeus monodon
AAGTTTGCCTGGTCGTTCATGGCGTGACAAAATACAATAACAGCTGATAACCGCAACAGCTGCAACTTCTGCTGTTAACAGTAAGCTTCATCATCGACGCCAAACCAACAGTGTCGGGCCGCGTCAGGGTAGGCCTAATTATTTTTCTGATTTCAGGCTATATTTTTTTCGCGTGTTCTGAACATTGCATCTCTCTCCTTCTGCACTTCCACGAGGACAGTTTTGAGCAATATAAGACAAAAG
>NC_051400.1:8639099-8639171 GCF_015228065.2 Penaeus monodon
GCAGCAGCAGTCATGTATCGCGATAAGTAGTCACTACTACTGCAAAACCTCAAACTTTCTCGCAACGACCTT
>NC_051400.1:8639255-8639717 GCF_015228065.2 Penaeus monodon
CGTCCAAAGAGAAAAAAACACGAACTTATGACCCCAACAAGAACACGCCCCTCCACACTCCTCCGCGAGCCGGTGGGCGTGGTCGAAGGGCGTAGACTGGAGAGAAACCCGAGTTCGTTCACCCGGCCACGCCCCTGCCCTCCGGGCGTCCGAAAGACGCAGTACTTGAAGTGGATTTTTGGAGAAGGGGGGGAGGAAAGGGGAGAGGAAGAAGAAGTAGGGGGAAGGGAAGAGAGAAGAAGAGAGAAGGGGAAGAGGACAAAGGGAGATGGGGGGAGGAAGAGGAGGGGAGGGGTAGGGAAAGAGAGAGAAAGAAGAGTGATGAGGAGGGAGGAAGAAGGGTGAGAGAGAGAGTGGAGGGACTTTATCCTACCCTTCCCACCCTTATTTCTTTCTTGCATCAACCACACCTCGATAAGAAAGCGCAAAAGAGGAAAGGAGAGCAATGAAAGAAACACAAGT
>NC_051400.1:8639920-8640467 GCF_015228065.2 Penaeus monodon
CGGGAGAGGAAAGAGGCGAAAGAAATGAAGAGCGAAAGAGAAGAAAGACCAAAAGAACCGGTCTTAGAACCCCCTCTCCCCCCCCCCCGCACCATCTCCAAGGAGGGCAGGAGACGCCAGCGTTGTGTATGGGCAGCGAAGTTAATGATGTGTCGGAGCGCATGCCTTGCCCCTTGCAGAGCCGTGAGGAAGGGCAAAGACTCCGGCCGGGGGGGGGTAGTGGAGGGGGGAGATGGAGGACGGCTGGAGAAGAGAGGAGGAGGTGGGGGGGAGGGGAGAGCGGGGGTTAGGGGGAGGAGGACGGTGGGGGGGAGGGGAGAGCGGGGGATAGGGGGAGGAGGACGGTGGGGGTGGGCAAGAGGGTTGATCTAGTAAACTTTAGCTGGGGTTGTTGAGTAGGAGTGGGGAGTAGGGAGGGAGGGAGGAGTGGAGAGGGAGGGAGGGAGGAGTGGAGAGGGAGGGTGGGAGGAGTGGAGAGGGAGGAGTGGAGAGGGAGAGAGGGAGGAGGGAAGGGTGGGAGGAGTGGAGAGGGAGGGAAGGAGGAATG
>NC_051400.1:8640534-8641295 GCF_015228065.2 Penaeus monodon
ATACACAGACGAGAGATAGATCCAGAACACTTAAAGACGAAGTTCAATCGAGTTGAAAAAAAAAGTGAAGAACGCAAGAGGACGGCATAAAAGAATAAAAGACCCAGGCAAACAGACTTCGCTTCCCCAAAGTCCCCTCGCATCAGCCTCAAGTTCAAGTGCCATAACCGTCCAGAACATTCCATTCTCAAACTCTCCCTCCCCCCCTTCCCTCTACCCCCCTGGCAACGACCCTTACAACTCTTGTTACTCTTGACGCGCCTTCGCAATATTCATATTCGGTTAAATGTGCGTCCTGTAGAGAGGCTTGTGTGTGTGTTTGTCTCTCTCTGTTTTGAGTTACGATGAGGAAAGTACATGAGCTTGAGTCTGAATGAATAAGAATGAGTCAAAATACGCAGAGAGATAGTCCGCATTTAAGCTACGGCGAGAATGAGAATGAGAATGAGTAGGAACCCGGTCGGAGAATGAGCTCGGGTGAGTAAGACCCGAGTAAGAATGAGTGCGGGCGTGCGTGTACATGAGCCCGACGCCGAGGTACAGTTAGGCAGCCTCCATAAACTGGTCCAGCGGGTGAGCACTGTCATTTCGCCGATCCCGTTTTCCGCGCCGCTGGTGAGACCCGGATAAATATCGAAAAGCAGGATTAATCACAGACTTCCCCTCCCTCCCCCCCACCCCCCGTTTCCCTTTCTTTGTGGTGGTTAATGGAAAAGATCGCACGCCATTCTTTGCAAGCGTGTTTTTTATCATATACGCGT
>NC_051400.1:8641367-8641512 GCF_015228065.2 Penaeus monodon
GTGCGCGCGCAATTATATCACTCCTTCCCGATTTCAATGTCAGTCGAACCGCGCGTTTAGAAAGTCAAACAAAACAAAGGGAATATAATTTTCATGACCAACACACTTATTTGGAAAAAAAAAATCTAGAACCATCCGCATGCAA
>NC_051400.1:8641671-8641746 GCF_015228065.2 Penaeus monodon
GGTGTGGAATTCAGTAGAGCTGCGTCACGCACTTCTGTGGATAATTTCTTTCAAAAAAAAAATCAAAGGGCACCC
>NC_051400.1:8641854-8641974 GCF_015228065.2 Penaeus monodon
ACATGGCCAAGAGGAGCCATTTGCAGGTGGATTTAAAGGTCGCTCCCACCGCGCTTTTGTCGCAGCCTCGTGTTGCCATCGCCCCCTCGCGAAATCTTAATCTACGCCTTTAAATCCTTA
>NC_051400.1:8642170-8642873 GCF_015228065.2 Penaeus monodon
GATTTATTTCCGATGAAGTGCGTCACGAGATATGATTTTAGATAATAAAAGAAATAACACAATGACAAAAGTTTTATATATGTTATTTATTCATTATTATAACGGGAAGTGTCGCGTGTGAAGCGCACGCAGACTGTCCAGCCGCAATCACAATCAATGTTTTCGTTATTTTCACGTCTCCAACATTTGAGGTTCTTGTTATTGCCGTTTCTCCAACAATCGCGTATTCGTAAATGTTTGTCCAACAATCGACGTTTTCGTAATCGTCGTTTCTCCAACAATCGACGTTTTCGCAATTGTCTTTTCTCCAACGATCGGGGTTTTCGTATATTCTCGTTTTTCCAACCAGCGTTTTCGGCTGTCACGCTTTTACGCAGTTGCACGTGGAAAAGGCCAGAGAGGATGGCGGGGCAGAACGGATTCGAAATTGGAAAATAAACTCCCTCGACGCTTGCTCTTCTCCGCTGGACCTTAGCAGCGAAAGCCGGCCATGGTCAGCGCTGAAGTTCAAAACGCCATGTCCACGGACAGCCTTTCTCTCTGTTCTCCCCCTCTCTCTGTTCTCTGTTCTCCCCCTCTCTCTGTTCTCTGTTCTCCCCCTCTCTCTGTTCTCTGTTCTCCCCCTCTCTCTGTTCTCTGTTCTCCCCCTCTCTCTGTTCTCTGTTCTCCCCCTCTCTCTGTTTCTTGTTCTCCCCCTCTCTCT
>NC_051400.1:8643128-8643391 GCF_015228065.2 Penaeus monodon
ACGCTACGCTGCCTAACGTTTCAAGAATGAGTCTGACATTTATATATTCATAAAAAAATCACCAAAAAGTAAAAAGGAAAGATATAAAACACTATCATAAAAATGAAAATGAAAATACGAACAAAACAACGCGCGTATTGTGTCGGTGACGGTCCCCCGCACATACACACGAGTGTCCCCTTACAACTTGATTTCACATTTTCTTTATCGCCGTTTATCAGCCACCCTCCTCTCCCTCTCCCCTAACACCCCTTGCTTTCTCG
>NC_051400.1:8643711-8643794 GCF_015228065.2 Penaeus monodon
GAGAGAGAAAAAAGACAAATGTCTTTCCATCCAGAAGCTCAGGTGGTTCAAAGGTTAAGGAGGGAGGGAGAGAAAGAGACATA
>NC_051400.1:8643904-8644059 GCF_015228065.2 Penaeus monodon
GCCAGCATCTTTGCGGATCTTATGGGAGGCTTTGCAAGGCACTGCAATTGCGCACTCGGACCCGGCTGTTGCTTGGGGCCACAAAATCCTGTTATGTTACACAACGAGGAAACTTCACAGGTACTGAGTGGTGATAGGCGCCACGACCCCCCCCT
>NC_051400.1:8644143-8644211 GCF_015228065.2 Penaeus monodon
AACTCTCCACACATGCACGGAAAAAAGGATCCAAAAGAAATCACTTAAACGGGTTACACAACATTTAT
>NC_051400.1:8644325-8644833 GCF_015228065.2 Penaeus monodon
GTAGAGCAGCGCATACTGCAAAATTATCGACGAAGTCAAAAATAAAATAGAGTACTATTAATAAAAAAAATCTAAGAATTTGCCCATGAAGGGCCTGTTGTATTCCGCGAAGCCTCGACCCGCCCATCCCGCCCGTGCCGACGCCATCACGCCCATGCCGCCGCCATCACGCCCCTCCGTCTGGCATCGGTGGGCGGAAGGTGTGGCTGATGTCGGTGGGGTGGTGGGCGTGCTACACATTCGTGGGCGTGCCCTCGACGTGCTTTGGCGGGCGTGCTTGCGGTTGGGCCCATGGTCCCTCGCCCCGCCCCCGCCCGCGCCAGAACGCCGTGACCTGCCCCAAAGCGCCTCGGGGCGGCCCCTTTCTCTTCCCAGAAATTCTCGGGACGAAGGAAGGAAGTAGAAAGCTTTCGTGAAATGTTAAAGAAAAAGGAGAAAAGGAAGATGGAAAAGAACTAGCTCCCAAGGCAGCTCAAAACCGTCTTTCACCTGGAGAGTGCATTGCCTT
>NC_051400.1:8644876-8645067 GCF_015228065.2 Penaeus monodon
TCACCTGTCGTTAATGAATCTGCCCGAGATAATGACAGACAGACACAACCAACCTACGAAATTCACAAGCTTAAATGGAGTTCCGTGTACGAGAGCTAATCCACGGTGCGGTTACGCGGCGGTTGCGGAACAACCTTGCGGCCGCGGTAACCTTGCTCGCACGCAGCCACCGCCATATGGTGCTACTGGAG
>NC_051400.1:8645329-8645414 GCF_015228065.2 Penaeus monodon
CAAGAATCACATGACCTTTCAATAATAATGTTTTCTCCTGTCATTCCTGCATCTCATTTGAGGGTCATCGCCAGATTCAGTCCTG
>NC_051400.1:8645478-8645667 GCF_015228065.2 Penaeus monodon
AGGTGTTGCAGTGATGGTAACTTCGTTTTTTTTTCATCTTTTTGTTTTGAAAAGGGGGGGGGGTAAGGGGAGGGGGCAAGGATTACTCATCCGGAAATGATTTGCAAGACTCATCTTTCTTTCTCTTTGTTTATGCATTATGTACTTGTTTATCTCTTATTTCTTATTCTTTCCCTTTCCTTTTTTGGC
>NC_051400.1:8645699-8646225 GCF_015228065.2 Penaeus monodon
AGTCACTACATTTACACAGGGAAGAATTCAAAATAACGGACGTAAGCAGAAGGCAATGAAAAAAATGAGACAGGAGAAAACGAGAAATGTTACTGCAAAAAAAAAAAAAAATGCAAGACAAACGGAGAAGAATGGATGTCATAATAAAAACAAATGAACAAGAGATAAGCATAAGATGTGTGAGTAGTAGGGGGGGAGGATAGAAAGGTGGGGGAGAAGGGGGGGGAGCAGACTGAGATGGGGGGGAGGGGGTAGACTATGCAGTTGAGGGCGGTGGGTAGACTGGTAGGCGGGTAATCTGGGGAGATGGGTGGGGGGGGGGAGTGGAGGGCAATGGACACTGACCCTCTAAGAGCAACACGTGTAGTTCTGAGGATACCGTTAATACTTGCATCTTTTGTTGAAGACGAGCAGAGAGATGTCCGTGCAACCGCTGGCTTGTGAAGAGGAAGAAAACACCGAGGAGTCATTTATCTTTCTTTGGAGGGATGGGGAAGCAAGGGGGAAAATGAGAGACCTTTTTTTT
>NC_051400.1:8646427-8646506 GCF_015228065.2 Penaeus monodon
TTATCTTACACAATTCCACCAACATCCAAAAGAGAGACCAGGCAACAGCAACGAAAGGGCGTCGTGGGCGTGGTCACAC
>NC_051400.1:8646525-8646712 GCF_015228065.2 Penaeus monodon
CTACGGAAGCCTTCGGGAAGAAACGACACCGATTTTAACACGTTGACACATTGCCTGCTGTGGTTTCAATTCGCTTTCGCTCGTTGACGCGATCGTGTGTTTTTGGTTTTCGTCATTTTCTCTGTTTTATGATTTGGCAGAAGTGTTATGTCGCCAAAGACACCGTCAGCATCGTTACACATAATCT
>NC_051400.1:8646761-8646967 GCF_015228065.2 Penaeus monodon
AAAGAAAGAAAAAACAAATATATATTTTTTTCTTTTCAAATTCTTACTGTCATAGATTAATTCATCAACTCATTCATGTGTTCTCCTAATATTGTTGTTGTTTTGTTATCAACATGACCTTTTGTTGTTCCTGGCGATTTATTATACAACATGCTAATTAAAATCCCACAATAACCATCGCGTAATTACTCACAAGAGAGCGGGAA
>NC_051400.1:8647050-8647124 GCF_015228065.2 Penaeus monodon
CCATAAACACATACTCTCATCCCCAAAAAGTACAACGCAATTTCCGACGATCGAAATGTTATTCGTGAATTGGG
>NC_051400.1:8648054-8648139 GCF_015228065.2 Penaeus monodon
GGCCGCCAGAGAGGGAAAACAGGTGAACTTCGACTCCAAGGTGACAAACTTTCCCTCCCTTGCGGCGGCTCTGCGCGACAGTCCA
>NC_051400.1:8648517-8649238 GCF_015228065.2 Penaeus monodon
TAGTCACCTCCGCGGTAATCACACAGGAAGTTGGTCATTGTAAGGACAGCCAGCTCTTACGTGTCCTACTCCAACCCCCCCCTCTCCCCCCTCCCGCCGTCGCCTCCAAATTAAACGCACGCAAATACCAACTACACCACATTCACACCCTCATCGGAATAGTAAAGAGTTAATCTAAAAAAAAAAAAAAAACGAACCGTCGTCATCATTGCAGCGCGTATTATAAAAATCGACGAGCTCGGAAAATATTTCGTGTGAACTTTGTGAACATCGCGGCTAATGCTATACGGTCTCTCGTGTGAACTCCCACGCGCATGAACTCTGCATGAACCATGTCCCATGAACATCTTTTAGGTATCTATTATCCATTCATTTAGATTTCATCTCATTTTTTTTTTATCTATCATCTATATCTATATCTATCCATTCATCCTTCATCAACATTCATCCATTATCTATATTCATCTATCATCCATATCTATCTATTCAATTTTGCAACTATGCACTTATCCATTCGCTCATTCACCAACAAGCAAGCACAGCATCTAAAGGCTTGCAAGAAACGTTGCGCGCGCTCTGACGTCACGCGGGATGGTAAGGTAGGGGGGGGGGGGGAGTCGTTGCAATCACGGCGAGTGCAAATGATCTGCATTCAGTGCCCGTGTTGCCATTGGCGGGCGGGCGAATCGCGTTCACGAAAGGGTCGCGGCAAAGGGAGAAG
>NC_051400.1:8649408-8649476 GCF_015228065.2 Penaeus monodon
AAGAAAAAAACGAAAAAGGTGAACGAGACTGATTTTCGGATAAGTGATTTTGGGTTCGAATTTCTCGT
>NC_051400.1:8649586-8649918 GCF_015228065.2 Penaeus monodon
AATGCGATTAACAAGGCAATATCGAAGAGCAGCCTCAAGGAGAGCGAGCCAAGCGAGAGGCCACTAACCGGACGACACGACGATGAAGACGACACGGCGATGAAGACACGAGAGCGAGAACGACACAACGAGGAATACAACACGACGATGAAGACACGAGAACGAGGACGACACAACGAGGAATACGACACGACGCGAGGACGAGGCGAGGGCGAGGACGACACCAAGAGCGGCGATGCGGCAGGACATTAAGGTTCTTATCCTCGGCGGCGTCTCCCACGATAAAGTTTTTATTGACCTATTGTTCCCCTCGGGTCACGACTCCCCGGGCC
>NC_051400.1:8650438-8650803 GCF_015228065.2 Penaeus monodon
CGTGACCTCTGCTAACCTCACCTTCCTCCATACAAGAGCCACCCGCCAATCTATAGGGGAACGCACGAACTAACACACGCACCAACATGAAGATGCATACGCCACACGCGTATGTGTGTGTATGATCGTATATGCAGGGTTCTTAGACACACGCCGCCTCTCCTCCTCCCTCTCTCCCATTCTCCCTCTTTCTCCCCCTCCCTCCATCCCTCCTCCTTTCCTACCCTCCCTCAACCCCTCTACCTCCCTCCCTCTCCCTCTCTCACACACGCACACAAACAAAAATACGCACATGCATGCAGGCCGTACCTCAAGCGAGCAGGGCACAATACAAAGAACTTTTCAGCGGCCATCCCGGAACCCCG
>NC_051400.1:8651179-8651380 GCF_015228065.2 Penaeus monodon
ATATGCCGGGCTCTAACCGAATCACAACCGTCTCGGGAAGAACAAATCTGTGACCTGAAAAGAGAAAGAAAAAAAATATTAGGATCGGATTCCAAAAATTTCAAAACCGTTAAATTCTGTCAAAAAAATCTGATACACAAAAAAAAAAAGACAATAAAGGGGGGGGGGGAGGCACAAACAAGACTGAAGACCGGATGACAC
>NC_051400.1:8651738-8651863 GCF_015228065.2 Penaeus monodon
ACCAAATCACAGAGAAACGAAAGAGAAGGATGACAGAAAAATGAGGGGAACAGATACGTTGGAAACAACAGCGGAGGTGGATCGCAGCCTGGGCGGAAAAGGAAGAGGAAACGCTAAATGATGGC
>NC_051400.1:8652059-8652297 GCF_015228065.2 Penaeus monodon
CGAAGACACAATGTTTCTAAAGGAACAAAAAAAGAAAAACACAACCACAACAACCAAAGGAACCATGAAATTCCACCTCAAAGAAGCAAACGATGAGAAAGTAGAAACCAGATAACCAGAACGTACACAATGGTTTATGAAGGAAAAAAAAAAGACAAAATACAAAGCGATTACGCCACACTCCCTTTCGGACTTAATGGAAATGCCTTTTGCGAACAATTTCACTTAAATAAAACTT
>NC_051400.1:8652485-8652644 GCF_015228065.2 Penaeus monodon
CCTTCCCCCCCTATCCGCCTCCTCTTCCTCCTACTACTAAGACAACTTCATCGTTCTCCTCCTCCTCCTCCTCGTCCCTCTCCCTTTTCTTTTATCTTTCAGCCCCCCCTCTCCCTCCGTTCGCAGATTCGTGACCATCCTCCGGGCCCTGAGAGGCGG
>NC_051400.1:8652675-8652765 GCF_015228065.2 Penaeus monodon
ACGGCCACGGACAAGCGTCGTCACGAAACTCACGAATTTCACGGCCTCATCTCTCCTCGCCCTTCAACACATGGCAATTACGAATTATTA
>NC_051400.1:8653067-8653258 GCF_015228065.2 Penaeus monodon
AGGCGAAAAAAAGAGGAGCTTAAAGACCTCTCGCCCCCCCCCCAAAAAAAAGGGCAGCCATTCAGCATCAACGACGCAGACACACAATCTTTACTCTCGTTCTCCTAATTTCATTCATCTGATTTCACGACCACAACTTGATCCCGCTCGCGTTAAAACAGATTCCCGTCTGACATTATATCCACCACGAG
>NC_051400.1:8653289-8653499 GCF_015228065.2 Penaeus monodon
CACCGATATAATGGCAGTCGCATAAAAGCTTCCGTAATTATATCACAAAAAACTGAAATAAAAATAAAACATGAACGCGTCTGACGTATGGCAACACCGCGCTTACACCTGTTGCCCTCAGTCACGTCCACGTAATGTCGAGCGGCAACTTTAATTTTCCGGAATATTACATGACAGCCGCCACGCCGATATCTACAACAACGAACGAAC
>NC_051400.1:8653579-8654807 GCF_015228065.2 Penaeus monodon
TATGAAACGTGATGATGATAATAAAAGACAACAATAATAACACCATCCATTGCATATCGAACCCTCTAAACACAACGTAGCCATTTTTTTTTTAGCTCTTATCGTCCCGCAGTTGAATGATGTAACAACAAAGTAACAACAGAGCCAACCCTCATTGTCTCCAGCTGTGAAGGCCGCGTCCATACGACTTCCTGCAGCGTGTAACCTGCCCATAGCGAGGCGCAGTTCCCTATCCAGAGCGGCGAATTACCTTGTTTGATCTTTAAATGCACATAACTTTTTTTGGAGATGGAAGACCCAAGGCAATGGCGTCGTTTCTCTGGACTTAGGACAAGAAAGAAAATCCTTTCGTTTTTATTTAACAGAAGAGGTATTTTTCAGCTGTAAGAGAGACAGAAGAACCAAGACAAAGAATAAAGTGTCGACTGCGTCTGATCCGACCGACCGACGCGGAACTAAGCAAACGTTCTCCATGTTGTCCTAACGCTAACGTTCCTCGTGGCAGAATGGACGAAAAGTGATGCTGTAACCTCAGGAATCGACATTTAGGAAATAACAGAAGCCGCGACAAAGGTCCGCTATCTTAAAGAACGCTCTGTGCTATTAAGCCCTAATCTCTACAAAGCAGTACTGGAGGACGGGAAGGCTACAGCAGGGTTCAGTCAGCCGCTGCGCCTCCATCTACACAGCTGACGGCGCCATCCAGGCTGACACCCAGCTCCGGACGACCACCAGCCTTCGGGTTACGCTCCACAGGAACGGAGACGCTAACCGCCTCGAACACCTGACGACCCCCCACCCCCCACCTCACACACAGACGGACGCAGACGCCGATCACCCACGCACGCTCCTCCGCTCTTCCCTTTGACGTCTCGATGAATCGGGAGAATGCATCGCACGGCTGACGTCTGATGTCAGTCGCCGCTGACGCCGGTCCTCAAGACGCATCGCTCCTCCGACGCAAACCGACCTGGGAAGACTTCCGGTACTTTCGGAAGGCAGTGACGTCAGCAAACCGCCGGGTCGTTGTTCCTGCGCCCACGGGATCGTCGCGAACGAACGAACGACCAGGGTACAGAGAGCCCCTGGGGGAACGGGGGAACGGGAGGCGGTGAGAACACGGAACCACGGAATGCTCGCACACGACGAAGAAATGGACTGTCGGAATGGCTCTTCTGCCCCTCCTCCTTTTAGTCTGCCTTTCCCTTCGCTTCGCTTCTTTCAGCGG
>NC_051400.1:8654869-8655265 GCF_015228065.2 Penaeus monodon
TTTCCACCCATTCTCAAGCAGAACTTGCTTCACCACGTCCCAACCACATCCAAATCGAAACATCTTTAATACAGGAAAAAAAAAAACTTTAAAAAATCAAGCTTTTTTCAGACTTCCAACTAAAAAAAAAAGCTCTAAATTGCCAGCTGATGCACAAGCGCCTCTAAACTGAAGCTAAACGATGGACACCGATACACGCCGAAGGAGCCCCGCCGCCCGCAGCCGTCGGGCCTCATTCCGCGGCAACAGATGTGTAATTGCCACGAGGCCCGGGCGTGAGACGGCCACTGCGGCGTCGGCGATTTGGGTTCCTTTATGCCGGCTCCTGGCGTCGACAGGGACACCCGCTCGAGCGGCCGTGCACCGTCGGGATGCGAATTTACCGCCGAATCGACT
>NC_051400.1:8655499-8655926 GCF_015228065.2 Penaeus monodon
TCCCCCTCCCCCCGTGCGGAAACAAAAATCGAGGAAAAAGAAAAAAATTAATTCGTTATTTCAAGCTTTCTCGTCGCGTCGCTTTCCAGATGATGAACCGCAGAGCCGAGGCGATGGCTCGAAACGAGTCAACACCTGCGCGATAAATGCCTTAACGAGAGCGACCTGCTGGCAAACGACATGATTACGTAAAACTACCTCAAGTCTATCGAAGTTTCGAAACGGGCTAATTTACGTTAACCCGAAACGGCTCTCCCCCCCAACGCGAGAAGCCGTCCGGGACGCCATTAGGAGAGAAAAAAACGAAAAATACATAATTGCAGAGACAGTTGACAAGTGTCACGTGTTGACAAGGGGTAAACACGCCCCCACAATACCCCCCCCACTAGGGCACAGCCAATCAGAGTGAGGGAACCTGCTTACTGAT
>NC_051400.1:8655976-8656585 GCF_015228065.2 Penaeus monodon
ACAACACCATCATCCATACTATTTTTTTCACACTTTTTATCTCATTGAGGCAAACATGCACATGACAGGGTGCTGATAATAATTACCGTATAACTGACAGGTTTGTGATGATAATTATTTGACATACAACGATGTTATTCGGACGTGTTGCACTCGGGCAATCATCACCTACCTGTCAAGTACACCTTCGCCTCTAAAAAGGAATAAAGTGTACCTCAAGTGCGAAATCTGGGTAATATACACCTTTCTTCCACGATCAACGACCTCTCTCCTTCATACTTATTCTAATCGCTATAACCACTTTCCATCTCCCTTATCTTTACTTCTTACAGTTATTTCTTATCTGTCTTTCTTCCTCTTCTTATCTCACCCCCATCTGCCTCTCTTCCTTAACACACACACACAAAGGCTTTCACAGAAGTACATTCAGAGCGACAAGAGATTTTCAAGAGCTGCCATTGAATAACAGACAGGAAGATGGGAGGTTAAGAGCTGGAGAGAGGAGAGAGAGTTGCAAAGCTAGATACACAGATTGATAAACAGATACAAAATGGTGGGAGAGGTATACGGAGGAAGGGAGAGGGGAGAAGAGGAGAGACGGAAGGAGGA
>NC_051400.1:8656700-8656865 GCF_015228065.2 Penaeus monodon
ATGAGAGAAAAAATGAATCACGATCACAGGAACGTCCATCTCTGTCCCGTGTTCTCTCTTGCAGAACGGACGTGCGCGAAACACGACGCCCAGACAAACCTAGAGATACAAGAACAGAAAGAGAGACACACACGCATGTACGCACGCACACGTAAAGAAAACAAA
>NC_051400.1:8657033-8657188 GCF_015228065.2 Penaeus monodon
CAGAGAACACTGGGGCTGCCATCAACATGCCCACGGGCCCGGCTATACTGCAGAATCATGGCCAAGTGCCCTGGAGACTCGCTCCATTGACCTCGGCATCTTCGCGCTCCGTGTCGCGCTCGAGCCAAAGGAACAATTAGATCCTGTTTTGCAAC
>NC_051400.1:8657551-8657692 GCF_015228065.2 Penaeus monodon
AGGGGTTACAAAAACATTTCAGGAACAACGGGTCATGCTATTACGAAATAGAACAGATCATATAAGATTAAATTGTGTAAAACGAAATGAAGGAGAAATGCACAGAGCACAGCCGCCAGAGATGTTTAAATTGCAGAAACA
>NC_051400.1:8657922-8658106 GCF_015228065.2 Penaeus monodon
ACAAGATTCTTTCCCTGCCTTCACTCCTCCCTGCCTTCAGACCCTCCGCCCCTTCCCTCCCCCCACCCTTCCCCCAGACAAACCGCCCCTCCTGTCATGTTCTCGAGGCAGCCGGCCCTTCGCGTCACACACTCTACACGCACTTACACGCCTTTCCTTCGTTATCTCAGGCAGATAGTGTCAT
>NC_051400.1:8658397-8658503 GCF_015228065.2 Penaeus monodon
ATGTCGGGAACCGCAGGGAAGCATGGAAGCAGATAAGCAGGTAAGCAGAGAAGCAGGTATGTAGGGAAGCAGAGAGATTCTACGTGTGTGTAATCCCCCCCCCCCC
>NC_051400.1:8658617-8658789 GCF_015228065.2 Penaeus monodon
CAGGGAAAAATAATCATTTCTAAAACTCGCTTACTGAATACAAACCGAAAACAGAGCAGCGCCGTAGCAGACAGATTCCCAGGATAGGCCTACAATAAACCTAGTCCGGCTAACCTTGGCTTGGTATGCGGTCCGGACGATATAATAATCCTAGAACACTTACCTGGGGCGG
>NC_051400.1:8659036-8659158 GCF_015228065.2 Penaeus monodon
CCTATTACAAATTTCATGTTAGAACCTAACCGACCCTACAAGAGAACAAAAAAATCCCTATTAACAAAACAAACAAACAAAGTCGCGTGCATGATATCCGTTTTCTTTACTGGAAGACGACC
>NC_051400.1:8659194-8659276 GCF_015228065.2 Penaeus monodon
CGCGGATAATTTTACAAAGTCCCTCAAGCATTATCCTTGAAGTGTAATGGATGAGGACAGGCGTAGAGCCCCCTGCAGACGC
>NC_051400.1:8659657-8659778 GCF_015228065.2 Penaeus monodon
TCCAGACCAACTGAACAGGTTTAAGAAAGCATTTAAAGTGGAGAGCGTGAGGTTATAACGGGAGACGAGATGACGCCACTTACACCCCAGTGGCCTCAATAAAGCCAATCTTTTTCTACGA
>NC_051400.1:8659890-8660087 GCF_015228065.2 Penaeus monodon
AAAAAAGAGACAAAAGGCAAAATGATAGAATGAGAGAAAATAGAAAAAAAAAATTGAAAGTAACAATCTCGACAGAACAATTGGTCAATATATAATTTAGTGAAGAACTTAGCTAAAAAGGGATACGAGTGAATCCAGGCAAGGAAGGCAGACGAACTTCACAGAAGAAATTGGAAGTGGAAACAAGAGCAATCAGT
>NC_051400.1:8660120-8660956 GCF_015228065.2 Penaeus monodon
ACAGGAAAAGAAGAAAATGAAGCTGAAAAACGGAAATGGAAATCTGAACGGAAGTCCTTTACCCATCCCGCGAGGTAAGGAGGGAGACAAAATCTACGGAGATCACACGCCAACTTTGAACCACTCGCGATGAATCATGAATATTGCAGACTTGGCCGCAATCGTCACCAGGCGAGATTGGAATAACCCGAATGCACGAGAGTCAAATCGGGAAGGCATCAGTAATCAAAACCCGCAAATCTTATCTCCCAAAAAAGGCGAAGTCGAATTTCGTATTTTGGGATTGGTCATCGCGTGTGCCTTTTTTGGGGGAAACCTCTGGAGACCGGCCAAAGGTCAGGACACCGACCCTTCCTGACCTTCGCTCCGGTACTCTCGATCTGGCAGCCGCCGAGAAACGTGTGAGCGTGATCATTTCGGTAAAATATGCGTTAGAAAAAAATGAGAAATAGATTAAAAAAGATTGAAAAAATACGTCAACTTTGCGTGTTTTTATCTTTATTTTACCAAAATCTGCATGATCTACCTCTCGAACACGACTCTCAAAATAAAATGATGCTGGTTCTTATCTCTACCATAGCTTTAACGCACGCCCTAATCAACACTTCATTCATAACCTCACACTGCTACCTCCTCTCCTCCCGCCCCCCACTCCTGAACCTCGCTCCTTCCAGTCCATTCACTCCCTTCCCCCCCCCCTTCGCCCCTTTTCTCTCACCACCCCCTCCTCTACCCCCCCTCCCACCAGCTCTTCCCTCCCTCCCTCCCTCCCTCCTCTCTCAAATATATCCCCCTCAACCCTTCTTTCGACGCCCCTCTCCATCCCTCTAATATAA
>NC_051400.1:8660996-8661243 GCF_015228065.2 Penaeus monodon
TCTTCCACTGTCACGCATGACAAGAGGCGTCAATGCCACCTCTTTCTCTCCGCCTTGGTGTGTTGGCGACTTATCACGGCGCATAATAAAACGGTAACCTAATATTCTTTTTTTTCTAACTCTCTCCTTTATTTAAGTTATTAATCCCTCCTTCCTTCCTCTCCTCCTTTATCGTTATCTATCTTTGTTCTCTCACTTAGGTACACACATGATCAACTAATTACAAGAATAATACAACAGATTAGAA
>NC_051400.1:8661262-8661407 GCF_015228065.2 Penaeus monodon
AAGGTTATTCTTGTCTCAAAAATTGCGCCAATTAACAGGTGACATTACGCGAAACCAAAATAACACAAAAACAAAAAAATAACTAAAACAAAACAGCTCATTTAAACTCCATTTCCTAAACCTGACCTTAAGATAGTGAGAGCGA
>NC_051400.1:8661453-8661576 GCF_015228065.2 Penaeus monodon
TGGGTGTAAAGACCTACCCCCCCCCTCCATAATGCGAGGGTGGGGCCACGCAGAGTCGTCAAGAATGACTGCCATTACCGCGTCATTCTCGAACACAAACCATACATTCATGGTCTTTATAAA
>NC_051400.1:8661668-8662429 GCF_015228065.2 Penaeus monodon
TCCCCCCTTCCCCCTTCTCCCCCCCCCTTCCCTCACGCTTAAGGAATAGCCCTAATCCTCCCTCCATCGCCCTGAATTATCCGAGCATTAACACCCTCACGATGTTGCCACCTGCGTTCGAATTGTTGTCCGAAAAGCCGAATTTCGTGTCAATAGCCACATTTTCAAAACAAACACACAAACGCTACTTACACATACGCATGACAAACCACAGAAACTTTTATAGTAGTAAAATCGCACGCAAAGCGCCCCCGCACAAACGCACGCACAAAAAACATTCCTCCACGCCCGCAGGCCTTACGAGATTTTCGAGAATACGTGACGGTCTGTAACCATCACGACCCCGACTCTGCTCTACAGGGCAGTGGGCGGGGTGGGCGTCGACGCCCGAGGACCTACCCTAGACGCTCATCAGCGCTCAAAGCTCCACTAGGCTACGTCTTTTGAGGACTACGCAGCCTCAGCCTACGCGGACGATCAGACAAAACCCTACGCTGGAAACCGAGGACGCTATGACGGATCTAGCTTTCTCCTGTCGTTTTCCTTCTTTTCCTCGACAAGTCAAATGCAAAATTAGAGAACAACAGATAAAAGTAGAACGACAGAGAGATGGATATGCTGCCGAGGCGATGGCTAAGCTGCCCCCGTGACTCCGAGAAATTTCAACCGAGCATCCTGCAATACCTGGTCGGCTGGACGCTGATGCTACGCTGTCAGGGAGCAAGCGACTCGAACGTTGGGCGCCCCTGACCGACGTGGGT
>NC_051400.1:8662471-8662706 GCF_015228065.2 Penaeus monodon
CCCTGTGTAGCAGCTGCCCCCCCTCTCCCCCGCCTCGCGTGACCTTGGCCCTGGGGAACGCCAGAAACCAGTTGGCACGCCAGCAAAGCGGCTACAGGGGGTCCCTTAAAGATGTTCGCGTCGCCCGGCCATCGGACAAGACACCGAACCCACACTTGTTTTCGGATAATCTGGTCCCTTTTAACGTAGCCATGAACGGATTGCAAATGGGGGAAAGGGGGCGGGGTGTAAGGGT
>NC_051400.1:8663011-8664137 GCF_015228065.2 Penaeus monodon
AATGGCGCATGAACACTTCTGGGTTGTTGTCAAGCAGCCAGCTCTTCTGTATCGCCTCCTCCTGTCGTTCTCTCGGAGGTCGTGCGCCATCATCCCAGGCCGTGGTAGTCAGGGAAAGGGTAACGAAGACATAGATCGAAAGATAAAATGGACTCCATGGTATTTAACACGCATCTTTGGTCTGAAAGGAGAGAGAAAAAATCGCCTACACTTTCAACGCCTAAGCCCCTCTACCCATGACTCTTAGCTATGGGCGCAGAGCCTCGTCCCGCCGCCCACACCGGGTCCGCCCACGCGCCTCGTGACGGGATTCCATCGCCGCTATTGTCAATTCGCTCCTTTTGGATGAACTCACGGCCACCCCCATTAGCCCTTCCTCGCACCCCCTTTGCCGTCATGCATGCCGCCCTCGGATGCCTTCACACGCGCCCTCGTTCCGACGCCGCCCTCGGACGCCGTCACACGCGCCCTCGTTCCGACGCCGCCCTCGGACGCCGTCACACGCGCCCTCGTTCCGACGCCGCCCTACGTCAGAGCGTGCGTTAGAGGCTCCCTTGGACTCCTTCCAACACTCTCGGGGGCATCGGCCACTTCGCAAGGCTGACTGACTGACCCCTTTGCCCCCTGTCCCTGTTCCTACCCTCACCCTTATCCTTACCGCTCTCCCTTTTGTTCAAGATCAGCTTTATCCTCGTGGGCGGAGGAGAAACAGGGATGGAGAAGAACGGACGGGAAGAAGAGAAGGAAACGAAAGGGGAAAGGAAGGAAAGATGGTTCGAGGGTAAGATGGAAGAAGAGGGAGAGGGAAGGAAAGAGAGAAGGAAAGAGCGGGAGGAAAAGAGGAGGAGAAGGTGTAAGGAAGAGTAGGGAGCGAACGAGGACCTTTTACTCGTCCCTGTGAAGAGAGAAAACTATTGCGACGCCATTACCTGCACTCTCTTCCTATAGCAGATGGGTAGACGTGGGGGGGGGGGTGAAATGACCAGAAATTCAACTTGGAAAAAAGTTTTATTCTCATTTTCGTCGCCCTCTCTTGGAAGTCCCAATTAGCCGGAACTATAAAAAGCACAATAAATGGATATCTCACCGGCTAGGACGCTGTAACCTGGGTAATTTACCTTCCTTT
>NC_051400.1:8664248-8664356 GCF_015228065.2 Penaeus monodon
AACCTTCGAGTCTCAGGTGTACAAAGCACATCTCAGCGTGCATTCCACGGAGCAAGTGCGTCGGACTGATGGGGGGGAGAGACGATGAGGGAGGGATGGTGAGCGGGA
>NC_051400.1:8664640-8664913 GCF_015228065.2 Penaeus monodon
CGCGACCCTCACTCTCCACCGGGTGAAGGGTCAGTCACCCCGCACAGCCTTTCTCGTCACTATAATACATAATCCGGTAATGGGCAGCGCAGGTATGGATGACGAGGACGCCCCCCCCCCCGACCCCCTATGCAACAATGCAAGGAAGCAAAGGATTACCGGCTCGGGGAGAGTCCTGAGACGCCCCTCGCTCGAGAAATCAATTTAGAATTCACACGACCGAGGAGCACCGACCTCGCCCACCTGCAGGGAAGCGCGCGAACAGGTATGTGA
>NC_051400.1:8665285-8665436 GCF_015228065.2 Penaeus monodon
AGGGTCAAGATGCTGATGATAATTTATTCCCCCTTGTCTCGTCCCCTCGGCGACCCGAGGTGGACCCAGGCGAAACGTGCTGAAAGAAAATCCTTCAGTCTCCACTTGTTATAACGGTAAAGGCGCTGTGCTTCCGTGTATTACCTCCTTT
>NC_051400.1:8665520-8665863 GCF_015228065.2 Penaeus monodon
TACCCTTCTAACCCACCCTCCTCTTTCCGATCACCCCCACCCCCACCCCACAGCGCCATAACACAAAGCCACTTCCTACAATGGAAGGTCACGGGATCGCTCGGCACAATCAAGCCCCGCGGAAAAACCAGGTCAAATTACGAGCGCCGAGGTCACCACGCCTCACCGCCACCCCCGTGCGTTATCCCGGTGCGGGTCAGAGAAGGTCGGCGGGCAAATTGGACATTTAATGGGTTAATGGGCACCGAGATCGCCGTGCTTTCCGCTGAACCGAATCGCAGAGGGCGGACGGAGCTCCAGGATCCGAGGCATAACGTGATGGCATGATATCGGGAGGTTAAAT
>NC_051400.1:8665974-8666080 GCF_015228065.2 Penaeus monodon
ACTTTGCTGAATTCATAACAAAAATAACAGCTCTTACGCCACGTTTACTTCCTTGACGAGTCTCGACATGTGCCAAAAAAAAACAGAGAAAAAGCGCGCGGATCTC
>NC_051400.1:8666212-8666382 GCF_015228065.2 Penaeus monodon
CAAGCCAAGACCAGTTACCAAAGTGCATGACAATTAGCGTTATCATGTTCCTGATTGCAGACATACTGCATAAGATATGGCTAACTCTCGCAAGCACCTTCCGGTCTGAATGCATGACCTTTCCCCGCCTACGCGTCTACAAAAGAAAGGGAAGACGAAGTAGGAAAAAA
>NC_051400.1:8666954-8667372 GCF_015228065.2 Penaeus monodon
TCGCCGTGTTACAGTGCGTTAACTGAAGACTGTGAGCATGTGGTGTGAGAAATACCATTAGGAATATAGATTCCCTCTTTCCCCTTTTCCCATCCCCACTCCCTCCCTATTCACCCTCTCTCAAAACCGACGCGTCCGAATTCCCCGACTAGAGCAAAAATACACCTAACCAAGATCCATCACCACAGCAGCAGAATCAACAGAACACAAAAGCAGCATCCGACGGGGACGGCGTCTCTATGGCAACCACCGCGCCCAAACATGACAATTACAGCTTGGCCAATCGGACCATCGCCAGGCCGGGCTATTTGCCATCCCTGGGTACGTTTGGGGTCGTCTTCGTTCGCGCGGCCATTCCTAGGAACGCGGTGAAGGAGCGGGTAATAAAAGCTTAGGCAAGTAAATGAGAAAATGAGGG
>NC_051400.1:8667397-8668725 GCF_015228065.2 Penaeus monodon
GACGAGACGGTCAACGTCACCGGATTAGCATGCAGAACCGAGTGTTGCAAGACAGCGGTTTGCAACGGCTCGTGGTCCTGCATCTATGAGCAGAATTGGCTTTTCGCCGAAGCGAATTTTCTTCTCGCGACCCTCGGAGCCAAAACGAATTCCTTTCTTTTCGTCAAAGCCGGCGATCGCCACGCTGATGACGGAGATCGTGACGTGCTCGCAAGGCGCTGTCAGCGTGGACAGCGATAAACAGCATCTTGCTGACGCTTCCCCCCCCTCCCCTTCTCCCCTGGGCTTTCGGACGGGGCTAAACACCGGCGCCGTCCTGCTGGCCCTCCTCAATCATGTTCAGGGGAAGCCGCGGGTGTGACGTCGCCTCGAACAGGAATCGTGCTACCTACGCCCCTCTCTCCACATTATTTCCCTCTCACCCGCTTCTGCCTTTCTCTTTTTTCTGTTATCGACGCTTCTCTCCTCTTCTCCTCCCTCCCGGCGTGTAGGCTTCCTCGCCTTTCACTTTTCAATGACTCGATATCTCTGGATCTTTATTTCTCGATTCATTTCGGTTTCTGGCCGTCGTGTTCCTCATTACAAGTTACTAAAGGACGGAAATAAAAGAATTCGCAACACCGGCCCTGTGTTAAAAGGACCCAGCTTTCTCCCTCACACCGACCACCCTTTACCCTTAACTCCCTCCTGTGTTACCGACTGCCCTTTCGCTTCTGTGGGCAGTGACCTGTATCACCCTCAGCTGCCAGGGAAAAATAAATAAACGTACCGACGAAAGACAGAAAAAAAAGAAAAAACAGACGAAATTCAAGTAAAACAACGGGACGACAGACGAATTTTAAAAAAATAATAAAAAATAAACACCGAAATCCAATCAGACAGAACAACGGGAACGGAAACATATGGTAATCAAAAGGAAAGTTCAAAATCCCATAAATAACACACAACGAAAGACAAACCAACAGATACAAGAAAGCTCGAAACCCCAAAGGCAATACAAACCGAATGACAACCGATTTCATAAACCAAAAATGGGAGATCGAACCCCAATAAACGAAACAACCGGACGACAGACGAATTCGCAAACCAAAAGAAAGTCCGACATTCCGATTCCAAACCTCTATCGACGCGGAAGTTGAACCCTCAACGAGATCCGGGTTTTCTCGTCGAGTTCGAACTAATGAAGTCATTCGGACGCAGCCTCGCGGTAGACTCGATCTCCGGCGCCCGACTTCAGAGGCCATTCGTAGGGCTTAATGCAGTCGTGCTAGTGCTTGCTCACGCGATGCAAGGCCCCGGGGAAGCAGAAGGCGCGCACTACTTTCCCC
>NC_051400.1:8668976-8669190 GCF_015228065.2 Penaeus monodon
CGTGCGTACGTGAAGCCCCAGCAAGTCCAAACAAAGCACGACTCCCCCCCCACCAACTCCTCCCCCTCTATCCCCCACTCGCTACCATTAGCAGCACAGAGACCAACAAGGCAGCCGTTTCTGACTACTGGCATTTAAAGGGAAAAGGCAAAAGAAAAAAAAATCTAACCACTGTTGAGCTTAACAATACGTAACGCGCTCATTATCACAAATG
>NC_051400.1:8669242-8669423 GCF_015228065.2 Penaeus monodon
AGCACGCGATCACAAAAATCACCCACACACTCATACACAAGCACGCGATCACACAAAAGAGAGAAAAAAAGCAAACACACAGACACACAAACTCTGCAACATCAGCGCAAGAATTTAATGAGATCAAACATGTATACTTCCTTCCTTATACCCGTCTTGTTGAAGACCTCGTTCACTGACC
>NC_051400.1:8669478-8669590 GCF_015228065.2 Penaeus monodon
ATCGTTCTTTTGTTTCAGAGGACGGACGAAATGAGGGCAATGCGAGGACAGCGAGGTTAGTACAAAACACAGTGGCCAAGAAAGACAAAAAAAAAACGAAGCCAACCTAACG
>NC_051400.1:8669742-8670389 GCF_015228065.2 Penaeus monodon
GCGCAGTGCAAGTCAACGTGCCACAAACCCGTCGGTCGGGTGGAACCTGCCGAACCTCTTCTGTTACACCCACCGTCCGCCGCTTGTGAGGTGACGGCGACGTGTGAATGTGGCGCTGGATGGAGGCGATATCTGGCGGGACTGACGACGGCGGAGGAGCCACACGATGGAGAAGGCAGTGGTGGAGGAAAATGACGATGGAGGAGACAATGGTGGAGGAAAATGACGATGGAGGAGACAATGGTGGAGGAAAATGACGATGGAGGAGACAATGGTGGAGGAAAGTGGCGATGGAGGAGACAATGGAGGAGACAACGGTGGAGGAAAATGACGATGGAGGAGACAATGGTGGAGGAAAATGGTGATGGAGGAGACAATTGTGGAGGAAAATGACGATGGAGGAGACAATGGTGGAGAAAAGTGGCGATGGAAGAGACAATGGTGGAGGAAAATGACGATGGAGAGACGCGGAAGGGGAGACAACCAGCAGAAGACGAGCGGTGGCGAAGACAAACGATCGAGAAGATGGCCAACGATGGAAGAACTCGTGCCAGCAGCATTGCTTTACACAGCCTAATTAATTCTACTCTTAGCTCGAGACCGGCTGCGCATGGTGAGCACGTGGGCAAAAGGAGAAAAGAGCACGT
>NC_051400.1:8670603-8670689 GCF_015228065.2 Penaeus monodon
CTGTGCCTCAAGATAACCGAACAAGAGCAAGATCACTACTTAGCACCGCGTTGTAGTCTCCGAGCTCCCCGCCAGGCTGCAAGAAA
>NC_051400.1:8671040-8671242 GCF_015228065.2 Penaeus monodon
CCTCCCTGCTTCGGTCGTGAATGAAAATGCTCCCGACATCTTGACCTCCGGGTGACTTGCACTAAATCATGACAATAGTTTAACTTGAATCGACGTTGAATATCTGATTCATGTGACGTAAAAGAAAAGAAATAGAAAAAAAAAATCAGGGAGCAAAAGAAACGCGACCGGGCGGCGATACCTTTGGCAATGATGCTGTAAC
>NC_051400.1:8671429-8671497 GCF_015228065.2 Penaeus monodon
GCGTGGAATCAAGGGGCAGGTACGAGAGCCAAGTTACTATTGTGGAAAACTACCAATTCAGCCACGCA
>NC_051400.1:8671882-8672650 GCF_015228065.2 Penaeus monodon
TATAGTACAGTATTTACACACATGCGTTCCACCAATCGCTCTTTCCTCTCCCCATCTTTCTCTCCTCTTTCCTCTCCCCATCTTTCTCTCCTCTTTCCTCTCCCCATCTTTCTCTCCTCTTTCCTCTCCCCATCTTTCTCTCCTCTTTCCTCTCCCCATCTTTCTCCCCTCTTTCCTTTCCTCTCCTTCTCCTCTTCCCCCTTTATTCTCCTTCTCCCCTTCCCCCCCTTCCTTTTCTTCCCTCTCCCCTTTCCTCTTCTCCCCCCCCCCTCCATTAATTACAAATCAGATCATAATCCTGATCAACCCGGTCGTTGCCTCGCTTTAGCAGGGCAGGATGGCGAAAACTGCTGCGAGTTTTTGCAAGGTTTTGAGGGAACGTGGAAGGTTGGGAAGAGGGGGTGGGGAGGTTGGGAAGAGGGGGGGAAGGTTGGAAAGGGGGAGGGGAGGATGGGGGAGGAGTAGGGGATGAAACAAACAAGCAAAACAAAGTAACAACAATAATAAAAAAAAAAAAAAAAGGAAATCGATCATTTAATACCCCCCCCAAAAAAAAAAAAAAAAAAAAAAAAAAAGTAGTCCAACATCACATCGACTCCTTGCAACGGCATTATCAACACAAGCAACGACCCCATCCTCACACCCACCACGCACGTGTGAGCATCTACGCCCACACACCCACGAGAGTGAATGACAGCGCTAATGAATACCAAGTGGGGAGGCGTACGTACCCGTACTAAGCTCGAGGCAGAGGAAGGGGAGATGGGG
>NC_051400.1:8673166-8673231 GCF_015228065.2 Penaeus monodon
AGCAAACCGGGCATTCCAGTCCATAACGAGTGAGATAGTGTTCCGCAAGGGTTAATAAAATAAAA
>NC_051400.1:8673361-8673882 GCF_015228065.2 Penaeus monodon
TAGAGTAGAACGGCGAACAGGGAAGGGAGAAATCGGCCGAAAAGAGGGAGAAAAGATGATGGAAACAAGGAGGGGAAAAGAGCGGAAAGGACCCCCCCCCTTTCCCCCCATAACACCCCCCCCCCTCTTTCCCCGCTGCATAAAAGGTGGGCGTCGTGGGCGTCGTCCCATAAGCTAATGATCAGCCCAGTGATGAAAACCGGTAGCGCGGAGGGAGGGATTAAAATGGAGTGTGCGTGGAGGGGGGTTAATGGAAGAGGTGGGGAGGGGAGGGGAGGGGAGGGGGGAGAGGGGGGAGGGCGAGGGGTAAGAGGAAAGGGAGGGCAAGGGGAGTGGGAGGAATAGAAGGAAGGGGAAAAGGAGGGGAGGGAAGAGGAAAGGGAAGGAAGGGGAGGGAGTGGGAAAGGTAGAAGAAAGGGGAGGGGGGAGGGTAGAAAGGAGAGGGTGGGGGCTAGCAGGAGGGGGAAGCTGATGAAGGGCGCTTGATTGAGGACTGCGGACGAGGGAGGAGCAGGTGTAGC
>NC_051400.1:8674156-8674366 GCF_015228065.2 Penaeus monodon
CTAACCAAAACGAAGACCGCCCAACGAAATAAAAAAAGGGGGGGGGGGAAACACAAGGGAGAATGATAAAGGAGAGGACATGGCGCAGCGCACGAGGCAGCAGCAGCAACAGTATCTTCAGTCCATGACACCATCACTTGCACTGACTTGCTACGAGACGCCCCTAACCTGTTCTCTCGCAAGCCGACGTGTACTACGACATACCACCAA
>NC_051400.1:8674629-8674777 GCF_015228065.2 Penaeus monodon
GAATCCTGCGTTGAACCCCACCGCTGACGCCAAGAACCAGCTTCGGCGATGATGGTGCTTGTCTTAGGGGAAAAAAAAAGTTATATGAATACTTCATTCTGTGCGATTTAAAACCAAATCTACACGGGCGGAGATAAAAGATAAATTT
>NC_051400.1:8674918-8674997 GCF_015228065.2 Penaeus monodon
AATGGGGTAAAACTAAAAAGAGAATATACAAAAGAGAGGAGGAGAGAGGAGAGACAGACGACGATACGAGGGAAATTGG
>NC_051400.1:8675051-8675185 GCF_015228065.2 Penaeus monodon
GAGGATATACACAACCTCGGATCCGTCCATGGGGGCAAGACTTTCACCACTTCCCGACCAGCTAATTAACACACGCAATAAAAAAGACATTATTGCACCTCACTCTCACCCCCCCTACCCCCCCCCCAACCTAA
>NC_051400.1:8675352-8675477 GCF_015228065.2 Penaeus monodon
TATTTTAACAAACCCGCTGAAAGAAGACAGTCACCCGGCCGGAGCCTTGGAGAGTAAACCTACGACTTCCCCGGACGGAAACCTCGGTCTGATCTACATCTTCCCGTCCAAAGCGGCTGGAAACC
>NC_051400.1:8675504-8675602 GCF_015228065.2 Penaeus monodon
GAGGCTGTCGGTCCTGCTTTCACGCCGAGATTCAATGTCGAAGCACGAGACGAAGCCACACTTTTTTTTTTGACGGGGGTGGGGTGGGGGGCGAAGAA
>NC_051400.1:8675692-8676437 GCF_015228065.2 Penaeus monodon
CAAAGAAATCACTTTAGCAGAAATGATCACCAGAACGCGGGGACAAGATCAAGCTCGGCCGAGGAGGGACCAGACCCGCACGCGAGGATGCATTTCCCCCACTCCGGCGACCCTCTGCCCTGCTCTGTTCTGGGATATTTGGGGTAAATTTCCTGGGATGTTCTGCCACAAGAACGCGCATGGCGAGTGGCCGAGAGGAGCGCGCCGGAGGCCAAGTTGCACAGGTTTTCACTCAAGAGCTCTCGCGGCATTAGACCCAAGTTGCGGAAAATGATCCCTACGCCACCGGGGCGTAAGGGCGATCCACGCTGCCGCCGCCTCGCCAGACATACGGCCACTCGCCTCTCGCCGCGAAGGAGCTCAACGTAAAGCGAGTAGCAAGAGTATGTGAAGGAATTGGCCATCCCGCCGTGAGAAATCCCCGCCGCAGGATCCTCTCCACCCGGCGCCCAGCTCTTCCTTGCCGCAAACATCACGCTCATCACATCCCGACCCGAGCACTGGCTACGGCGAATCCACCCCCAACATCCCCAAACATCGGTCATATAACATGCCCCCCTTTACGAAATGCCGCGACGCAATCATTGCCAACCTCCGACGCCCCAGAACCCCGTCCACAGATGCCAAATCCGAAGCATACCTGCAAGACACGTCTCTGCTCGGTTTCCAAGAACTCTCACGGCCCGCCATGCATAAGCAACCAACGTCCTAACAATGCCTTTGGTAACACTCAAGACCTCTCAGC
>NC_051400.1:8676505-8676686 GCF_015228065.2 Penaeus monodon
AAAGCTCGGATGCTAAAATGACCGACACGGTGGCTGGAGTGTAATTTCTTCTTGTATACAATCTGATTTTTGTTTTCCTTTGTGCTTCGAACAGCATGAAAGATAAGAGATTGATAAGAGATTGATAGATGAGAGACGAAAAATTATACACATTTTTTTAAAGAACAAGTGAGGTGAAGTT
>NC_051400.1:8676821-8677272 GCF_015228065.2 Penaeus monodon
GCGAGCTTGCAAAGACGTACTCAAGATGGAACACCCTTAGAAACCCACCAAGTCAGTTTTTTTTCTCCCTCTTCTCTGCTATCGGCGAGAAGATGAAAAAAGAAGAATAAAAAAACAAAACACCGTGTCGACGCTATACAAAGACGAAAGACCATTCAGAAAAAATACACAAAACACGCATGCACGCTTGTTTATCGACAGCCCACAAGAGACAGCGCAAGGGTCGCTGGGTACTTGCTTTCTTTGCCGCTCTGCCTGCGTCGTGGCCGGTCTGAGGCAGTCCATTTCGCCCTCATTCGTATTCGCCATCCGTTCGCATAGCTTTTGCCATCGGCCGTCGACGATACGGATGATTAGCGAGGTTCGTAACTTGATTCACATTCGGTTTCGATATTTAAGTTCGAACTTTTGCGGTAATTTCAAGTTTACATGAAGCTTAGATCAATAATCT
>NC_051400.1:8677321-8677500 GCF_015228065.2 Penaeus monodon
ATCATCGATTTTATACACGTGTAAAAAAGTATCGAAGTGCAGCCAAGCACAGCGGCGAGTGCTTGGTTTCTTTAAAGATGGTCATCACAAGGACTGACCCAAGACCGTTAGGCACTCGAAGCTACACCAGATGAGGCTGAGGCATACTGGGAGGTCGATGCGTGCAAGGACCTCGGCAA
>NC_051400.1:8677553-8678056 GCF_015228065.2 Penaeus monodon
ATACGTCTATATGTAAATATCATTTCTGTACGCGTGTTCGCACCAATGTATATAAAACATACATGTACGAGCGTGTGCATGTAAATCAGCAAGGGGGTTAAAGGAGGTAAACGAAAGGTCACAAGAAGGTCGAACGGGGTCACGGGGGGTTCACGAGCAGTCAAAGTGAGGTCATGATCATATGCATTTTTTTTTCTTCTTAATGGCAAATCGAGCTCACCAAAGAAGGCTCCGGACGGCCCACACAGCCTATCCCGTAAACACAAGGAATTTAACTCAGACTGACCTTCGTCGAGGTATGAACAGCGGCAATTAAGATGCAAATACCAACGATGATAATGAGGAAAATGATATGCAATGGTAATATAAACGCGAGGAAATATTATCGTTGCAACAACATAGTAAAAAAAAACAAAAACAAAGGCAGAACATCTCAAAAAGGGAATTCTTCTCAGTGGCCGTAAAGATGAAAGGAAACGAGCCCGATAATTATGTTGATGATG
>NC_051400.1:8678243-8678687 GCF_015228065.2 Penaeus monodon
ACGGGAAAATGGTTTCCCCGCCGCCGCGCCGTGGGACCTGCACATCGGGTCAAGCTTTCTCAGACACAGCGAACTCATAAACCCCTTAAACTTGACGCGGATGTGTGTTAATGGCCCCGCGACATGTCTTTACTCGCTTAGTTTTGCATTTTTTTGCGAGTTAATGGCAGTTTAGGGAAATATTATACGTGGGGTTGGTAATCAATACGGTTCATTAACGCGTTACTGCTTGTTTGATCCAAAACTGATGGCGGGAACAATGACATAAGAGCAACCGCAGTAATGATGATGATATATGACAAAATATTACCCGAAATGGTAAGACAAGCGAGTTCTAACTTGCCAAACCCAGGCTAAACGAAAAGAAATAGGTAAAAAAAAAAACGAGGCAGAAAATTACTAATTTGAAACCATTACAAGCCACTCCCAACCCCCGAAAACGTG
>NC_051400.1:8678791-8678984 GCF_015228065.2 Penaeus monodon
GCTGCATGATCGGGTTGTCAGGCACCGGGCAAGGCAGGCAGCAGGACACAAAGAGCGGGCATGCGCCAGTCACCCCTGTCAGGCAACTATAACGGGGAAGGGGGTGGGGGTATTAGAGTCAGGGGCTGTGGTAACGGGGAGAAGGGAGGGGGCAGGGTGTGGGTATAAGATGTAGGGGTATTGGGGGAGGGGG
>NC_051400.1:8679250-8679569 GCF_015228065.2 Penaeus monodon
TGTCGAAGCTACTTGTTCTTCACCTCCCATTTTCCTTCTCCTAATCCTTTCTCCTTTCCATTCGTAACCCACTTCGACTACTTAGGTTTTTTTTTAAATCACCCCTATCCCCCCGACTTCCATTTAATCACTCCGTTTCTGCTCCTACTTAAACCACCCCGTCCGTTTTCCTTTACTCCCTAAAGACAACACACACTACATGCGAACTTAATGTTTTACGCCTGCACCCCCTAAAACCCACTACTGATAATGTCTCAAATTCCCCGGCCGATCACGACCCCTTAACACACTCGAATTCCACAAGAAATAGACTTACTTA
>NC_051400.1:8679794-8680136 GCF_015228065.2 Penaeus monodon
GCTTTCCACCAAACCTTATCGAGTGCTCGTGACCTTTCCCTGATAGACAAGAGGGGCGTCGTGACCGGTCCGGCCCGCGGCGATATGAAATAATTTCGGATGCGTGTGATAAATCGCGATAAAAATCATCAAACATTAACGAAAGAAAATAGGGAAAAAAACAGAGGAGAATACGAACGGCACGAGGCGAAACACGACGACAGGGGGCGCTCTGAAAACATTCCCAGAACACAACCGGCGGGATGTAGAGCAGCGAGATACCGGGAGACGTGCCTTTACATTATGAGTGCTTTGATAGCAGCGATAGCCAGCGGGTCGTGCGTTCCGAGCGGGGAAGGCTGG
>NC_051400.1:8680368-8680700 GCF_015228065.2 Penaeus monodon
TAGTGGCATTGCTGGACAGAGTGGAGGATAGTGGATTGTAGATAGTGGTTGTCTTTTTTAGCAGTGGCGGATAATTCTTCAACTATTCTTCCCCTCTCTTTCTCTTGGCATCTTACCCCATCCTTTCCTTTCAAACCCTTAAAAGAACAACACGAAGTCCACACCCACTGGACCCCCCCCCTCCTCCCACACGGCTCTGAGGTGGCCGAGGTGGAGGGAGACGCCACGACGGGGTGGGTGTTGTACCAAGAACAGCACAGAGGGTACCAAGTAGCACTAGGGCGCCCGGGGCAGGTACAGTCATGTGACTACACTGGACTCGGGCGGTCTGA
>NC_051400.1:8680941-8681177 GCF_015228065.2 Penaeus monodon
GTGTGGTAGGTTATTTAAGACCATCACACGTCTAAACATAATGCAAAAGATAAACAACCTAACAACTTCTCCAAACAAGTTCAAACCGACTAAGAAAGGGAACGAGAATTTGAACTCTCTAGAAAAAGTGATCCTGAAGAAGTGATTTTCAATTTTCAACATTGCAACACCGTGCAGCGCGACGTCACGTGACTGCTGATCGAGGCAAGGTCGACTCTCGGATAAGTTCATCGTCC
>NC_051400.1:8681297-8681574 GCF_015228065.2 Penaeus monodon
GGGTGGTCAAGCGACAATATCGGTGTCATTGCAGAGGTCTCGTGCTTGGCTGACCTAATGAGCCGTGGAATATAGCGAGGTTTCGAAAGCTTGAAAAAAGATTACATATACTGCAATCCTGTGTTTAGAATTATTGGAAGATTTTGCAATAGAACAGCCAAACAATTACATGGACGTATATCTACTTCTACAGTACAGTACGAATTATTTTTTACACATTTTCTCACACTCGAGCGCAGAAGATATTAAAATCCGGGTGCTACTCCGTATGGTATTT
>NC_051400.1:8681786-8682490 GCF_015228065.2 Penaeus monodon
GGCCATTCTGTATCTGCGCTTACTCCCCCCCCCCCCCCTACCGCTTCCTATCTCCAACCCCCACCCACGAAAAGGCCAAGCAACCCCAAAAGCAATCCGCAACTCCGCACGCCCACCCGCACGCCCACCCGCCCATCTTGCACGAAGTTGATTTCATGCAAACTCGATATTGACCCATTGGCATACCCCCCTCCCCCCCGCCCAAATTACGTCAGCGGAACCGGACAACAGATTCCCAAATTCCAAAGCCAAATGACGTCACGAAGAGTAGAAAAACGAATCGTTATTTTATTTTATTTTTACTTTCTTGAACCCGGGTCTTCGCGGTTCTGCAACGAGATCATAGCGACTCTGCACTCCCTTCTTGTTGAACGGAGCGGTATGCAAATGATTATTTTCGTTCCTTTTTTTTTGTTTTGTTTATTTGTTACGCTTCGGTGCGTCCGCGGGCGATCGCACACGCGCACGAACAGACAGGCGCGCTCTCACACAAAGCTATCCTCGTAAAATTCCTGTAAAAAAAATTATGACAAGTACTACGGTGTCTGCCAAGAGCACTTTCAATCTTTCTCAGTCATTAGCAGTAGAAAAAATGTAAGCATATCAATCAATATCAACAAATACACGCACTACCACCAATCGCCACCTTCCCCCCCCCCACCCGGCCCGGCAAACACACACACAACCCACGCCATAAATCATAC
>NC_051400.1:8682532-8683496 GCF_015228065.2 Penaeus monodon
CGGCCATCAGGATCATCTGCAACGCGCCTCCTAGCGGCCGCCGTCGAGACAGAGGCGCGGCGCTACTGACCACATGATCTCGCCAACATCACAAACACCTCACGTGGTTTTTAAGAGTCTTCATTTGCATTGGGTCAAGTAGGGCTCCCCGGCCAAAGGCTCCCCGAATAAGTAGCCTAGGCGGAGGGGGTGGGGGGGAGGGGCGGATTCTCTCCCGGTTGGCCGCCGAGACTGTCATATGTTCACAAGGTTCTTGTCCGTTTTCCACTTGCTTGGCTCTATGATTTCTACATATTTTTTTGTGTAAAATGATTAGAGTTAAATACCGAATCAAAAGATTCTGATATAAGCAAACTCGTTTTTATGAATGTAAATTCCAAGAAAAGAAATTCGTTTCATCCCTCCCCCCTCCCCGATTTTTCACGAAATAAAAGAATGAACATAGATAACAATACTAAACCATAAAAGCAATATTCCGCTTTCTTATCACTCCCCTCTATCGCTCCACCAAGATATCACCAAGAATCCTGTTATTCTTATCAAAAGCCCGATCCATTACCTTCGCTCTGACAGGCGAGCTTTGAAGCCTCAGGTCACGACAGGTCAATAAAAAAACGACCTAATTACTACCCCGAGTCAGGTGCACAGGTGACCCCCTCCTTTCCCTTTGGACGACGGGGTTCCTGTGTTTACAATCTACACGTGAAAGAGGCCTGAGGTAGGGCTGCTAATTAGCTCATGCAGAGACAAAGCTAATTATACTCGAAGCTCTGGGACATTAACGGGATCGGTTTCGGGTATGAGCGTATGGTAGTTTCTGCACCTTTTGAGAATCATGGTGTTTTCCCCATTATCAGAACATTCATTTATATCTATCCACTTTTTATCCAAGATTCTATGGAAATATCTTTACTAATCCGCAAAAAAAAAATGTACACGTCGAAGAAAATGGAAATACAAATGG
>NC_051400.1:8683551-8683619 GCF_015228065.2 Penaeus monodon
TGCCTCGAAGGAAAGGCAAAGATAAACCTCAGACATTAAACCTACCGACTCACCGATTCATCCACTCG
>NC_051400.1:8683876-8684040 GCF_015228065.2 Penaeus monodon
TCATTCCACCATTCACCTCAAAACCCACGTTACCGAAGCCCCGCGCAAGCCCTTGGGAAGACATGACAGATGACATGAAGTGAGGGGGATCGCGAGCTTAAGACTTAACACTTCAGATCGATCGCGGTAAAATTTTAACTATAAAAAAGAAAATGTATGTGGAC
>NC_051400.1:8684211-8684552 GCF_015228065.2 Penaeus monodon
GAAAGACATACATATACGGATAAAGTTCTAAAAATCGAAAAAAAGTTTAAAAATCGAGCACAAAAGAAAGTTTAAAAATCGAACGTGAAGAAAAAGAATAACAACATAGAAAATGTATGAATAAAAGATTAAAGATTGTGGCCAAAAAAAAGGAGGTTTTGAGCTTGGCTTCGCTATAAGAGACCCTTGATTATAACGGCTTTTCCTGAGCGTCTGAGTCTTATAAGATTTTTTTTTTGAGGAGATTAATGGGGAGGAAGAGATGCTTGTAATGCCGCCTCAACTCTTATAGATCGCGGAGATTTTTTTTTTTGAGTGTATGTGCTTGTGCTTATGTATTT
>NC_051400.1:8684921-8685360 GCF_015228065.2 Penaeus monodon
ATATGTGGACAAAATCTCATTGCTTGGTTTCTTGGTTTCCTTGCCGCCCCCCCCCCCAAAAAAAAAAAAAAGATACGGGATTACGACCGAAAAAAGACACATGATAAGATCTCGGCATTGTCCTCTCCTGACCTCTCGCTCTCCCATTAAATATCGTGATGTAGCTCGAGACACAGATAAAGATAAAAAAAAAAAATATATATATATATATCGAAGCTGAATCGAACATTGCTAAAAATAGACAGACAGCATAAAAGGAGTCGAATCGTCCATTCGATCTCTTGTAACATTATATACATTTTTTAAAAGATGCAATCGTACTGATATCATGTTCTTTTGATCGCTTATCATGGTCCGCGTCATCTATAATTATTTCATTCGATACGACAAGCGCCCTGAAGGGAGAGGAAAATATTTGCGAAAACACCCACGCACAGTT
>NC_051400.1:8685634-8686473 GCF_015228065.2 Penaeus monodon
AACAAAAAATAAAAAGGAAAGAGAAAGGAAATAAAAAAAAAACGAGATACCGAAAAAGAAAAAAAAAATATCGAAAAAAACGAAAATAAGAAAAAAAAAAAATAGAATAAAAAAACAAGAAAAAGCGAAAAAAAAGGAACAAGAAGGGGGCTAACAATACGGCAGACGACCAGCGGGCGCGGCGGGGTCAAGCACCAGGCCAATGAGAAAGGGCTGCGTGCTTGGCCGGCGGCGCGGAACCCCTCCTCCCGTAGGCTCTGGTTCCGTCCAGGAGGCGAGGCTCCGGGGACGAGGGGCTCGGAACAGGTGGGCGAGGAGGGGGGGGGGAGTTAGGGGAAGGGAAAAAATATGGGAAAGTCAGGGGAGGGGGAAAGTCAGGGGAGGGGAAAATATGGGAAAATCAAGGGGGGGATAAGGGGAAGTCAGGGGAAGGGAAAAAATATGGGAAAGTCAGGGGAGGGGAAAATATGGGGAAGTTTGAGGAGGGAAAAAATACGGAGAAGTCAGGGAAGGGGGAAAGTAATTGGAAGTTAGGGGAGGGGGAAAATAAGGGGAAAGTTAGGGGGAAAATAAGGGGAAATTAGGGGAGGGAAAAATAAGGGGGAAGTCAGGGGAAAGGAAAAATAAGGGGATTGGGTACATGATAAGACCTTCTAATAAAAACAATAATGACACATGATGTAACCAATTACCATTTACCTCCTTTTCAAATATCTCTTCATCTCTTCACTCTTCTTATTCTACCGATCTCTTAATTCCCATCACGTTAGTCTTTATTTAAATCTTCCTCTTTCTTCGCCTCCTCATCCTTCCATTACTCTTCTCCGTTTTTCTTCCTC
>NC_051400.1:8686822-8687162 GCF_015228065.2 Penaeus monodon
GGCCTTCCATGGGACCAGCACCCATCGCCCATGGGACAGTTCGCACACCCACAGCCAGGAGGGAAGGGGGGGGGAGGAGCCATGGGTAGGGGGGAAGAGAATAATGGGGGAGGGGGGGGGTGCAAACTTCTCGCTCATTCCGACGCGACTTGTCTTTCTAACATCTATCATTATCTTTAATTGACTGTAACCCTCCTCCCACTGCCTGTTCCCCCCCCCACCCCCCCTACCCTTCGTCCATCCTTTCAAATTTCACCTCTTGATGCGCCTCTTCCCTCGACCCCCTTCCCCCTACTTATTGGGATTTCCGTCTTAATTCGTCACTGTTTCTCATCGCCAG
>NC_051400.1:8687406-8687654 GCF_015228065.2 Penaeus monodon
TACGGCTTTCCACTTCGACACGGGTGAAACACGACGTGGGGTGGGGGAGAGCGGGGGAGAGTTGGGGGGGAGGGGAGGGGAGGGATGAAAGAGGGGAGGAGAGCGATGAAAGAGCGATGATGGGAGAGAGGAAGAGATATAGAAGACAGAGATGGAATAGGAGGGTGGGGAGGGAAGGGAGGTGGGAGAAGAGAGATAGTGGAGGGGTTACGGATGGGGGAAGGGCGGAAGGGGTTGTAGATGGGGGA
>NC_051400.1:8687742-8687806 GCF_015228065.2 Penaeus monodon
GGGCTACCGTGCCGGAAGGAGCCACCTCCAGCATGACTTGCACTCGCAGGCCAAATTTCCTTGG
>NC_051400.1:8688598-8688949 GCF_015228065.2 Penaeus monodon
CCACTAACACATGAAAAAATATCGCGAACTGCTTCGAAAATAAATGTCCACAGGTTTCCCGTAATACAGTGATTAGGAGCGATATTTCTTGGGGATCTGACGACCGAATCACGTTCTCCCCGCCCCCCCCCACACAATTTCTTTCCCTTTCTTTCAATGGAGAGAGAGGAATATTTTTTTTGGTCCTATTCTTGAAACTACATCTCTGCTGAAATATTTTTTCCCATCTTCAAAAAGTCTTGATAAAAAAAAAAGTAAAATAAAAAGGCTAGGGAATATAGACAAAATAAGATACAAAGACCAAAAGATAAGTTTATGAAAATCACAAAAAGAGCAAAATAGTCGAGAGTC
>NC_051400.1:8689030-8689172 GCF_015228065.2 Penaeus monodon
TTAAGCGCGCCACCTCAGCATAACCATCCCCGACTACGGCAAAGGGAGCACTAACCTCTTTATTGCAGCTTACTCGGGAGTTCACACCGCGCTGGGGAGCCGCCGACGCCGCAACGGTAGGCACAGGGCGGATAGGCTTTAC
>NC_051400.1:8689285-8689400 GCF_015228065.2 Penaeus monodon
TGAGGATTATGAGAAGACGGAAGGACTATCAGGCGAGGTGGGGATTAGGGGAGAGAAAGATGGGGAAAATCAGAGAGAAAGAGCACAGAGAACGGGCGATTACGAAGCAAGCCCG
>NC_051400.1:8689438-8689911 GCF_015228065.2 Penaeus monodon
AATTAAAGAGAAAAATAAAGATAAAATGAGAGGAGAGGAGAGAGTGCAATAACCCTCCGTACACACTGACACACTACCCAACCCCGTAATCTCATCCCTGCCCAATTTTCTCTCCCGAAGTCACAGAAATCACAGTAATGCCATCTGGCCTCTCGACTCCCCGGGAAATCTGCGGCGGACACTCCCAACTCGAATGAACATGTATCACATCTGTCTAACACCCCAAGATTTCCCCGCGTCTTCCACCCTTCCTCGCCTGATGGACAGATAGACTAACTCCCTTCCTTGCCTGTCTAACGCCCACTCCCACCCCCCCGCGTCTAACTCCCTTCCTTGCCTGTCAACGCCCCCCCCCCCCCCCCGCGTCTAACCCTCTTCCTTACCTGTGTAACGCCCACTCCCCCGTCTAACACCCTTGCCTTGTCTAACGCCTCCTCCCCACGCCTAACAATCCTCACCCGTCTAACATTCCC
>NC_051400.1:8690366-8690528 GCF_015228065.2 Penaeus monodon
CCCTCTGATCACCTGTTATTCCGGCCCAATTCTCGAATCCTCTTTTCATGCTCTACTTTCCTCTCATTCTCCTCTCCTAATCCTCTTCTTCCTCTCCCTTTCTCCTGTATACGTTGCTCTTAATTTTTATCCCTACCCATTTTTCCCCGATTTTTTATCTTT
>NC_051400.1:8690733-8690816 GCF_015228065.2 Penaeus monodon
TCAGCTGGGGGAGGTGCGAATGGCTTCGTTTGACTTCTCGGCCGCAACCATACAGACCGGTAATGAAGTCAAGCACGAGTTCA
>NC_051400.1:8691126-8691194 GCF_015228065.2 Penaeus monodon
ACTTTCTGACTCTTTTAGAAGATAAAATGAACTGGGAAAGGAAGGGGGGGGGGGAAGATGGATATATG
>NC_051400.1:8691224-8691873 GCF_015228065.2 Penaeus monodon
CTGACAGACACACACAAACAGACAATTATACAAACAGAAAGAACGAGTGAGAAATAAAATTTAAAAAAATTCCCCATTCCATGACATTCAAAAACATCCTTCCCGATAACCAAACCGCGAAACAGCCCAGAAAATGCATTGCACGCACGACGCACGCTCACCAAACCTCTCGCGGCGTCCCAGCCACCTCCTCCCTCCTCGCGGCGTCCCAGCCACCTCCTCCCTCCTCGCGGCGTCCCAGCCACCTCCTCCCTCCTCGCGGCGTCCCAGCCACCTCCTCCCTCCTCGCGGCGTCCCAGCCACCTCCTCCCTCCTCGCGGCGTCCCAGCCCCCTCCTCCCTCCTCGCGGCGTCCCAGCCCCCTCCTCCCTCCTCGCGGCGTCCCAGCCCCCTCCTCCTCCCCCCTCCTCGCGGCGTCCCAGCCACCTCCTCCCTCCTCGCGGCGTCCCAGCCACCTCCTCCCTCCTCGCGGCGTCCCAGCCACCTCCTCCCTCCTCGCGGCGTCCCAGCCACCTCCTCCCTCCTCGCCTGCCTTGGACGCCACCGCCTCCTCTCGGTCAAGACGAATGCCTCCCCAGCGGCCGTCTCGAGAGAGAGAGAGAGAAAAAAAAAAAAAACCCGCATCCTGTTGATCCGTCTCTTTATTCACG
>NC_051400.1:8691919-8692604 GCF_015228065.2 Penaeus monodon
CGTTATTGTGATTATATCTTATCTCCTCCTCGCTGTATCCTGCTTTTGCAATTCCTCAAGGATTGAAAAGAGACAGTAAAAGCTCACTTAAAAGCTCTTGGCCAAGCGAGGTAAACATCACACCAATCGAGGGATTATAAACAATTATCACAGGTAAAAAAAACAGTAAATAAAAAGTAAAAATAAAAATATATAACAAAATAAACAATGCTTAATTCCCACATTCCTTTTAAGAACTTTAAGCCTCGCGAAAAGAAGTAGAAAAAAGTCTCGTCACGATAACCCTCATTACTATTTTGAAAGGAAGAGGGTTACTTCTTCCACTCCCCTTTTTCAGAGGCTTTGTTTCTACGCCTACAGCTAATTTCTCCTCCTCATCCCTCTCTTCCTTTTCTTAAACTTTTTTCTCATCCTCATCAGTTCATTTCTTATGATCGTATGAGAATTGGAAGAAGTAAAGTTATCTATGAACCCATAAAACAACATAAATATAGATAATCGTAAATCAGATATAAACAAATACACGAGACCTCCGTGCATGTCCAATCCTTCGTGATCGTTCAATACCAAAACCCGATTTTTTCTCTCTCCCTTTAATCAAACGCTCTGTTGACTACAGCCGAGCCCACTATACAGAGCAAACAACAGGTCTACTCTTCCATTAAGTTTTCTTCCTGCGTCCGAT
>NC_051400.1:8692933-8693286 GCF_015228065.2 Penaeus monodon
TCCCTGTGGCAACAAACACGTTCCCGGCTCCTCCAAGCTCGTTAAATCGCGGCTTCGAGCACTTTCAGGCGCGCTAAGGAGGCGTCCATCTCGATCATCACGTCTTAAAAGGAGCCAGCGGTGCTACACAGTATCTACACTCTGCAACAAGCAACGAAGTCCTTGTCTCTCATGTATTAAATGTATATGATGTACCTCTGTATATTCTTTGTGGATAAAAATCAGAGTACCATAAAGCAGTCGGGACTACGCTCCCGGTCGGCGGACTTGACGGACACTGAAACCGAAAGTGAGTTCCCTCGCGTCAGGTGCGGCTGCTGGTAGTTAGGCCGAACCTCCCAAGGTCCTTTTAA
>NC_051400.1:8693364-8693747 GCF_015228065.2 Penaeus monodon
GGCATGGGGGAGAAAACCGCATAGGCCTATTTTCTGGAAAGTGTGTGGTAATATCCTCCCCGCCCACCGATGCGTGTGCATGTGTGATGAAATCTCGATAAATCAGGACGTGACGAAATGTTTTCTCTTGTATAACTCCGGGTGGCGTCTCCCTGGGGCAAGGACAAGGTTACCCCTGCGAGCCCGGCAAATTCGCTTGGATCTATTCGCGTAAAAAGCATGCCTCCCTCCCCTACCACAAGCGGCCCGGCACCTGCAACAGCCCTAACTTAAACCCAAACTAATTACAAGTCGCCGAACGGCAGTAGCATGACTGTCACTTCGTGTCTCCCCTACACGTCGATGGCCGCCGTGCCCTAGAGATATGGACTGGACAGGCCTGT
>NC_051400.1:8693783-8694366 GCF_015228065.2 Penaeus monodon
ATGCCTGGACGCGGAGAGGCCGCAGGAAACACGGCTAAAGAAACGTTCCGTCGACCCCGTCGCCGCCGCCGCCATACATAGTTGCTCGCAGCGCCTCGCGACCTTCACTCGTTTGGCTGTCGTCCGAAACCTTGCGCGGACGGCTTGCCTCGCGCCCTCTCTTCCTTCGCGAGTTCCAATCCCTCTCACAAAAAACAACAACAACGCTCTAATGCCAACCGCAATCCCCGAGTCAAAAACACACGCATAAAACGCCGGATGATTTAAGCGCGTGGTTCGAAAACCGCATCGGCGATCCGGAGCAGCGGCGACGGCTCGGACGGGTGGGCCCGCCGGCCGCCCTGAATGGACGCCGCGCTCGCCGGCCGCAGGTGCAACCCTCGGCCGCAACCCAAGTGCCCGCTCGCCCGCCCCGCGTCTCGGATCTTTTCGAGCACAATTACGCCCGGATAAATCCACGTGCAAATCCACGAATCGACATTGAATAACAATAATCATCCTCGTTACTCGTTTGACTGACAGCACCTCTCATCGCCGGCTACTTGCCCGTAATGGCACGACAATGATCTGAATCACGTTCGCG
>NC_051400.1:8694396-8694560 GCF_015228065.2 Penaeus monodon
TACTTGTATGAATTATGCATCATCAACTCTGGAGGTGGAAGGACCCTGATTTTCTTATCGTCATTCATGAAGTACTAGAACAAATATATATTTAATAAGATTCATAAATGAATGATGACTTGATAAACTTGGAATAGATAGCAGTAAAAGAGGCACATCAACAT
>NC_051400.1:8694712-8694808 GCF_015228065.2 Penaeus monodon
AGGACCAAAGCGAAAGCGTTTTATTTCTCCATAACCCCCCAACCCCCCATTTTTTCCGCCCGAGACAACCGACCACTTCCCACGTCCTTCCGAGTT
>NC_051400.1:8695009-8695202 GCF_015228065.2 Penaeus monodon
TCTCAGTCACCATCCCCCCCCCCCCAGCAACCGTAAATCCTATTCCATTTTCTTTTATGCAAACAAGGCGCTGCTACAAAGTGCTACACGAGTTTAGCGCCGGCAAAATCCGTATCGTCCGGATAACATAGCCGGAAAACGTTACACTCTGCGGTTTAGTGGCATTCGTGAGGTTGGATGTTGCCAAATATAT
>NC_051400.1:8695799-8695947 GCF_015228065.2 Penaeus monodon
TTCACTTACCCATCTGTGGATACGTTCTTATGACAGCATTGAAATCCCCACAAAGAAGCTGCACTTCCCCTCTCCATTTTTTCCTCATAAACCAAACATATTAAACCACATAGATTAGGCGTAAATGTCAGAACAGGAATGGCTGGGA
>NC_051400.1:8696082-8696174 GCF_015228065.2 Penaeus monodon
CATTTTCCCAGCACACCTCACGAGTAATCGCCAAAGTCTTTCTTCATCCGCCAAAAACTCCTGTAGTCCTTAGAATTGGGGAAGAAAGAGTA
>NC_051400.1:8696318-8696983 GCF_015228065.2 Penaeus monodon
CACATTAAGAGCAGAAGCTTTTAAAATGACTAGCTAACATACCAATCCCGCTGACATTTTCCTTAATAATCCCCTACAGAGTCCAGGAATTGGTGATAATAAGTAGGATAGAAGGGGAGGGGAGGAAGGGGGAAGGGGAGGAAGGGGGAGGGGAGGAAGGGGGGAGGGGAGGAAGGGGGGAGGAGCAGGTAGGTGGAGAGGGAGGAGGTGGAGGAGGGGTGAAGAGAGGAGGGAGGAGGGACGGATGGAGGGGAATGGGAGGGAGACAGGCGAAGGGAGGAAGGGAAGATAATGACCCTTTAATTACAATACGTCTTCGTGAAATACTTTTCCGTGCTTGTGGTGGCAAAGGTGACGAGACACACACCAGTCCTTATGAGGGGGGGGGGGGACGGGGGGTAGTTACGGCATTCTCTCCTTCAACAAATGGACCGAAACAACAACAACTTGACAAACACAACGTCTTCAGATCTGCTCCCAACCCCCAAAGCCAGCGATTCTAAGCCATTAAAGCTGAGAGTGACTAGTGCCTCGAACCACGGGCGCCGAATTCCACCTGTGGAGTCTATCGAATGCTCGTTCGTAATCATCGGTGCGCTGTATCGGGGTTCCGCTCTACAAAAACGGGGTTCCGACGGGTATATCTTGGCCGGAAGTTCATCAGG
>NC_051400.1:8697033-8698045 GCF_015228065.2 Penaeus monodon
GTACGACTCGTGTAAACAAACAGGTTCTCCGCGTATGTCGTATGTCTTTCTTTTACGACCGTATGTTCTGCTACAAAACACGAAAGTGGTTTTCTCCATATTTTCAAGTATGTATCTGCTTATAATGACACAATTCTTGTCTTTTCACTGCACCTGGTTATATTCACCGCACTCCACAGCACCGCCAAGGGTCACAGCGCAACTCTAATCAATCATTGCCACACAGACGTATTCAAGACACGGCGCATGCGTGTCTTGCCTCCGAATAGCGCAGTCGAGACACGAACGAAACGCAGCGCCATTCCGTTAAACACGAACCGATGATAACTTTCTCATTAAGTCATTACGATTCATCCCAGACGCATATGTCATCTAAACAGAAACACTCATACAATTAAAACCTGTATCTTTTTCTTCGTCCCCCCCCCCCCCCCCGAGTACATTCATCAGACTGAACTACATGCGATACAAAGCAAAATGGTACTTACCGTCAGCGACCATACGGGCGAGAATCTTGCTCATATCTCTGACTGAGCGAGTGGCCAGTTCTTCTTCTTCTTCGGATTCCAGGTCGAGGACTGAACGACTGAGTTAAGGAAACTTCTAATATAAATTTTATTGGTTTTATTACTTAACACACAAATACAGCTGGAAGGGAAAAAGTAAAATTAGCTTTTCACACCACATTCCATTCTAAGCTTTCAAGACATACTTTTTTTTTTATCACATCCTGCCTGGCTCCATGCATACCTAAGGCGGCAAGTATAAACAATGCAGTTGCAACTAACTTTTATGCTGCAAAGCAACTTTTATTTTTTCCCTAATCTATCTCTCTTCTTTGGAATCACTAAAATTTCAGTCCCTCAAAAAAACGTACACTCTCCACAATAAGTAAAAAAAGGCAAAAGGAAGAAAGAAACTGAAAGGAATTAAATTATTTGTTTTTTTCGGGTGAGAGGGATCGAATCCTTGTCCGGGCGAAAAGTCTATATCTATACCAAATGCGTTAATG
>NC_051400.1:8698266-8698963 GCF_015228065.2 Penaeus monodon
ACCCCTCGAAGCCTTGAGCCATCATCATCAAGAGATAATAATCCCCATATGCAAATGAGACAAAGTGATCAGAGCATACCTGGCCGTCGGTCGCCATGACAACGCCACAACAACCCCTCGCCGCCCGTGGTTCACTGGCCTCTCGCTTGCTCACCCGGCCCTAGTAACAGTGACCCTTCGCCTCGCCTCCGACACACAACATTGCATGCGGTCGGGGCCTCTGTCTGCCCAATTAGAAGTGCAACGGATATGGCTCGCACTGACAGCTTACAACGAAAACCAATGACTCGCAAAAACAAACATTAAAGAAAAAAAAATGATCGAAAGATAACCATCGTTAATTGGAAACGAACTACGGGAGAGAGGGTTTCAGCTACTGCTATGTTGCGTGGGTGCAGCAACCCGCAGGAGTGGAAGAGAAGAGCCAGTTTTTTGGGTCGGCAGAAAAGCCAGTTTGGCTGTATTAATCCAGCGATCCTGGTCGAAGAATGCCAGCATTTAGACGAGAAGGCGTATCCTTCAGTTTTCTTTTTCATTGCATTCTTTCACGTAGGAAATTCAAAAGTCGATATTCTTAAAATCGCCAGAGATTAGATCGGAAAAAAAAACAAGCGAAAAAATCACATGAGCAACGGCCTTTCGTGCAAGTTCATAACACGGGTCTCCCTGAAACAACAAATATCAACATTACAAATAA
>NC_051400.1:8699038-8701809 GCF_015228065.2 Penaeus monodon
CCCGCATGAGGACGCAAAAGCCCATACACTGAAGCTTGACCCAGCCTTGCATTTACATCTCTAGGAAACCTGTTTCTACAATTCAGAGGAGGAGGAGGAAGCGGCATCATTTCCCGCAAGTTTGGTATTCAATTTTCAGAGAGCTTTGTCGTCCCAAGACGAGGGCCTCTTCACGCCCATGGCACGAGGCAAGGCTGACGAGCGCGGGGCGAAGCCGAGCCGCGCGCAGGACGAGGGAGGCCGAGGAAGAAGTGACCATACAGGTTCTGGGCTGCGGCTCCAGGCACGCCAGCGCCTTCCTAGCTGGCGTCCAGATAGCCCTGCAAGTGCCGGTTGCTAATGACGCCGTGGTGCATTTCCTCGCGTCGCATCTCTCAGCCGGACGCAAAGTGGCCATTACATCAGCGACGCCTGGCCCGGTTGAGGCACTTTCAGGTTTGTCGGCTGAGGAACGACGCTCATGAAAAGTAACCTGGATCAGGCCTCACCCGCTCGCTTGCCGCGATCATCTCGACCGATTCAAGCACCTGCATGCTCTGTCGCCGCCGCCACCGCGCCCTACCCGCGAGCGCTGACCTGACCGCCCTTCCGCATGCGGTAATTACTCGACAACTGCCATGAACATTCAGAACGTAATATAGCTTCCTGCACTCTTAGCAGCGCTCCCGCCTCGGGGCTCCGCCTCCTAATCGGTAAACAAAACCCGTATGTCAACAAGTTGTCGTGGATCCTATCCAACCAGATCAACTGAGCCTGGAATCCCTCCAATCCAGTCCTGGCCATTTGGATACACCGGGAAAACGCAGCATGCAATTAGTTTCTCACCCCCTGCAATTCCATATTATATAACGTATATTAACCTCTCAACCCTGAATCACCTGAGGGAGCAAGAACAACAGGTGGTCGCTAGAGATGGTGGTTGGCGCTGGGCTGCGCCTGTACTATGAACTACCTCAGCTCGGGCTGGAGGTCGCTGCTCCCAGCGCAGTCACGACTTTTTGCCGCCTCGACTCGCCGCAACAGAAGCCGCTCCTCCTGCTTCAGCCCCGAGGCCCTTGGAGCGGGATGCTACAGCATGCAGCAGCACCGATCAGGAAGCCTCGTTTCAGACGGCTGCCATGATATGATCTCAGAGGAGGAGCCAGCATAAGGCGCAAAGAAGCAATAAAGACGCATCGTGGATCTGCGTATGTACATATATGGGGGATGTATGTTGACATGTTCGTGCGGCCGCAGCATCGAGAGCATCGGGGCAGCTTCAGCGGAAAGACGCCGGAAAAAGTGGATCTGCGCGAGAGTTCATTGCCTCGGCCGCTGCAAAAAAGGTCTGCAATACAGCGCAGGCAATATCGCATGTTCAGACAACGTGGGTGTCGTGCGGGAGCGAGGGTTCCGGGCTGCGTGCCATGCCTGCTGACGACAGTTCAAAGCGGCTGCGCCACGGAGCGAAGATTTACTGTTCGAAAGCGTAGAGATCCGCTTTATGAGCCGTGCCGTACGCGCCTCGACGTGCAAGCGCATGACTTAGCGAGCGAATGAGTCGGTTTGTCTGTACCCTGGGATAAGAATGCGGTCCCCGAGGAAAAAGACAACCGCAGAGCCCAGCAGCGGCGGAGAAAAACACGCAGTACGCGCATTAGCGACGACGTTCGCTTCCTCCCTTCCTTCCGCGTGCAACCCACAGTGTGCCATTAGGTCGTCTTTTTTCCCGGGCTCTCCACCGCCAGGCGCTCTCGAGTCGTCGCCCTCATCTCCCCGCCGTCGCCGCGCGCGCTTGCAGCTACGACGCCTCTCCTCCTCGGCGGTCGGGTCGTGGGCGTAATTCATACATCCAATCCTGCCCTTATAAAGCGGCCTGCATGACGAATCGCTAATGAGTATCCTGCGAATCCCCAAGAACTCAACAACCTCGGGTTCAGCGCATGGTTCTCGCCGCGCACACGAAACAAAACTTTCCACAAGGGGGACGACCCCGACGCCCTACGCCCACGTGCTTGGCGTCCCGGCGACGAGGCAACGACGCCGTGACGGAGGGGGATCGGCCGAGACAACACGACGCTACAGCTAACCTCTCGCGCTCCGTGACTGGGCCCTCCGCAGCCAATTTACGGTCGGGCAAGGGCCAGACTCGCGACCCACGAAACACCTCATAAAGACAGAGGGAAGCGTGCTGTCCGACCTCATGATCTGACTCGCATAAAAGTATAGGGTGTTCTGCCGCCTCATAAAGCCATGTTGTGTGTGTTAGGCAGGCTGATATGTGGCTTACATAATTCGACATGATACTGGTGCACTATGACCTGATATATGTCGGGCAACCCTGCCTTGCAACTTTCAAAACGACATGCTGCCTTAACCCGTCTTCTCAGCTCTCTCTCATTCCCTCTCTCGGGCATAAATACACATTATATATTTATACCTGTCTACCTACCACTAATTTTTTCTACTTATCTATCTTTTTATATCTATATGTGCTAATACAATTTACCTACGAAGATATTCCATAGACTCATTTTAGAATATATTAGGCAGAAGCTAAACTTTAACCGAAAACAACTCAAATGGGTAACAGAAAAGGTCGACAGGTTAGTGAGAGGAGAGTCTAGGGTGAAAAAAGGGTGATAGGGGAGAGGGGAGAAGAGGAAGTGGGGAGAGGGAGAGGGGGGGAGAGGGGAGAAGGGGAAGGGGGCGAGAAGAAGGTTGAGCAGCGTGAAATCGGGTCAAGCGTGAGATAACTGGGCCAACATAAACACGATAGCCACGACGTCGAC
>NC_051400.1:8702041-8702136 GCF_015228065.2 Penaeus monodon
CCCTACCCTCCCTATACTGCTATACAAATAAACAAATTCACAAATGATAATCACAATAAACGGCGTCAAATCACACAAGGCAAGTGGTGGGGTTA
>NC_051400.1:8702187-8702258 GCF_015228065.2 Penaeus monodon
AGCGAAAAGAGCCAAGAACAGACAGTGGTTTGGCCAAGGCGGGCGACTACCACGAGATCTTTTTTTAAGTT
>NC_051400.1:8702615-8702700 GCF_015228065.2 Penaeus monodon
CTGTCCAGGCAAGAGGGTCATTCACTGAAGCTCCCGCCTTCCTCTTGCTGAATATTCATGTCTGGACAGATAACTTCCTTGGCGA
>NC_051400.1:8703095-8703176 GCF_015228065.2 Penaeus monodon
CCTCCGCTTGCTGCTGGACAACATACCGAAGACAATGCCACGCCAGCGAGGATTTTATTGACAGCGGAGATACAATGACCG
>NC_051400.1:8703224-8703318 GCF_015228065.2 Penaeus monodon
TGATACTGTCATCGCTAGTACAATGCTACGCACAAAAAAGAGGAGAAATTCGCAGTTAACAAATGCTCTCATTCCGACACGGAGAAGGAAATGC
>NC_051400.1:8703372-8704025 GCF_015228065.2 Penaeus monodon
AATTGCGCGCGTTTTGGTTACTCTAAGTAATGCCATGGGATCCTATCGCAGACTTTGAATAATATCACCCAAGATAGAATCCAGCGAAGAGTAGCGATTGGGTTTCCAACGAGCTCACACCATCCCTTTCCCTCCATTCCTACTCCCTCCCCTTCCCCTCCATTCCTACTCCCTTCCCTTCCCTTCCCCTCCATTCCCTCCCCCTCCCTTTTCCCTTCCAACTCCCTCCCTTTTCCCTTCCAACTCCCTCCCTTTTCCCTTCCAACTCCCTCCCTTTTCCCTTCCAACTCCCTCCCTTTTCCCTTCCAACTCCCTCCCTTTCCCCTCCATTCCTACTCCCTCCTCTTCTAATCCATTCCTACTCCCTCCCCCTCCCCTCCGTTCCTACTCCCTCCCCCTCCCTTTCCCCTTCCAACTCCCTCCCTTCCCCCTTCTACAAACGGAACGGAACTAATTACATCGTAAATCTTGTCACATACCCCTTTATCCGAAAGAATCTGAAGACCGGATGAATAATAACTTTCTCGGGAAGCTGGATAAGACACAAAAGCGAGAAGAGGGGGGAGAGGGGAGGGGGAGGATGATGAGCAGCCATTCCCTTCACCCCCTCCCCCCCTCCTTTTCATCTCTAGTCCCCGAGATGGGGAGATGGA
>NC_051400.1:8704164-8704307 GCF_015228065.2 Penaeus monodon
CCAAACTGCCTGGCGCGACATCCACATTCTGGCCTTCCCGTCAACCAGCTCTGGACCTCAAATAATGAAGAAAAAACTGCCCCGTCATCTCATCTGTCCCTCACTTTCGATCACCCTAACTCATCCTTTTCTCTCCACCCCGT
>NC_051400.1:8704476-8704585 GCF_015228065.2 Penaeus monodon
AGCATCCTCCTTACCCCTCCACGAGCTCCCCCCCCCCCCCACCTCATCCACCACCTCAACCACAACATTTACACTACATCACTGTGACAACCGCAGCATATCGAACGCC
>NC_051400.1:8704623-8704689 GCF_015228065.2 Penaeus monodon
GCGAATAAATCATCAACGATATAAGCCGAGAGAAAACGAGAGAGGACGAAAGAAAAATGATGAATG
>NC_051400.1:8704730-8704985 GCF_015228065.2 Penaeus monodon
ACGAAAAAATATGACGAACTTAACAACTTCATGCCTCCCCCCTTCCTCTCCACCCCCCCTCCCCCTCAGACGCAAACCATGGACCCCCGCATCCTTGCAGGACACCGCCGGGGCCGCCTTGCACCTTGCACCGTGGCCAAGAGGCGCCAGACGCATCCCGGCCGGAGGGGGAATCACCGCCGTCAGACAGGTCCTCCTCCGCCTTCAGACGCGCCGTTGTATTCGCTGTTCCATTATCATCTTCCTTTTTTTCAC
>NC_051400.1:8705228-8705471 GCF_015228065.2 Penaeus monodon
TGCAACAATAGGATCATAAAATAAGCAACAGCACCTCCGAGTAAACCGGCAGAAGGGCAACATTTCTGCAAGCAAATGGCCAACTCCAAACAAGTATTGCAAAGCGGGTGACACAAAGCAGCCGGCAGAGTACTCAAGAACGACAATAAAGGCCAGGCCTTCTATCTGCTAAGGGGGGGGGGGCTGAGGGGGGAGATGGGGAGCATGGTAGGGGTGGGAGGGGGAGGGGGAAATGGCAGCCCG
>NC_051400.1:8705512-8705645 GCF_015228065.2 Penaeus monodon
GACAACACGACATACGCGAGAGAGGAGCGACCATTATAAAAGGCGCGAGGCGATACAACCCCGGCACCATAATCAAAGCACTGAATCCACATGTCCGAATCCAAATGAAAATTTCTGAAGGAGGAGGTCATTG
>NC_051400.1:8705717-8706003 GCF_015228065.2 Penaeus monodon
GGTCAACAAAACTCCTTAGCACTGGGGTGTTACAATATGCTCGGATCAACACTTGCATTTTCACCGATACGATAATCGCGCTGAGAGAGAAAGAATGCAACGGAGGGCGAGAGAAGAAAGAGAAAGAGGAGAAAAAATAAAAATTGTTTATACTTGTTTGCATTATCTTTTCTTCGTCTTGTGGATATCGTTCTGACATTCCTACTTGAAAAAAAAAAACATTTTACCTGCATCTCTCTCAAATGAATTCCTACAATAAACATATGAATGTTACGCGGCGACAGCA
>NC_051400.1:8706033-8706399 GCF_015228065.2 Penaeus monodon
GGTCCCAAATCAACAAACCAGAACGGACTGAAATTACATTTTTCTCCCTCTATCAGGCTTCATTAACAAAAATTACTCTCTCCCTCTCTCTCACATACAGATATCTCTTAACAGCCTACTAATGTACCTCCTCCCTCCCCATCCCTCTTAACTAAAACACCCTTCAGCTAATGACAAATGAATCTTAATATCACACAAAAAAATAATTATCAAAAAATAAGAATAACAAAAGGAATAAATGGATTATATAAAACAATCAACAGCGACCCATAAGCCGGAGTGTTCGCCCCGCCCAGAGAGAATTGAACAGCAACAACAGAATTGTAACTCTTTGTACATCAGTCAACCAAAGAACAGGTTCGATAC
>NC_051400.1:8706452-8706668 GCF_015228065.2 Penaeus monodon
TACCCCCGTGATCTCATTTTCCTAATATACTATTGCTATATCAACAAGAAGACTTGCGTTTACTCGTTGCATTCGAGATCAAGATGAGGATGATGAAAATGAAGATGATGTTGATGTTGATGCTGCTGATGGAGATGAAGATGAAGGAAACATGTCCTCAAGAGCCAAAGTGAAAAGAAAATTGTTGAGATTTGTGCCTCGATCGACCCTGAAAAT
>NC_051400.1:8706800-8707201 GCF_015228065.2 Penaeus monodon
ATATGTTGACTAAGCATGGAAAAACCCAACCTACCGACCTTTTTTATTTCTACCACATTAGTAAAGCCCCCTTTTTTTTTTTTACTTTACTTAACGAACGAGTTAAGAAAAAAAAAGGAAAAGAAAATACAGCATGCAGCCGTTAATATTTACTCATTCTGGAAAGAATATCTCAACAGAGGTTAATTTTCTATCTTTGTCCGTCTTTCTACTCTCTTCTGTGTCTATTTACTGAAAGAGAAAGTGAAAAAGAGGATGATGAAGGAGAAAAGAAAAGAGGTGAGAGATAGAGAAGCAGAGAGAAGAAGAAGAAAGAGAAGAAAGGTAGATAGAAGGGAAAAGACTGTAGGGGATGAAAAGGAGAGGAGAAAAAAGAAGAGAAAAAAGTGGACACCCTATAA
>NC_051400.1:8707285-8707353 GCF_015228065.2 Penaeus monodon
GCTACAAGCTACTAACCAACGAACGAACAAACTAAACACGCAAGCAAGGAAGCGAGAGTAACGCAAGT
>NC_051400.1:8707403-8707615 GCF_015228065.2 Penaeus monodon
AGCTCCATGCTTTCCATGGCGATTCTCACGGCCTTGCAACCGACCCACCAGGCACCCACGGCCCGTGACGCTCCTGTGCAAGGGAGGGCCACAGCAAGAAGAGAGCAGCCTCGCTAACACTATTGTTGCAGGTCCACAATACGCGTCCAGCCCCGGGAAATGAGGCTGGATTAAGTGGCCCGAGCTCTGTGGATCGCTGTTAATTTGCCTGC
>NC_051400.1:8707707-8707824 GCF_015228065.2 Penaeus monodon
CTGGAGGATATATATATGGTCGTCTTCCTTAAGAATTACGGTGGTTATAAAATGCTGATGCTAAGAACTACGGCCGCGAATAAATTATTATCAATATTATTTTTTAATTCGACCTTC
>NC_051400.1:8708033-8708262 GCF_015228065.2 Penaeus monodon
ATTCGCTATACACAAGGTCTCCAGTAGCCTTTACCCAACTTCATACGTGCCCCACCCCTACCCCATCTAGCCCGAGTCCGCAATATGCAGTATTTCAAACTTTACGACGTTTCGCCCTTAAGGAGAGCGTCGGCAGCCGATTATTAACTTGTCGTAAATATATCAAAGGTAGTAGAAAGGGATAAATTAAATCAGAGTGGGGATAAGAGCAGAGATGCATTACCCGCCG
>NC_051400.1:8708376-8708646 GCF_015228065.2 Penaeus monodon
AGCCACAGCCAGCTACACGCATACTTCAACCTACCATTTTTATTTTTAGATCCAAAACTCAGCATCCGAACACAGCCAAGCTCACATTCCAACGTATGGGATACTTCTTCACGCTTACAGCACACTTACACGACAACCTGTCATTGTTTGAATAGAGTGAATCATGCGGCAGTAAATGCGGGTTATTCATTAGTACAGCCACAAAACAAAGAAAACACGAACCTCGTAAAATAATCGACTTTTGTGACGTCATCTTAAGAGACAGCTCTA
>NC_051400.1:8708746-8708886 GCF_015228065.2 Penaeus monodon
GTAGTCACTCACATGTGACGTCACACTTGCAACAGCTTAATGTACACCTGTCGCTGAACATATTCTTCGACACACCTGCACCACAGTCACCAGTTGGCGAATTTTACCGGTCATTTCGCACACACGCACACACAGTCTAG
>NC_051400.1:8709043-8709412 GCF_015228065.2 Penaeus monodon
TGCAGCTGAAGGCTAACAGCGTTCCGTGTGGAAGAACAAATTACCATGAAATATAACCACAGCTGTAATCTGAATCTGAGAGGAATACTTGGAGATCTCCGTCAGTCATGTGTGTGTGTGTATCATGAAGACCCAAATATCAGGCCATTATTTTCTCCCCTTCTGAAACAGACACCTCAATCTGCCATGAAACCCGTTTCTATTGGCTGCCATCGGCGGAGATTGCGGTTTTCAGCGTCCAGCCATGCCCATGAAAATGCGCAGAAGACAGCTTGTATTTAAGAAAAAAAAAACTCCAAACTTATTCAACACTGGTAGAGAGACGAGCAGATGAGGGGAAGCGAAGACCTACGCCACCGCCCGAGGCAT
>NC_051400.1:8709456-8709694 GCF_015228065.2 Penaeus monodon
CCACACCTACCTAGGGAGGCGGGCGGACAGTTTCTGATTCAGAATTTTCTTCTTATTTACGCCGCTGTCACAAGTATATTCGCGCTTTGCCGCGCGTGTACTTGAACAACATTAGTCCACCAGAAACCTCTCGCCAAAATCTGGAAATCCTTTTCGGCAAACAGAGAATCCCTAATACGCAAATAAAAAAATATATAAAAAAACGGACAAAACGGCATCAGCGTTTCACCTGTCCGCG
>NC_051400.1:8709791-8711825 GCF_015228065.2 Penaeus monodon
ACGCGGTTTCCCTCCATTTTTCACCTCCGCCCTTGTCTCCTCGCCGCTAAAAACCAATCCCAGATGGCGTTAGTGCAGAACGTCTAACAAAGAGACACTTCAGAAAGACAGAGAAAAAAAGGGAAAACAATAAACTCTTCTTGTAAAATAAACTACTTCCTGAGTACAGACTGCAAGTGTCCATGAAACTCGCATTACGTATAAAATGAGAGCGAATGAACGGTTCTCATCTAACGCTTCCACATTTTGAAAAAAAAAATCTTATCTGCAGATCTATCATTGCAAAGTACTAGGGTAAAAAAAAATAAAAAAAAGTTTTAAAATATGTATGTACTCTACATCTATATCTATTCACATGCGAGTATTTAGGAAATGTAGGAAATTCTAGTGGAAAAGCCTTGATCTTTATCCGAAAACGACAACGTAAGCTTGTCCTCACATGACTGGGTTCGCTAGTACCAACTCGGCCTAGAGACTCGGCAATTTTACTTTTTGTCTTGCCCGACCTGCTATGAAATGCCGGCGGTGTTCGAAAAACGCTACAACCTACTTTCTGTGCACCGAACTTAATAATCGTAAAATTTTTGAACGCCCTGGGAAAAACCGAGTATGTAAATAAGAGCTGAAGCTGAAGCCGCGGCTATGCTTGCGGACACGGAGACATGGTTGCGTGGGGCCTGGAATGAAGTTTCTCGACTAAAACGCCCCGAAACTCATCAACATTCAAACACCAGCCCGTGCCCTGCTTTCACCCAGACACTCGATGCATTTCTTAACGATTAATGAGTCATTACATTGCCCAGTTTCTCTCGCACTCCAGAGGACTCCATTAATCCCCCGAAAGAAACGCTCGCTGGCAACCGAGCCGCCGGGACTCTCTCAGACCACAAACACAACACTCGCCAGACGATTTCGTGTGGGCGGAAACCTACTAACAAATGACGAACCCTCCTTCAAAGTAAATCTCCCTCCCCGTCGCATCACGAAAACTAGGCGCGAGCGAAAGAATTCGTGCGAGAGAGAAGGGAAAAGGGGGGGGAAAGGGAGAATGGCCGAGGTGCTCGAGGACCCAACAGCGTCTGTCCCTTGCGCACCTGTACGCGCAGACTTCCGGCCAGCGCTATCACGACACTAGCTGTGAATGGCATCCCTTGGGAGGAATTCCCACGATGCCTCGGCTCGGTTCCCAGGTATTTTCCCCCCCATCTTGTTTTTCGGAATGAATTTCTACAAACGAAAATCGTCCCTGCATGTCAGAATTGATAAGAACAAGCGCATGGCCTGATTTCGGGGTCTAACAACGCAAGCATTTTATTAGTTTTAATCTTTCTCGTTTTTTTCCCTTATACTGTCAACAAACTTTAAAAGCAGCGATGGAAAAAAAGATAAGTAACGATCATCGCTTTTCCAAACTAAAGGAAACCAAAATGCAATCACCAAATGCCAGACCAAAGTGGAGTGTCGAAAGAAATTTCGTCAATGGAAAACGAGGAACAGAGAGAGAGAGAAGGGAAAAAACGAACCTGTCAGGTAAGGTACCATTTCTTTTGGCTGAGTAGCTATGCGTCTACCTCAGGCAATGCAATTATACTAATCACTCGTTAATGAGGCAATTATCGGGTCCACCGACTAAAACAACAAATTCCACAAGTATTGAAAAAAAATATCAAGAAGATCCCGCTTAGCGAGGTCCGACACTGGTCGAGTGTAAAGCAAGAAAAAAAATTGACCGAGCTTGAAAGCCACATTACGAAACCCAATTCGAAAGAAGCGACCCAAAACACACTCGCTATCCGATCCCCCCCCAACAAAAATATACCAAAACACTCCCACGAATCGCACACATCTAACGAAAGACCAATAACCACGGACTGGGACAGTTCGAAAAATCGGGGTTGTGGAGTCCGGCCGGTGGGTGCTGGGCGGGGAGACTCCAACGCGCCGCAGGTAGTGATCCATCCTTGCACACGCGACCGTTAGGCAGGACACGATCGCCCAGGCATTTCCTTGCTCAGATTGCTAGACAGATTGCAT
>NC_051400.1:8711848-8712101 GCF_015228065.2 Penaeus monodon
TGCATAAGCACCTTTCACTCCAGGCCCATATTACAGGTAGGAAACAGAAAGGTTAATAAGGACGAAAATAAAATCGCTTGCCCAGACGAAGAGTCCGCGCGGACAAAGACGTATTACCTTTTGAATCACGGATCGTATCGTGCGGAGAAAGAGACGAAACTCAAGAGCGGATTCTAGCAAGGTCATGCGTGATATATAACTATCTGGTACGGAAAGAAAAAAGTGTGGATGAGTATAGTGGGGTTGTGGAAGG
>NC_051400.1:8712223-8712500 GCF_015228065.2 Penaeus monodon
TTACGCGAGGATGGGGGTAAGTCCTAACGCCGCTATGCAACCTGCCACGACCTTCCAAAGTCGATTTTTCGAAACGTCTTTTACGCGCCCACAGAAGTTGGCCAACCGCACGAGATTAGTATGTGAAAGTGGAGCGAGACACGACACAAGAGAAAAAAAAAGAGGGAAAAAAAACTGTCGATGATGAAAGGTGTCAAGAACTCATTTTTAAAGAAACAAAAGATAAATGTAAATTGTTAAAACAATTTCCATTTCGCTGATCCGATCAATTCAATTC
>NC_051400.1:8712538-8712767 GCF_015228065.2 Penaeus monodon
ACGAGGAAGCGAAATAGATAACAATTTTGAAAAAAAAGAAATACACGAAATAAACAACACGATAACAATAACATAAAGGGCTTATGGAAGACTTAAACGAGGTAGGGGGAAAGGGGGGAAGGGGGGAGGGAGCAACGAAGGGGCCGAGGCACTTTAAGAGAACCCGTTGGCCACGCCGGGGTCATGAGCCGGGAAGTGGCGGATTCGCTGGCTCTTGAGGTAAGAAAAA
>NC_051400.1:8712964-8713563 GCF_015228065.2 Penaeus monodon
CGAATAAAACGCCACGCACATGAGAACGCCATGCCATGAGAACATCAATAAATAAAATAAAAACCTTGCCAAGAAAGCAGAGCTGGGCATGAGTAACGGAGAGAGAAGGGGGAGGGGGTAGGGGAGGGTATATCCAGGGGGAGGGGGGCTAAGGGGCAGAAAAGAGGGGGTATATCGGGGGAGGGAGAAGGGCAGGAGAGAGGGGGGGGTATATTCAGGTATCTTGACGAAGCCACACTAGGTGACCACACAGAGGGTACGGGGTAGGGGGAAGGATAACACCTTGGGTTAACAAGGTGGACTTGTAAGAGGCAAAGGAAAGGGGGAAGGAGGGACACGCATGTACACGAACGAACGAACGCACACAGACACGTAATAGAAAAAAGTGGGAGGGGGAACAGAGAAAGGAAGGAGAGATAGAAGGACACGATAACATAAAGAGAGGGAGACACGGGAGGGTGAGAGGAGTCACTATCATCCTGGAAACCACAAAGAGTCATGAAGGGGGAGGGGAGAGGGGGGAGGGAAAAACCACAAGGAGTCCTGAGGACCATTGAAAGGAAATTTTGGTGGGATGGAAACATTAATTAGAAAATAAT
>NC_051400.1:8713971-8714204 GCF_015228065.2 Penaeus monodon
CGGCTGCGAGAAGCACCGCCGTCATGAGCGTCGAAGGGTTACGAACCTTTGGAACCAGTTCAGCGCGTCTGCGTCACGCCGGGCGGCCAGTGGGCGGCGTGAATCAAATCCCAGGTTGGCGTCAAGCTCTCACAATGGGCGGGTGAACGACCTATGACACTGCGAGGGCGGGAGATCGACCGTGCTAGCGGTAGGCTGAGGCGGTCGCGGGATCAATTACTTTACGAGGAAAT
>NC_051400.1:8714510-8715091 GCF_015228065.2 Penaeus monodon
CCCGACGAAACGACAACGATGAACGCAGTATAAAAAAAAAAACACATACACCAATATATACAACAACAACTAATAATAATAATGACACCAAACACTACAATACCAACAACGACAATGCCACCAATAACAATCAAAATTAAAACGAAGGAAACACAAACGAAGAAATAACAATAATAAAAAACAGACGAAACAGACGAAGAAGAAAGGAAAAAAAAAAAAAAAAAAAACCCACACACGAGTCGATCCTTCGTCGGCAAATCCAAGTGCATTTATCAGCGCGATTTCCATAGGCCCAAGGCGCATTTCCACGCCCAAGGAAGCTCCTGTTGGGTTAACGCTCCTCCTGCACCGCCGCCCGAACGTCCAGGTGGACCCAGTGACCACACGGAGGAGGAGAATGTGGAAGAAGCTGGTGGAGGTGGAGGTGGAGGAGAATGTGGAAGAAGTTGGAGGAGGTGGAGGAGAATGTGGAAGAAGTTGGAGGAGGTGGAGGTGGAGGAGAATGTGGAAGAAGTTGGAGGTGGTGGAGGTGGAGAAGAATGTGGAAGTGAAGTGAAGTTTCTTGAAAAGAAGTGGTATAG
>NC_051400.1:8715161-8715310 GCF_015228065.2 Penaeus monodon
AACAACAACAACGAATGAGAAGGAGTGGGCGATACAGAGAGGAAGAAGAGGGGAAAAAAAAAAACTTTTTTTCTTTTTTTTTCCACATCTACGTAAAACTTCTCTCAGACCTCAAGCAAACCAAATGCTTAGCGCCGCCACAGCATAGC
>NC_051400.1:8715339-8715461 GCF_015228065.2 Penaeus monodon
CAACATGCAATGGTTCCTCATGACCGAAAGCCATGAAATTCTCATGGGAGGGGGAAAAAAAGCCTCGTCATTAAAATGCATTTATATACATTTTCCCATCCTCGTGATTGAACCGCTACGGG
>NC_051400.1:8715478-8715859 GCF_015228065.2 Penaeus monodon
CTGGCGATTACGACTGTCACGTGACTCATTTATGATGGGATCCTTCATGTCTCGAGAGAGGGGAGAAAGACGCAAAGAGGAAGAAGGGGAATGAAGAAAAGGAAGAAGAGAGAAACAAAAGGAAAGCGAGTACCGTTAAATCCCCTTTCTTCGCCTCTATCAAAGATGCACACAAAATTTAAGTAACTGGATTCGACAAGTGCCTCCTGTGTTGCAAGGTGGGTGAGACGTCCTGTTGCAAAGCGGTCGACCCTTTGCGATCCTGCAACATACCGGTAGCTGAAGCAATATTTGCAACTCGTTTGGTGCAAGGAACAGAGAAGGGAATGCCACTCATAAGACCAAGGAAAATGCAAATGGCCGTTCACACCAGAAACACAA
>NC_051400.1:8716016-8716295 GCF_015228065.2 Penaeus monodon
GTGAGGGAACCTAACTAAATCCGTGAATGCAATTAACCCGACCAGGCACGAGGCGTGAAGGGAGCACACACAAGGTGGGTTTATGGCAAGCGGGGTGGGCGTCCGTGAGCACCAGAAAGGGTGGGCGTGAGCAGCGTAGGTGTCTGTGTGCGTGAATGCGAGTGTAAAGAACGAAGGCGCACGCTGTAGCCAATCCGAGGCGACCAGCGTTAAATAGTCACGTCTGAAGTAGCGTTATACGCAACGCACCGTGTTACGTGGTGACGAGGCAAGTGTGTC
>NC_051400.1:8716707-8717809 GCF_015228065.2 Penaeus monodon
TCGATGGGCATGAGGGCGTGGTCAAAACCCTTTCCGAAATGACTTTCGCAGTGAACGGCGTTCATGACAACCGCATGGCACCGACGGAAGGCGTGGAAGAACTTTCCGATGCGAGATGGATGAGCGTGTGGGTGAACGGACTTCCTCGCCGTCCAGAAGCGATGAAGCGCGTGGTGAGGAAGCACTATGTATGATGAGGAAGCATTGTGTGTGGCAAGGAAGTATTGCGTGTGGCGAGGAAGCAGTATGTGTGGCGATGAAGCATTGTGTGTGGCGAAGAAGCAGTCTGTGTGTCGAGGAAGTATTGCGTGTGGCAAGAAAGACCTGTATTGTGAGGAATCACAGTATGTGGCGAGCCCCGTGTGGTGAGGAAGCACAGTATGGCTATCAGGATCCTCATTTAGACGTGTGCGAATAACCCGCGGCCGGGATGACGAATGCGGTGAGAATAAATCTGCCTGGTGAGTGTAATGAGCATAATAGGTGTGGTGAGCGCTGGAATACGCACGATGCGCCTGGGAAATTGGGCGGCCAAATGGTCCCAACGCGAAAGGAATGATATAACGTCTTAACTTATAAATGCAAACACAGGAGGAATATTTGCTGCGGTGAACCACAATAGCAAGGCTGTAACAACGCTCGCATAAGTAAAGGATGACTGACAGAGAAACAGAAACGCAAAGATTAAGATAGACAGACTGTGAGACAAGCGCGCACGCATGCACACACACAAACACCAAAATCATGTAAACACAACAATCATCAAAACAAAAGCAATTAAACCCAAAAAGGATACAGTTCATCATATCGGCGACGCAGGTCATTTCCTCCGAGTGGTAAAATGACTTGAACTCCTTACGCAGGTCATAGAAGGCATTGTAGTACTCGGGGAGGTCAAGGTTCTTCGCCAGCGCCTTCGGGTGGATCACCTGGCGGAGGTGAAGCTGGCCGTCCGTTACCATGGCGACCTTACCTGTGTCCCCGTCTGCTATCTTGCTCAGGATGGCGTCGAACTGCGGGAGAAAAAGGAGGTTTTCGTTAGTATTTCAGTGTTCAATGTTGATAACTTTAAATGGGATAGGTAGATGTGCTAGAAGGACAT
>NC_051400.1:8718168-8718365 GCF_015228065.2 Penaeus monodon
GCCGCCCCATGAGCCCGCCACCTGTCGCTTCTCCGCAACACGTGATGGGCCGATAGATCACGTGGCGGCGGCGGACGCGGTGAACGTTGAAACCATCCGCCCTCGAGGGATTGGGCGGCGGTGGGCGGCGGCGGCTGGTGTGAGGGCGCGTGTAGGATCGTGCTCGCCGTTCGGAACACAGATTGGAACGTGGATGT
>NC_051400.1:8718507-8718573 GCF_015228065.2 Penaeus monodon
CTTCTGTAGGCCCGATCTGTGCTGGATACTGAATGAACTAAACACGGATAATCAACAATCCGAGAA
>NC_051400.1:8718676-8718894 GCF_015228065.2 Penaeus monodon
ACTAAGAAAAGGGAAAAAAAGAGATCACAAGATACCCGCCGGATGAGAGCCCCTCTTAAGCTAGGGGCACTGTCCGGATAAGACGGGGCAGGGGCACGAGTCATCACCATCATCAGCCAACAGAAACGCATAAGCGCCGGGCATCCGCCGTGACGGGGCACAACGGCGACTCTCGGCGTTCTTCGGACACTCCTTGTGCGGCGCTGATGGGACAATCG
>NC_051400.1:8718931-8719062 GCF_015228065.2 Penaeus monodon
CTTGGTCGCGGCTGAAGCGTTCGTTTTATTTTCGGAAATTCGCTAATATTTTCTAGCACAAATAAGAAGTTGTTTAAAACCTATCACGTGGATAAGCTCCATTAATTTCGTTAATTCGAAATTAAAATCCA
>NC_051400.1:8719555-8719619 GCF_015228065.2 Penaeus monodon
CACCCAAACGCAGCGAAGCCCCAAAACGTTTCCGCCGCGCAGCCCAAACGCCCGAGCCCCAGCG
>NC_051400.1:8719738-8719826 GCF_015228065.2 Penaeus monodon
CGCATGGTTCGTCGACTCCGAAGGCTACACCGTTTCCACTCGGCCGCGGCGGGATGCTCAAGCGGCCTCCGCTAGCATCCAGGACGCC
>NC_051400.1:8720216-8720389 GCF_015228065.2 Penaeus monodon
GGGGGGGGGGGGTGATCTTATCCATCGGACAGTCATGCAATCCGAGACCGTCAAGGAACCACCATAAGGGTCAATATCACTCAATGACGTGACATGCGCATGACAATGTGTCGCGCAAGAATCCCAACGGCTTTGCTAAAATACGTGATTTAAAATTTTATACAAAAATTCGG
>NC_051400.1:8720804-8721165 GCF_015228065.2 Penaeus monodon
CTTAAAAAAGGATCGTCTTCATTACCAAACACCTTCATCCACTCGACAATAAATGAGAATAAATGAATTTCCTTCTTCCCTCGGCGTCGCAGATATCGAATCCTCCTCCTTTTTTTTTTTTTTTTTATCTATTTTCCCTTTTCGCTACTCCCATTCCTTTCCTTTTTTTCTTTTCTTTTTCCGCTATTCCCATTTCTTACTCTTTTTTTTTCTTTTTTTTTCTCGCTACTCTCATTTCTTACTTTTTTTCGCTATTTTTTTCGCTACTCTTATTTCCCCCACTTTTTTTTTTTTTTTCGCATTACCTCTTCTTTGCCGCGAAAAAGCCATCACGCGATCCGCCAAGAGGGACCAAAACGAA
>NC_051400.1:8721506-8721576 GCF_015228065.2 Penaeus monodon
TCCCAAGAATCGTCCGCCCGTTTACAGCGCGTCCGCTCGAAGTGACTCGCGTTTCCAAGGCTGCCTCGAT
>NC_051400.1:8721614-8721681 GCF_015228065.2 Penaeus monodon
GATCCTCTCGCTGGGAAATCGACGCTCGCTCTTCACACCGACGCGGCCGCCAATTATTATGGCAATT
>NC_051400.1:8722078-8722425 GCF_015228065.2 Penaeus monodon
CAGAGCTAAAAATCCCCAACTACAAAGCCAACGCCAGCCAGACGGAGAGACAGCGACCGAACAGCCTCATCGGACAGCAGCTGACCAGGCCGCTTGGCTAAGCCTATAACGGGGCCCCTGCAGTTCAACAAACCCGGGGAGGCTGCAACTGTCATTTCCTTAACGCCACGACACTATCGGTCCGCCAACATGACGCGACGAGCTCCAGAAAGCGGGCGGGGGAGAGCTGGAGAGCTAGGGAGCTGGAGCGTCGCGGGGGCAGACGGGCAGACGAACAGGTGACGCTGACAACGCACTCGGCAGACAATAGGGCGTGTACAGGCAGTTTTGTGCCTCTCGGACGCTTT
>NC_051400.1:8723023-8723107 GCF_015228065.2 Penaeus monodon
TCACAACCCCGGCAGTGGAAAGATGAGACAATAGAAGCTGTGCATTATAACTACAGAGGAAATTGAGGTGTGCCATTCCATCGC
>NC_051400.1:8723212-8723460 GCF_015228065.2 Penaeus monodon
CCTTCCATACCATACCTGCTGTGTCAGGATGAAACGGAACAGATACAAAGCGCCCACATATTGCTCTGTTTCATGTAGGGATGGAGTGTGGAGGAGGCATAGGGGAGGGGGCACAGGGGAGGGGGCATAGGGGAGGGGTAATGGGATCGAGGGGAGATAGGGGGTGGGAGGATGAGATGGCGGGGAGTCAGGTAAGGGGGGGGGGTCGTGGGGCGGATGAGGGACAGGTGTTTCCTCACTATACTACT
>NC_051400.1:8723982-8724279 GCF_015228065.2 Penaeus monodon
CGCCCGCATACCTCCCTATCCACAATCAGCAGGTCGACACGCATCCTTCCTTTATCAGCCCATATAAGGCTCTAAGCTGACTGCTCGCTTTCAAACGTCAAGATCTTGTCTCTGCCCCCCCCCCACCCCATCCTTTCTAGAACTTTGTCTGCGTTCAGTGGAGCGAGATGCGCGGGATCCATGCGACGCCTGACTGGCCAAAATGTGATCAGATCTCGCCTGGATGCCGTCTAATGCACATACGCACACAAACGTGCACGCGCGCGCGCACATACACATACGCATGAATTTGCGAGC
>NC_051400.1:8724355-8724502 GCF_015228065.2 Penaeus monodon
ATTTCATATGCCCACTTCCGCCCCTCCATTCACCTTCTTCCTCCTCCCACTAACCTGTCTTTCCGCCACCCACTGTCTATCTGCCTATCTACCCGGTTTGCAGCGTCTACTTCCGGGTTACAACTCACTAGACTAAAAGCGGGATAG
>NC_051400.1:8724818-8724938 GCF_015228065.2 Penaeus monodon
CTTCCACAAACCTAAAAAAATAAAACTAATATATATTTTTTCCTCTTCATACGCACTCACCGGCCAACAGGTGAAGATCAAACACCGAGAGACAATATCCCACGGGCACAAGCAAGCACA
>NC_051400.1:8725357-8725472 GCF_015228065.2 Penaeus monodon
TCATCAGCTGTTATGCACCTGCGTGGGAAAGTCTACACGACCGAGAGGAATAAATCATGCAACGCCCTGCATGGCGAAGGATCACGCATGGTACCTTGATGTTTATATTGCTCGA
>NC_051400.1:8725633-8726291 GCF_015228065.2 Penaeus monodon
AGATGGAAGGAAGTAATAACGGAAAAAAAAAACAGTACGACTACTACGAATAAACAAAAATATAATGTTTGCCTTTTAACCGAAACCAAGCAACAACTAAAAAAAAAAACGTACAAACACAAAACAAAACAACGGAGAAGCGGAACCAAATCACGGACTCTACGGGATATGATCCGTACGTGGCTCCCTATATGTCCGTGGGCGCTGCCGCTCCTTGTACACCTGGCACACATCTGTACACAACCTCGTCACGTACACATGTCGATCTGCCATGCTGCGTTGACAGGGAAATTTGCATATTTATCGAGCGAAGGTCTCCGATCCTAAGAAGCGACGGCCCCTCTTCCCTTTCCACCTATCCTCCTCTCCGTCTCATCCCGTCCCTTCGTCTCTCCCTATCCTCTAGCCCCTCTCTGCACGCCTTTCCCCTAACTCGTCCCCGTCTCGCTCCTCCTAATCCCTCCCCCTTTCTACTCCCTTCCCCATCCTCTTGCTCCTCCCTTCCTATCTCCATCCTCATCCTCATCATCCTAATCTCCATCCCCATCGTCCTCATCCTAACTCCATCCTCGTCCTCATCTCCCTCCACCTCCCCCCGCGCTACCCCATCTCCATCCCATCCCCTATCCCATCCTTATTCCCATCCAAAGAGACGAAT
>NC_051400.1:8726478-8726703 GCF_015228065.2 Penaeus monodon
GAGGTCTCTCCTCAATGACTGCTTTGAAAGCGATGTTTGAAAATGTAGCACTTGAGAGTAGTGAATGCCAGTGCCGAGTGTTCAAGGCAAATGCTAGTTCGTTGGCAATAAACTTTTGCGTTCGTAAAAAAAAACAAAAAAACTTTTAACTGATATCTTATCTACTATCTACTAACGTTTATCCTCTTATATCTGTTTCCGTGACTATGTAAAGTATAGTTACGT
>NC_051400.1:8726932-8727115 GCF_015228065.2 Penaeus monodon
AACCTCCGAAAACCTATTTCGAACGTTATAAACCAAGTAAAAAAAAGTAAGTAAAACCGCGAGTGTGTGAAAACGTAAAATTGTGATGGATCTGTACACCTGCATTAGAGCCCATACATCACGGGGCCGCTTCAATGGCCCTCATTATTAGTCAAGAGGTTTTCGGGAATATCGCTCTCCCTC
>NC_051400.1:8727488-8727731 GCF_015228065.2 Penaeus monodon
CCCAAAGTTTCGTAACAGACCCATGTCAACATTCGTGCAGAGACCCTAGAACGCGAACAAAAATTTCCGCAGAAAAGCGCGCAGCTGTGTCAGAGGCGCCAACACTACACAGGTGTCTCTCACCCCTCTTTCCCAGCCAGCACCTGCACGGACGAAAATCAATACAGGTGTCGAGTGAGGGCGATAGAAAAGGGGGGGGGGGAGGGGGGACCTGATAAGAGAGGATGGTACAGGGGCATAAAC
>NC_051400.1:8728442-8728602 GCF_015228065.2 Penaeus monodon
TAATTCAATAACTTTCCTTTCGTGTTCAAAAGCACAGTCTCCGTTAAATAAGGAAACATGTAATATACGCGAAAATAAATCATCAGAGAAGAGTAAATACTGGAAACATTTTCATCTCCGTCGACCTATCTTGCCTCACTTCCTTCGCCGCTGCGTTTAT
>NC_051400.1:8729050-8729264 GCF_015228065.2 Penaeus monodon
AAATCTGTAGCTTTTTACATGTAAACATACACGACTTCGCTTAATATTCCGACCACACTAACTCCGTCTTTGAATCCCCATTATCTAAAAGCCAAGGTCGGGAAAAAATTAAATATTCAACAACCAAGGTAAAAATGATAAATTCTAAAAATCTTAATCCGTAGTGAACAAATCTCCTTATCCCTGCCCCCCCCCCCACCTCTACAAATCCTCT
>NC_051400.1:8729451-8729569 GCF_015228065.2 Penaeus monodon
CCTTCTCCTACGCTAACGTATCTCTTCCCATTTTTATTCTTTCCGCCATTTCCAATCAACTAAAACCTGTAACTGACTCATCCGCTCTCTTCTACTTCCTTTACGTTCGTTTCATCAC
>NC_051400.1:8729725-8730120 GCF_015228065.2 Penaeus monodon
TTAACCATTTTTTTCTCTTCTCCCTCTTCCATCCCCCTTCATTTCTTTCTTTTCTCTTTCTCTCTCCTTCTCTCTTCCTTCCTTTCTCCCTCTTTCCGTTAACCATCCTTCCCACTTTTTTTTTTACCCTTTCTCTCACCTCTTCTCTACCCATATCTATTCTTCCCTTCCCCTTTCTCCCCTCGTATTCCCTCTCCCCTTTTCTGCCGTTCTTCCCTCCTACTTTCCTTTGCCCCCTATTCTACCTTGTCTTTCTCTTCCTCTTTCCCAGTTCCCTTTATTCCTTTCTCCGTTTCCTTTACCCCCCCCCCTTCTCATTCCTATCATCCTCTCTCTCATTTTTTCCATATTCGTCGCTTGACTTTTTCCCATCCATTCGTTCTATAGAATAGGGT
>NC_051400.1:8730362-8730468 GCF_015228065.2 Penaeus monodon
AGAATATAAACATGAACATACAAAGGGCAAGAAAATGAACAAAACTCATCAACGCTGACGGTAAAAAAAATCCCTTGACCAGTGGCCGAATACCAACCCCCCCCCC
>NC_051400.1:8730489-8730609 GCF_015228065.2 Penaeus monodon
AACAAGGCAAACTTCTCCCGCAACGGATGTGTTAACATGGAGGAATGTCTCGAGTCGCCCAGGGTTTAACTGTACAAGCCATTTGATGATGAATACTCCAAAATACATGCGCTTCTTGAT
>NC_051400.1:8731198-8731390 GCF_015228065.2 Penaeus monodon
AACCGAAGTTCAGAACGGCCGGGCCTCCAACCACGTGGTTCGCGGCGCCATGCCACGTTCCGGCAGCTTCCGTTACGGCGCGGCGAGTGGGCGTCACACAGCCGGAAGTGGAAGCCTCTTCACGACCCCGAGAATTCCCTCTCCGATGATCCTATGATCCAAAAGCAGTGAATCGATAGATACCTTTTTTTT
>NC_051400.1:8731480-8731776 GCF_015228065.2 Penaeus monodon
GGGTAAAATAATAATTCTCAGTCCCACTTCCCTACCACACGACGCCAAACGCCAGCGACCCCACGACGTCGGAAGTAACGCAACCCGGAACTAACACGGCGACAGGCAGGCGTGACGTCATCAGACTACCGCTACGGAGACCACGACGGGGGCACCGCCGACGGCTCCCTGGCGCTCCAACATTCCGTCAGGCTGGTTCGTCAACCTCTGCCGCGGCTGTCAACACGGCTGCTATTAATTATGTATCGGATTTTCCCAAGGCCCGATTTCTGGATCATTTATTTACTTATTTTACT
>NC_051400.1:8731841-8731990 GCF_015228065.2 Penaeus monodon
GCCCTCCTCGCGCTCTCTACTTTTCCAGTGCAACTGGGTCCTCGTTCGCCGCTAGCCCTTCGCCATCGACGAACTTTTGTTATTTCTCCCCAACCGATTCCCGTTCGCTATCGGGAACTTTTTTTTTCTCCGCCGAAACGCCCGGGGAC
>NC_051400.1:8732047-8732128 GCF_015228065.2 Penaeus monodon
ACCTGTGGAATGGCCGTCTGCATCCCTCCCTTGTCTCGTTCGCGTGAAGAAAAATGGCTTTCATTGTGAATAGCCTATATT
>NC_051400.1:8732207-8732638 GCF_015228065.2 Penaeus monodon
CGCGTTTCATATCCCCCTCACAATGAAGCAAAGTCACCCATCTTTCTTCAGTATAATACATGTACAACACATTCCTGCACATTTACACACACCACAAGTTTAACCAGACCGCATTTTTCAAGCCACTAAGTAGTAACCTCTCCAAAAAGAAGGAAAAAAAGGTAAATAATTGCGCTTTTAGATACTGGAATACGAACTGAGGAACTCCCAAGAAAATAATTCAAAATTGTTATGAAACCGTCAACTCGCAGAACTGACTGGAGCACATATGCCTGGCGTAACAGCCGGCGGGGAACGGCACGAAACGAAACGCACATTCGTAATAATCACGACAAAATTGCCAAGTTGCAAGGAAAAAAGCCAAGTAAAGACATCGTGCAGTGATACTGCACAAAAAGTTCTCAAAACAAGGAGGGGAAAAGACAAAAATA
>NC_051400.1:8732732-8732835 GCF_015228065.2 Penaeus monodon
ATCAACAAGATCAAAAGCAAAGAAAAAAAAGGACAAAAGACAAACAACAGAGACAGAGACCTGCCAAACAAACGGCATCAAACAACCGCCACTACACCATTCT
>NC_051400.1:8732882-8732964 GCF_015228065.2 Penaeus monodon
CACAACCTCCTCCAGAGAGCGCCGGGTTCCTGGCACGCAGGTTACACATTACAGGCCCCGGCGGCTCCCACGCTTCGGGTTC
>NC_051400.1:8733205-8733762 GCF_015228065.2 Penaeus monodon
AGAGAGATAGAAAGGGAAAGAGAGGAGAAAGAGGAAGAAGGATAGGAGAGGAAAGAGAGGGAAAAGAGAGGAGAGTTATAGGAGGAAGGAAGAAAGACAGATCGAAATGGAATGAGAGAGGAAGAAGGACAGAAAGGAGGAAAGAGGAGAGAGGTAAAGGAGGAAAAAGGGCAAGAGAGAGAAAGAGGAAAAGGAAAAGAATGAAAAAAAAAGCAAAAACAGCGCAGAAAACAGGACTAAGAACTTATTACGTGACAAGAAACTCGAAGCCTCGCGGATATTCACACCGATTTCCAAAAACCATTGGCGAAAACGAGAATCCCAAAAAAGGGAAAACGAGAATCCCAAAAAAGGGAAAACGAGAATCCCAAAAAAGGGAAAACGGGAATCCCAAGAAGGGAAAACGGGAATCCCAAGAAGGGAAAACGGGAATCCCAAGAAGGGAAAACGAGAATCCCAAAAAGGGAAAACGAGAATCCCAAAAAAGGGAAAGCGGGAATCCTAAAAACGGAAAACGGGAATCCTAAAAGACCAATGATATCCACGAATTGTACGCT
>NC_051400.1:8733889-8733990 GCF_015228065.2 Penaeus monodon
TTACAGCACAAGTGGGTCGGGATGACAACCGGCGCACGCCAACCCACACACGATTTCATTCAAAACAACGGCAAAAACGGAGACAATTTGCCTCTCCGTAT
>NC_051400.1:8734033-8734164 GCF_015228065.2 Penaeus monodon
GCCGCCACGCAAACCCGATGGGGAAACCTCGACACGAAAAGACTAACCGGCGCCACATTCCACGAAAATAACAGGGCCTCATTTTACGCCATTACTCTCCTAACTTCTTGCATTCCACGAGGCCGAGGATA
>NC_051400.1:8734383-8734475 GCF_015228065.2 Penaeus monodon
TATACACACAAACACACGAGTGAACTTCCTTTGCATTTGCTGCCAGTGCCAAACAGAAACAAAATTACAAAACAAATATATAAACAAGTCCT
>NC_051400.1:8734493-8734816 GCF_015228065.2 Penaeus monodon
AAAAAAAAAGCCTACTTGTACATACTCATCTCAAAGGGTTAGCTTACGGTGTTCTCAATTCCGTTGTGAAACTAAGAACGCCACTAGGAAACTCGTAGTGGCAATGCTACAGCTATGACCACAGCACGACATGACCACAGCCGCTACGACGACCTCCCTCGCCCCGACTACGACCGAGAGTGACAACGACTATTAATTGGTTCGAATCAGTGCCCTCCCTCTTCCTCTTCCGTCTATCTATCTAAGTGTTTTTCGTGTTTTCATCAATCTATCTCTACTTCATTCACTCATTTACACTTCTTTCTCTAAGTCTATCCCACCAA
>NC_051400.1:8735023-8735141 GCF_015228065.2 Penaeus monodon
TATCGATTATCATCCCTCTTATTGGCGCCGCTTATCGTCGCCAAATCCACTTATGAACCCCGCCACTTGAGCGCGTTTGCGTATGTGTTTGTCTGTTTGTCCGCTGGGGCCAGTAGCG
>NC_051400.1:8735176-8735289 GCF_015228065.2 Penaeus monodon
GGTCGTGTTATCAGCGCATCATGAAGTAAAAGACGAACTAGTCTCGCGGTGCCAGCGAGAGACGGAGGAGAAAAAAAAATCAAAACGGGGAAGAACAGGGAGTGGGTTAGCGG
>NC_051400.1:8735338-8735476 GCF_015228065.2 Penaeus monodon
AAGTATCTGGTAACGCATACAGCGGTTCGACAGTAACACACGACACCAAAAACAAAAGACAAACAACGATAAACAACAGATACCATATTTCCCCATCAACATTACCATATATAACAACAAAAATACAACAGCGCCACA
>NC_051400.1:8735532-8735672 GCF_015228065.2 Penaeus monodon
AACAGGTAAGTCGGCTCAATGAACCGGTAGGGCGGCCGCGGCTCCCGTTCCGACAGGTAGGCGCAGGATCAAAGGCCAAAGCGCCAGGCCACGCGGAGCGACGGTCGGAAACGGAAGGAGAAAATGACGGCGGCTCATAG
>NC_051400.1:8735732-8736443 GCF_015228065.2 Penaeus monodon
TCTACGATGCGAGAAGAGAGAAAAAAATACGAACGCAAAAAAAAAAGCCTAAAACTACAACTGATGCAAATCTTAATTAAACCGAAATAGAAGATTATGAATACCCGGTCTCCGAGGCACCGTGCCACACGCTCAGCACGTGAGCCTTGCACCGCCTATCTGCTGCCATGTCGACACGCGTTGTGGTTAGGCGTGCCGCCCGTGTACACCCCCCTCCCTACATCCAGCGCCCCCACGCACAATAGTTCTCCCTACACTCCTCCCTCTCTCCCCCTCCCTCTTTCTCACTCTTCTCTCTCCCCCTCCCTCTTTCTCCTCTTCTCTCTCCCCCTCCCTCTTTCCCCTCTTCTCTCTCTCCCCCTCCCTCCTTCTCCTCTTCTCTCTCCCCCTCCCCCTCCCTCCCCTTTGCTCTCCATCTCTCCCTCTCTCCCTCCCTCCCTCCCTTTAGTGCATACACACACCACTACAAACCTGACTGGCCAGTGACCTTTCATAGCCTCTACCCCCCCTTCCCCTTCCTCTTCCTCTTCCCCCCCGCCCCCCCAGGTCATCAGACTCTTACCCGAAGGTCAAAGGACGACATAGTGAACGAGGAGTGGGAAAAAAAGAAGAAAATGAGTGACTGAAATGATGCGTCTTGAGTAAAAATGACTGACAATACACATAAAAGTTTCTCATCTTAATCACTGAACATCTACCGCTTCGACTTCT
>NC_051400.1:8736481-8736729 GCF_015228065.2 Penaeus monodon
AACCCACAACTCAAGGAGGGGTCGCCCCCCCCTTCAAAGAAGTCGGAAAAACAGGACATAAAACAAACAAAACAAGAATAAAGGATAACGAAAACGGAACCAAACAAACAATAAGATTAAAAATGGGTAGAAAAAAAAATAATAATAAAGAGAAAGATAACAAAAAAAAATACATGCAAGCCATAAATAAGGGCGTCTGTGTGGCGGGTGAAGCCTTCTCTAAATTTCAATGTTTGCGAAGACGCCTT
>NC_051400.1:8737257-8737632 GCF_015228065.2 Penaeus monodon
CCTGGACAGACAAATATCCCCTGCACAAATAATCGTCACGTCCTCGGATGGGGAACCGTTTTACAAGCCATTTCGTGCTCCTCCTACGCTCCCCCTGTTCTCCTTCACACTACTCCCTCCCTCCCTCCCTTCCCGTTTTCTACACTCCCCCTCTCCACCCTCCTTTACCACCCTCTCCCCTTTCTCCCTTCACATTCCCTCGCCCCTTGGCCCCTTTGGCTCCTTCCGCCATTACTCGCAAATAACAGGATAATCGTGGCAAGCGATATCAAACTAGAGAAGATGAGGCACAAATGAGGAAGAGGGAGAGGTAGAAAAAGGGCGAGTATGAATGACTCGGAGAGAAAGAGACGATGAAAATGGTACAGAGGGAAA
>NC_051400.1:8737693-8737983 GCF_015228065.2 Penaeus monodon
ATACATGCAAAAACAATGCCGTTTCGCATTTCGTCACTGCGTTTATTTATGGATGCGTGTTACGCACTAGTTACTATACACATGAGCGCGCGCGCGCGCGACAATATGTGTGTGTGGGAGGGGTTCGAGATGCATATATATTCTAGTACTTGTAGCACTAGTAGGTACGAAGATAAAATAAAAGGTTTGTCGAGTTTCACCATTTGTCTATTCATCTGATATCTATATTTCTACTGCGTCTGCAATAGAACCTCTTACAGCCTCATATTAGGTGTCGAGACGTAACAGAA
>NC_051400.1:8738065-8738147 GCF_015228065.2 Penaeus monodon
GAGATCGAGCACCGTCTTTGTCAAAGTCAACACGCCTTCTAACACCCTGACGGCGGGCGCTCGCCCGGCGGAACCAACGACC
>NC_051400.1:8738200-8739298 GCF_015228065.2 Penaeus monodon
GCCGGCGATCGCAACCGAATCCGCGGCGACATCGGAAGCCGCCCGAACCCTCGGGTGTTCGCGGCAGCCGTGAGAGCGAGCGGGCGCTTCGCAAGTCCGACGGAGTCCTCCTTCCTTCCTGCCGGGTTCTCCACGCAAGGGCGCACATGCAGCGAGTGGGCGCGAGCAAACAAGTCTCGGGCGGCGCGGGCTGGTTGCGCCGCGGGGTGGAAGCGCACCCTCGATGAGCATGCCCATCACAGCGTCCTACACTCCCTAAAATCCAAAAAAGGCACGCACATGCAACGCACGCTCTCGGCCCTTAAAGCGAGACCGCTACAAACGCTCATTATGGTTACGCAAAGAACGGAGCCATTGTGTGCGTTTAGAAGGAGGCGAGACAAAGCTAAACGCGCCACTTTGAGAGCGCAGCGCCGGGCTCCTTGAAGTCCACACGTGCCCTCGTTAACAGCAGCTGTTCTGCTGATAACCCTAGAAATGGGGCGATGCTGCCTTTCCTCAGGAAACACCGTACCCGGAATTATTCTTTCCCGACAGAACCTGATCACACAGAACCGCCAACCAACCCGAAGTCAGACGGCCCAAGTGAAAAGCTAAACGGCAGTTACGCGACTTAAAGAATCCTCAAGCCATAATCCCACCCGATCCCCAGGACCGCCATGGATTCCAGGTAAGAGAGGAGAGAACAAATGCCCCTTTCGGATCCCGACAGGACGCCGTCGGGATCCGTCGGCGTAACAACCGAGGCGAGCAGGTGTCCCGCACATCTGCCCTCGGCCAGCGTCTCGGCTAAACACACCGCCTTGGAACGTCTCAGGCGCACCGTAACAACGCAAATATTCCTCGTCATCCGCAACAATCGTGGGGCAACCGAGACCTTCTTCCCGCCCGACAAAGCCACGCCCGAAATTGTTATTTGATGACAGAACAGGGAAAAAAAAAAGAAAAAAATTTCAAGGAGCAGTCATGAGTCCCATTAACCCTGAGCATGGAACAGATGGCGGTAATGGCTGGAGCCTGGGAACACACACGCACTCAAACACTGTTCTTCGCATTGTGTTACATCTAGATCTAGCACGGAAATGTTCTTCGGGGTGA
>NC_051400.1:8739329-8739546 GCF_015228065.2 Penaeus monodon
CGTCAATATATACGAAACGTCATCGAACTATTGTACGAAGGTAATTGTGTGTGAACCTTATTAATGAACCCATGACAGGCAGGCACTTGCTAGGTTCAAGTCAAATTGGATGTGACAATTCTCCTTGTTCTCTAACATCTCAAGAAAGCAAAAGACATCTGAAAAGGTGTCACAGGAGTAAAGTTATTAAAGAGAAAAGATAAGCCAGTTTCCATTC
>NC_051400.1:8740062-8740230 GCF_015228065.2 Penaeus monodon
ACACGTGGGTCGCCGGTGGTCAAGACTTCGTTCGATTTGCCAGCTGTGTTCCAGGCTCACGCCGATGACCCTTGGAACACGGGAGTTCCGGTGGTGCAGTTACGTGCATTTCACGTCCTCAAACTCTCCCCCATTCGCACTCTCCCCTTCTTATCTCTTACTCTTACT
>NC_051400.1:8740345-8740713 GCF_015228065.2 Penaeus monodon
GCCATAAGCCCCACCCAAAACACAAACGAAACATTCGAACAAATGAAAACAAATGAAACAAGTGAAGGCGGTAGGCCTGGTGCACGGCGGGGAGGGGGGGTGGGGGGCACGGCATTACCTGGCTCAGGGGAAAAGGCGAGGCCAGCATTCGGTAATTGGCCATGAGGGCAGGAGACAACGCGCCTAAGATGATGACGGTAGATAAAAACGGGGCGCATCTACTCCGCTCGCTTGCCTGTGACGCAGAATCGAGGCTCGATACACTAGCGAAGCCCGCTGGATGTATAAGGTTGTTTCAATCTCCCCTTTTTACGCCTCTTTAAAATCCGAACGACACCTTCTGGAACGCACGGACACGAATAGACGAG
>NC_051400.1:8740765-8741105 GCF_015228065.2 Penaeus monodon
CGGCGTTCCAACCAATATATGGCAACACCCCCCTCTCCCCCTCCCACACGCGGGCCGTGTCTCAAGACCGCGCACACGAGGTTCCGAAACACGCCACACGCAGCAAGAAATTGTCGCCTGTTCGAGAATCCCACGACAAAAATCTATTTCCCCCTGCCCCTGCCCCCTACCCCTCCCCATCATCAACCGACATAGGGGAATGAGGGAGGTGGGAGGGAGAAGGGGAATGGGGAAAAGAGGAAGAGGGAAATTCGGCAAAAATCCACACCACACAACCTGGGGCAGGAAATGAGCACTAGTGAAAAGAATGGACGACTAAAATGTGCTGGCTGCTGGGGGC
>NC_051400.1:8741355-8741581 GCF_015228065.2 Penaeus monodon
GGATAGTCTGGAGCCACCAATACAATGAAACAGCGCAAGGGGGGGGGGAGAAGGAGGAGGGACAGAGGAAAGGGAAGAGAGAGGGGAGGACCTATGGTATGGGGTATGGGAGAGAGGGGAAGGAGGGGAGCGAGAGGGGAGGCGAAGATAATCTCAGGGTTCCGGACAGGCAAGGAAGGGAGGAACCCTCGACATAGAATACGCGTTCTCACCCCCCCCCCCCCAC
>NC_051400.1:8741610-8741773 GCF_015228065.2 Penaeus monodon
ACGGTATCGAATTACGTAATTCCAAACAGATACCCACATAAATGAATTACAAACTGGACTAATCATTAGAAACAAAGGAAATAATGATAACGCGCAAAAGCGACAAGACGCCAAAGCAGATGGACGCCTACTATTTCACCTTTTCTCCTGCTAGCGAAAAGCA
>NC_051400.1:8741834-8741936 GCF_015228065.2 Penaeus monodon
TACGACCATACGGAAAGCAAATCCACGTATAATCACAAATCCACACACCTTCACCGCCACCTATGTCTGGGTTACATGACCAGCATTACAGTAAGTCTTGGC
>NC_051400.1:8742028-8743395 GCF_015228065.2 Penaeus monodon
CCAAGGGTATTGAGGAAAGACAGGAGAGCCAAAGGCAGCAGGAGCGGCAGGCCAGCCAAGGGGAACTCCCAATTTCTCAATAGCAGAGACCTGAGGGTTGAATAGAGACACAAGGGGACGCTTGGGAGGGGTAAGGAAAGAGGGGGGGGGGCTCATGGGGGGGAGAAGAGGGGAGGGCTTTTCAAAAGGAGGCCAGTAAGGGGAAACCTGGAGGGTGCGGATCGAGCGGCGACGCGTGAAGGAAAGCCTCTACCTTGCATCTCGACGGTGTGTTTGGCGAATCGAATTCCGTCCGGCAGCGACATCTCCGCGTCGCCAATGGCTTAAAACCTCCCTTCCACAAACAGATGGCGCAGTGCCACGGTCTGAATCTTGGTCAAATTGTCTACCTTAAAAATAGAGGGAAAAACGCAACGCTATCAGCGCAGCGAAAATAAATCGTCCTCGTCATCCACGTTCTTCCTCCTCCGCCTCTATTCGCCGTCGCCGCCGCCTCGGTCGCGCCAGTCATCAGCGCCCACAGACCCCGCCTCGCGACCGATCATCTGTCATCCCGGGATCCTCGGTGAGAGTCATCCTCCAGCCGAGAGCCCGGCAGTAGCGGAGGGCAAGCAGCCAGGAAGCTTGCGGCAACAGGAGGATCTTTGAGGAGTTTACCTGTGGGATTCCTGTGGGTGGTCAGCCCTGCTTAATGAGACTCCGCTATCATTTGCAGCAAAACATCTGCATCTCGTCTACTCAAAACTCAAAACCTCAAAGAACTGCACGCAATGTCACAGTGACCACTAGCCAAAGCAATAGCGCATTACGATTTTTAAAAACCCGCAAAAAGCTGAACCAGAATCATCGGTCAAGTTGGCAGCCCTGACAACATGTCGGCAGATGGTAGACGAGAGTTGCCAGATACAGCAAAAACACTCAACTACATTTTGTTCGCATTACGTTCATTCCACATCCTAACAATCGCAAAGGGGTCGAAGCCAAGGCAGACTTTGTCCAGCAACTGTTCCGACTGCCTGACGATCTCGCCGAAGCTGCGGTCGGGGCGAGGCGAGGCAAGCAAGCCCCACTTCCTCCTGGCATCTCTCCGCAGCCGCCAGGCGGGGAGGGCGCGTACGGATGGGACCCGAGAGCCAGGTAAATTTGTTATGTCACACACAACCTCACAGTTCCCGTTCCGACAGCCGCTCGCGAACGACGCCGAGGGACGCCGTGCGAAGAGCCTCGAGCCGGGAGCAAGAGCAGGGCCACGCAGCGGACTCCGTCGTGGGCCCCGGACGCACCCTGGGTCGGGGCCGGCGCCGGGAGAACGAACCGCCAGCACCATTACAGATAAACACCTTGGAACACGACCACTACGGACGAGT
>NC_051400.1:8743576-8743868 GCF_015228065.2 Penaeus monodon
ATTAGCGACGATCCAAGACACGAAGCGTAAAGCGGAGGCCAGGGAGGAGGAGGGAAGCGAGCGAGCCATTTCCCGGAGACTTCAACACTCCTCAGAAAGGAATCACGACTGGGCGCTGTAAAATGCTAATTTTCGAGATCCAGTGGTATGTAGACCTCTGTGTTGTTGAGATTATTCAGAAGGGATACGTGCAGTCGAAAATTCGGTGCAAGATACGACATTGAAGGAAAAATAAATTCGGGGCGATGACTATATTCATATATTACATATTTATGAACGTTCAGGTTCTTTA
>NC_051400.1:8743922-8744599 GCF_015228065.2 Penaeus monodon
AAGTTCATCAGCCTCCCTCCAGTCTCCGCAACCGCTCATCTTCCCCGCTGCATCGAAGGCAATCGCTGTCCCAAAAGCGATATAAAACCCGAAACATACTCCTTGTCTCGCACCGTCAGAATGAGCAAAGAACTTACGCAAACGAAAGGAAAACCTCAAACCATAAACATTACGGCTGGAACGTGTTTGCGCGTCATTAAGGGCGAAAACAACGTGTTATCCTGCGAGATTGTCCGTCTTACGGAAGGCGACGGCTGCTCGCCCGGGTCTTGTGTTACCCTTATGGCAGCCGTCGTAGAGGCGAAAATCTCGCGCTGTCGGCCAGGGATTCAGACCTTATGCCCTCGCCTCATCTGCGCGCTCGCCTCGGTTGCCACGTCCTTAAATTTCCACGAAAATAAACATGCAACCATTCCACAGAAATACTGACGCCCAGACACTCATCTCGTTCACAAAACAATCACAGCTTTCCAGCGCCCGGCTCAAAGCAAGCAAGGAAGCGAAAATAATACCCCAGCAGAGTCGCTTCATCAGCTGGAATAGACCGGGCTGATACCTCCCCCCCCCACACACACCCCTTTTTCCCCTCTCCAGGGATTTAATAGCGCTGGGAAACTACAATCCAGAGGCGGCCGAGGAGGATGCACGAACCACGACGCCAGCACCGCCGCCAGCAA
>NC_051400.1:8744627-8744772 GCF_015228065.2 Penaeus monodon
TCTGCCACGCACCCTCAGAGCGCGATGAGGTAGAGACGTCATATTTGAAGGCGTGAATTGCAGAATCGAAAGTCTAGAGAATAATGAATAGAAACTGCACACACTTGGGGTTCTTGCATTAACTTACATGATTTTGCTTAGGTAT
>NC_051400.1:8744903-8745019 GCF_015228065.2 Penaeus monodon
TTTCCTTATCCATGACTGTTTACTCGGGTATAATTATGTGATATTTACCAAGGTATATAATTATTAATACAATAATCCTTCTCGCACATTTATCCCCCATTTGTCCATTTATCCAG
>NC_051400.1:8745214-8745310 GCF_015228065.2 Penaeus monodon
GTAATGACTCATACTCCACTTCCGCCACTCCCTCTCGCTCAGTGCACTTGCAATGTCATCTGATTTTTAATTCCCATGATACCGCTGTGTCCCATA
>NC_051400.1:8745684-8746083 GCF_015228065.2 Penaeus monodon
ATCCCTAACCAGTACCGCCCTCCCCATTATTTTCACATTAACCCTTCTTCACACCCACCTACTAATACAACCCCAACAGCCCATCAAACCCATTCCTCTCGCCCCGCTCCCTTCCCCCCCCACCACCCCATTTCCCATTCCTCTGCCCCCCCCCCAATTTCACCCCATTCACCATATCGCTTCCCCCTAACCATTCACTTGTTTTTGCTCCCCATATTCCACCTACGCCAGTCCCCATTCCTTCCCCCCCCCCCCCCCCCCCCACCCCATCCCACCTCCCCCACCCTTCCACACCCCATCCCAACTCCACCCACCCCCTCCAAACCCCATCCCACCCCCCAACCCCTCCAAAACCCCCCACCTCCCCCCAACCCCTCCAAAAACCCCACCTCCCCCCAA
>NC_051400.1:8746137-8746302 GCF_015228065.2 Penaeus monodon
AACCCCTCCCCAGGGATCACCCGAGTCCTTTGAAGGGGAATATGACAGTCCATGAAGCCAAGGACAATGACACTTCCTCATGACAAGACGCGGCGTATCTTCCCACGCGACTACACCGACTTCATGACACGACTTCGGTTGACGCATCGCATTCATAGTCATCGT
>NC_051400.1:8746971-8747233 GCF_015228065.2 Penaeus monodon
GAGGCTTATTCTATTTATCTGTCCGTCCGTCTGCCAATTATTCGGACACGCACAAGGACACGCACAAGGACACGAAATCCAAATTTATCGATTTACCAAAGCAACTCGATTACCCAATAAGAAGGATTAATTAAACAAAGCAAAACGAAATAAGTAAAGCAAGATGAAACCAAATGAAAAAAAAAATTAAGGATATGAAAAACTACTATTCAAATTGAAAGAGAATAAATAAAATATATAAATATATAAAAAAAAAAAAAAA
>NC_051400.1:8747395-8747684 GCF_015228065.2 Penaeus monodon
TACGACAAACAAAAAAGTCCTTAAAAGAAGAAAAAAAAAAATAACAAATAAAAAAACGAGATAACACTAAAAAGAATAAAATAAACAGAACAAGTACTCACCGAATCGATCACGTTCTCGAAGGGCTGACCGTTCTTGACCTGTTCCTCCGTGAGGCCGTAGTCCTCGCGGCACTGCTCGCCGAGGACGTTCTCGTTGATGTCCCCGGAGAGCGGCCGCACGATGTACTGCTGCTCCGTGACCACCTGCGAGGGGAGGCGAGGGGAGACGGGGAACGCCGTTAGTCGTT
>NC_051400.1:8748289-8748480 GCF_015228065.2 Penaeus monodon
CGGCAGCATCCCGTCATAATGATTAAAAAACATCAACAAAAAAACACGTAATCCAAAACAATCAAGGAGCACTGCTAAATAAGAGCATTCTCCGAGCCATACATGTTTCTACTTCCTCGCGCGAAGTCGCTTTTATTCAAATTCTATTTATTTATAATGTTCGTGTTTCCTGCCTCAACGCGACGTCCCGT
>NC_051400.1:8749049-8749398 GCF_015228065.2 Penaeus monodon
CTCTTAAATCTATTACATGGAAGAAAAACCACCACCCCCGCCATAACGTTGTTTTTGAGAGGCCACAAAAACAGAGTGCGAGTCCAGACGCCCCAAGGGAAAGGGTAAGAAGCTATCGCTATGAGTGAAAGAAGCAAACACTTGACTCAAGATGTTTTCTCACCTTTGAGATGTCATGCAACGCTGGTGCATGGCCAGAGTGGTGGCTGCAGGCAACAGAAGCGCGAAAAAAACACTTTGTTAATGCACTAAGAAGTTATAGGACTATGTGTAGCCAGAAGCAAAACAAATATACAACTTGAAAACAACTACAGCTACTGCAAACACAGTGCATGCGTGAGTCAGTGAC
>NC_051400.1:8749570-8749864 GCF_015228065.2 Penaeus monodon
CGCATTTATATACCTAACAATACACCGCAATACACAAAAGATATATAGAAAGACATGTCCATACTACATACCGTCACCTCATGCAATGTCATTAGCAAACCCAGTCTAATCAGTAAATGTTCGAAGGTAATTAAACCCACATCAGTCTAAACCACAGTATTACTCACAGAAGGAGGTAACATGAACAGTATTAAATAACGTCGTAAAGGTGAAAAGAGCAAAATTACATAAGCATGCAAGACCACAACCCTGCGTGCAATTGCAGGGCGGGGGCTCCACCAACTGAGGGTGATG
>NC_051400.1:8750182-8750941 GCF_015228065.2 Penaeus monodon
AACACTCCTACATATTAAGACAAAATCCCTTTACGAAAGGATATGCGTCTCATCTGCATACGAGGAGCGACACCCATCCTGACACATGACGATTTTTCTTATGATAAGTGACTGAATTAATGAAGTTAATGAAAAATCCTTCAAAAGAGGATAAAAAAAAATATTCTTAAATTGTGTGTGTTCGGAGATGGAGTGAATAGGAAGGGAGTGGGAGAAGAGAGAGGGGAGAAAAGGAACGAGGAAAGGGAGAAAGAAGAACGAGGAAAGGGAGACAGAAGAACGAGGAAAGGGAGAAAGAAGAACGAGGAAAGGGAGAAAATGGAAGAAGGGAGGAAGGGGAGAGAAGAAAGGAAAATGGGAGATGAGGGAGGGGAGAGAAAGGAGGGAGGGAAATGGAGAAAAGAGGAAAGGAGGGAAGGAGATGGAGGGATTGAGGAAAGGGTGAGGGAGAAGAAAGGGAGGTAGAAGGAAAGAGGAAAGGAGGGAGGGAGGAGAGAGGTATATAGTGAGTGAAAGCGAGATTTAAATAAACCGAAGAACAGGGGGACACCAAAGCCTAATACTACCAATGACAAAAGAAAATAAGTAAAAAAAAAAAAAATAATAATAAGTAAAATAACTAAAAGTAAACAAAAAGAGTGAACAAAAATTACTCCCGAAAAAAAATAAGTGATAGGCCTACATGAAAAAAGGGGGAAAAATCCTGAAAGGAGGAGATAGAAGAAGATGCTGGACCAGAGAGCTGAAACCGTGGGCGGC
>NC_051400.1:8751067-8751148 GCF_015228065.2 Penaeus monodon
GCCTCGACAGACAGACGCCTACGCCCACTTCTGCACCTCACTCTCGCCCTGTGCCGCCCGCTATCCCATTCTCGTTTTCAT
>NC_051400.1:8751274-8751598 GCF_015228065.2 Penaeus monodon
TATATCATGCTTAATACTTCTCTATTCCCTTTATTCCAGTTACCTTCATTTCCCTCTCTTCCCCTCGTCTCCTTGCTAACGTGCTCATCAAAGACCATAAAACGGAAACATGAAATGCAAGACACGACTGAATTAAGTACCGCAAATAAACGTTATCAGTATAAGGAAAGACACATAAGCCTGGAGATACGTATTAAGTACACGTACAGGCCTGGGCGAAGTACTCAATGCACGAATAGGCCTAAACGATGCAGAACTAATGGTGCTCTGAAACGACGCACTAGTCAAATGGCGATTCGAAGTCACTGCGTAGGAAGGGGCTCT
>NC_051400.1:8751831-8751920 GCF_015228065.2 Penaeus monodon
CCCCCCCTCTTGCCTCTCAGTCGCTGGTCTCGTCTGAGATATTTACTTTCGAAGATTTTTTTTTGTTCCCCTGGAGTGTTCTCCCTCAC
>NC_051400.1:8752172-8752598 GCF_015228065.2 Penaeus monodon
TCTGGAGGTCATTAAAAGTCACCTTCAAAGATCTGACTTGATCTACTTTCTAACATTAAAAGGCAAACAGGTAAAGATGTTATGGCGATTTCATTATACATTATCCACGGCCTGCGCCTGGGTGGATTAGCCTACGGAAAAAGTGAATGCTAAAATGAATTATCGAGCGACATTCTTAATTGGTCATTCTTACGCACAGACAACGGCACACAGACAAACACCACATAATATTCAACCTACAGTGAATGAAATCTAGCATGTTATTCTAACTAAGACAATAAATATCCATATCCATACGAATACACGAAACGAAAATGGATCCACAGACATACATAATGAATACACGAAACACAAAAATGGATCCACAGACAGAAACATAATGAACAGATCATCTCCTCTCTCTCTCCCGCCCACCCGACCCTTGTA
>NC_051400.1:8752627-8752772 GCF_015228065.2 Penaeus monodon
AGCCAAGGCGAAGTCGAAGGGAGGTCTGAAGAAAACCTAAATGTCAAGTGCGAGGAGTTTAAAGAAAAAATTGGACCCCCTTCCCCTTCTCTCACCCCCCCCCCCCTCCGCTTTACGTGAAGGATCGCCTTCTTTCACACACCGA
>NC_051400.1:8753003-8753354 GCF_015228065.2 Penaeus monodon
TAGATTAGGGCGGCAAGGGAGTTGAAAAGTGGACATGGGGAAAGGGAGGGGAGAGGTTAGCGGGCAAGGGAGGGGAGACGTGGGCGGGGAGAAAGTGAGGAAGGGGCAGTTATTCCTAGAGGAGACAAGAAGAGAGAAGGAAGGAGGGGAGGTGGAAAGGGGGGGGGATATGAAACAAAGGAACTTCTCTTGCACGAAATTTAGATCAAGAAGACCCACGAGGGGGGGGGGTGACAACGGGAAATCCCTCAAAGTAGTAGCGGATTAATAAACATCAATAAACATGAATTAATAAATGATCAATGATTACTAAAATTAATCTACATAAATGAAATCCTGTAGAAACCAACA
>NC_051400.1:8753380-8753481 GCF_015228065.2 Penaeus monodon
GCAAACACAGATAACGGAAACAAAGATTACAAGCCACGAGACAAACAAATCTATCAATAAATAACTCGACAGAGGTCTGCTAAATCTCCTCAAGCGACATA
>NC_051400.1:8753508-8753674 GCF_015228065.2 Penaeus monodon
GAACAGTCACAAATCAGCTCATTACCAAATACCGGTACATGACAGGTGTCGAAACTGTTCAGGAAAATTAATCGAGAGACCAAGAATATCACTCAATTGATTTAAATCTACCGTTAAATCTCGATCTGGATTTACGAGTTTTGCTGCAAGTGGGTGGGAGTGAAAT
>NC_051400.1:8753788-8753980 GCF_015228065.2 Penaeus monodon
TCAAAAATCATCAAATTCTTTATCTAAGTTCTTGTATGTAAGCTATAATGTGTTCTTTACTGAGTGACATATCAACAATGCAAAACTGCACATGCAACTACAACACTAAAATTGTTTGCGAAAGGATAATGTAGGCCTAATGATATAAACTAAATATTAATATATACCTGAAGAAACAGTTTAAATAGAAAG
>NC_051400.1:8754410-8754487 GCF_015228065.2 Penaeus monodon
TTACATTCATCTACATACAAAGACGGAGCGACTCTTTACACATTATAAAAGAAAAAGGGGAAAATAAATGTGAATGT
>NC_051400.1:8754548-8754965 GCF_015228065.2 Penaeus monodon
AGATAGAAGTTAAGAAAGAGACGGGGCAGCGGGAAGGTGAATAGCAGGGGGGGGGGGGATGGAGAGGGAGATGTAGAAAGACCAACACCCCCCTACCTCCTTCCTCCCCCCCTTTACCACGTAACCCCCCCCCACAAGAAAAACGAGGAAACCCCAAGATTTAAATGTCCTCGCGCGTCCATATAACTTTCTCCTTTTTCCTATCGTTATTGTTATCGCTGTTATTGTTATTTGTGAATCTCCCCCCATCTCTTAAAAGGCGGGCGTGACGAAGTTCATTGGCCCTGAATCGCGTTTCAAAATACCCTGAAGGCATTTTCATCCCGCCGACTGACAGGCGCTACGCCCCCGTCCGTCCAGGTCCGGCTCGGGTTGCCAACTAGACACATTATGCGGGAATACGTGGCTGTTATTTCG
>NC_051400.1:8755007-8755125 GCF_015228065.2 Penaeus monodon
ATATACCTTCAATTATCTCTTTATATGTACCACTATCTACCTAGCTAAAAGTCTACCTGTCTATCTATAGATGTACATTCATTACTATACCTATATATATCTATAAGAACGAAGGTCA
>NC_051400.1:8755395-8755499 GCF_015228065.2 Penaeus monodon
GGAACACAAAATTTTAATAAAAGTAAAAGTGAATCATATTTCATTTGAACATTTCAATAATTCGTTTTTCCTCCATACCATCCAAGAAAAAAAAACATACGAAC
>NC_051400.1:8755577-8755689 GCF_015228065.2 Penaeus monodon
AAATATCAGAAGCACGTGTGAGGAGAACAGGAAGGCAGAGGAAAAGAAGGGAATCGAGACCCTATTTGTCAAAAAGGTCGGTCACGGCGTGTGTCACCCTCCTTGAAGACAA
>NC_051400.1:8756005-8756932 GCF_015228065.2 Penaeus monodon
CCCCCTTTCCCTACGTCTCCTTGCACGAGGCGTCCTGCACAGCCCGACCGCCCTTCCCTTTCCCCTCTCGCTCACGCCGGTCAGGAGGGAGCTGTCGAAGGATCGCGCCTCGGATGAAATGATAATGGATTCCCTCCCGCCAAGGTCAGGAGATGAAGAGAATCATTAAGTGCTGGATGCTGCGTTGCTACGGGGCCCGGGAGGTGAATCGACGCCCCCGACGGTTCGTGAACACCGACCAGCCAGGAGAGACGCGCATGGCAGTCATGAAACGACTTCCAGTTTGCCTCCACCCCCTTTTTTTATAGATTTCGCCACACCTTTTCTTTTCCTTTTTTTTCCTCACGAGCGGCAAGAGGAAAATGACCGGCGTCGTGACTCCTAGCATGAAAGTTATAAAATTTATGCACGATTGAGGCCTACTTGTAATACGGTCAGATGTATGCATGTACTTTATTATATTCGCCGATATAAGAGAACAAGAAAAAAAAATTCTAGGAAAAGAGCAATTGCAAAACCTAAAAATACATGCAGGCTGAAGGAAAATCTACCTATATAAATGCTTAAAAATCAACCGCTCTAGATGAAATATACACTAAACAATAATATTTCGTGTCAATCGCTGAGTTTCTATTATTCAATACTTATCTTGAAGGCACCTATCATTATTCTGAATCTTCATTCTATAAATATTTCTAAGTTTTGCAATTTCTTTCTTTCCATTCTTATTATCTTTTAAATTTCAATACCCACCTCTAGAACACTTAATTTTTTTATAATTATATTTTCCCATTTAATTCATCTCTCATGCATTAAAATAATAAATTTCTTTTCATCTTCATACATTTAAAACAACTTGTTTCTTATTCTCCTTAAAAAAAAAAGTTTTATTCCCACCTGTAGAAAGCTTTCAGAACCGTCCTCTTC
>NC_051400.1:8757631-8757728 GCF_015228065.2 Penaeus monodon
CACGAATAGCGCCCCGATGGTATCTCGCGGCGGCGTCGACGGGCGGGCCACGGCGGCGCTCCACCTTGCCTTATCGCCGGGGAACCGCGGACAGGTT
>NC_051400.1:8757997-8758486 GCF_015228065.2 Penaeus monodon
ACCGAGACGCAAAATACGACAGCGGCGACGGAAGCGGAGGAGCGTTTTTAAGAGCGACGTCAGCGGGGGTCGCGCCACGTCACGAGGGTCGGCCGCTCGCGGACTGCCGGCCTGACACACGACACAGCCGTCGCCGGAAGGACAGCGAGTGGCATTACAGGGGCGAGGGGAAGGGGGCGAGGGGAAGGGGGCGAGGGGAAGGGGGGTGAGGGGAAGGGGCGAGGGGAAGGGAGGATAGCTGGGGGGAGCGGAAGCGGAAAGGGAGGGAGGGAAGGAGGGGAAGGGGAAGGGAAGCGAGGGTAGAGGAGGGAAGGAACATAGGAGGGCGAGCGTAAGGGGAGAGGGTGCAAAAGGCAAGAGGAGGCGGAAGGGCGATGAGTAAGGACGAAAGCGAGGGTATTAGAGGGAGGGGGAAGGGAGAAGAAGGTATATACGTGGAAGTGAAGAGAAAAGGGGAAAAGAAAGGTGACGGCAGAGAGAAAGAACGCG
>NC_051400.1:8758541-8758642 GCF_015228065.2 Penaeus monodon
CACACACAAACCATCCACTTTTCCCCTCCCCCCAACGGCCACACTCCTCTCTCGCCTTCACGACATCGCAAGAAACGCTAACAAATCGCGCAATTATACAC
>NC_051400.1:8758727-8758917 GCF_015228065.2 Penaeus monodon
AAGACATCATTACGCTCGAGAGAAAAAAAAAATCGAGGAAGTTATATATTACGTAGGTGGTTCTCGCTTCGCCTCCCACGCAGCCAACTCGAAGGACCACAACAAATCTTTAAAATGTATCTCTGCTAAAAAATGTCTACATAGGCATAGGTGAACACGATGGATAGACAGACAATAGACAGAGCGAGAT
>NC_051400.1:8758974-8759134 GCF_015228065.2 Penaeus monodon
GAGAGACATTGCAAATGAAAATTGTTTTAGTGAGAAAAATCTGAAAACTTCCCACGAAAGAAAGAAAAACGAATCAAAGCCGATTAAACGACATTTATTAAAGAGGATTGATATAAACATAAATAAATTCAAAATCAAGCCGCAACGAAAGAAACAAATT
>NC_051400.1:8759272-8759529 GCF_015228065.2 Penaeus monodon
AATGAACGACGGGAAAGGGCGTGGCTTGCAAGAGGTCACACCCGCCGACTGCCGTTCTCGGTTGAAAAGGTTACCAGCTCGCAATTACGTTCAACATCTTGCGTGCCATGAAAAATGCAACGATCACATGTTTACTGCCACTGTTCCGTGGTCGTTTTGCGTAATAGCATCGCTCAGATTCTGCTCCTACACTTCATCACACATGTACCTGGTTTGATCAGTGTAAGACATGTATGCTTGTGTGAATAGATAAGAAT
>NC_051400.1:8759889-8760121 GCF_015228065.2 Penaeus monodon
CCCTTATTCATCACCATATGTTAATTAGTCGATTACTCTCGCCTTAAGCCGAAGGTGGAATGAGCGACGGTGTTGTGATGTTTTCGTTTTGGTGTTTTTCATAGAGCGTTTTCGCCTCGAGTCATACCCATAATGGCGTCAGGGTTGCCAACACTCCCAGAGAGAGAGGGGGGAGGGGGAAGGGGGGAAGGGGAGGGGAAAGGAGGGAAGGGGAGGGGAAAGGGGGAGAGGG
>NC_051400.1:8760158-8760626 GCF_015228065.2 Penaeus monodon
GAAGAAGAAGAAGGAGAGAAGAGGAGAAGAGAGGAGAAGAGAGAAGAGAGGAGAAGAGAGAAGAGAGGAGAAGAGAGAAGAGAGGAGAAGAGAGAAGAGAGGAGAAGAGAGAAGAAGAGAGAAGAGAGAAAAAGAGAGAAGAGAGAAAAAGAGAGAAGAGAGAAAAAGAGAGAAGAGAGAAAAAGAGAGAGCAGTTTTTAAAAGCCGTTATTTAAATCCATTTAAATCTAGTCTAGAAAGGCAGGTTACTTGCAAGCTGCATGCGAACCTGCCATTACTATACGCTCATGAGTTACGGGATCCCTTTCTCTTGCAACTGAAGGTTAAAGTTGACGACAGATTTAAGAAAAAAAAAAATTCAATTTTAAACATCAATTATTGTTCTGCGACTCCAAGTGGCGTGTGGAAGGAGATAACAGGCTGTGCGCTTTCCCATCCTTATCTGTTATCAAATTATCCCCAAGTGAA
>NC_051400.1:8760671-8760756 GCF_015228065.2 Penaeus monodon
GTGATGGGGATGCCTAACACCTGTTACGGAGACGCCGTCTACCACTTGTAAAGCTCCCAGTTGAGCACCATCTACATTTTCCCGT
>NC_051400.1:8760793-8761396 GCF_015228065.2 Penaeus monodon
CATGTTAAATCTATAAACGCAAATCGGTTTCAATTTCGCAATCCAAGCTCAGCCGGTAAGCCTATACCTGCACGACTGACTATGAAGATAAACACAAGGTTCGCAGACATGACACCGAGGCGCTGGGAAACTCGCATTTGCTCGAGTGCGGTCTCTCGGGTTTTGAAAAAAATGGACCATAGCACCCCTTTTCCACTATCACAGAACGCTTACGAAATTTTTATTTTAACGAAAATACTCCTCGGTTTACATATGCAATCAAAACAAGGGAAGAAATCCCTGTTGCATGCCAGCCTTCGGACCCAATGACGCGGCCGAACGTTCGAGAGCAGTGCTATTCATCGGCCGTTGACAATGGCGCGTGCGTGTCACCCAGCCAAGCACCGTACAGCTGGGTACACTCTCACAGCACATGCCTGAACGCCCCCTGTGCTACCACGAGAGAAACCCCCACGGCTGCCGTATCTCAAAAAGCGGTTTCGAAGCCGGGCGCGGACTGCATTTACCTTCCCCATTTATGATCACTTAATGGCTATCCTCTCGGCCGTAAAACTTGGCGGTGTCTGCGTTCAGGCGTTCTTGCACGCAGGCAAAGGCACACAC
>NC_051400.1:8761418-8762088 GCF_015228065.2 Penaeus monodon
GTGAGGCACCCCAAAAAAGAAAATTAACGACACGGGGTAGGTGCAACCCTTTCGCCAGGGGCCAACTCAGGTCACTTCTAGCAGGTGAGGGTGGGGGCAGGGGGGATGGGGACTAACGGGAGGGGAAAGGAAGGGGTTACCTGACGCGAACGGACACGCAGGTGTGGGTTAGACGCAAGGTGTTACCGACATAAATTAACCCTTCCGTGGTACTAAAATTAACAACAGAAAACATACACGTAACACCTATAGAATGAAGTAAACTGCGCAGATGCAAATCGTGATCTGGATGGCGTTACGAACCTCAGCATCCCTTAGCGCCCAACAGATAAAATCCCGAGGCATGACCATCAAATCTAATAACTTGGGCGGAGGAACGACTAATGGGAAGGTGATGTGTATAGTGATAGTGGCGAGATTCACCATCACTGCGGTGAGAATATTCACTGTAACTCCCCAACAGTAACCCAAATTCTGTACATACAAGTTTTCTTTCGGCGATAAGAGAGACGAGAATTGAAACACAAAAGGAGAAATGAGAAAGGAAACAGGTTAGCTATCGACTGGAGTCCAGATAATGGAAGTTTCATTTTATTTCACATTTTGTAAGCAATGGAGAGCCGAATCTTGGTAGAAAAAGCTGAGATGAACGAAGTAATAGACGAATACA
>NC_051400.1:8762872-8763066 GCF_015228065.2 Penaeus monodon
GCAAGCGACATCTCTCGCATACAGAAGCCGCGGTTGTACCTGGGGTGACATTCTGGCTATCAGGAATTTAAATGCCTTATATGGTAGCGTCAGACGGTGGTAACCCGCTTAAGATCTCGACTCTGACCGCACCTATAAATAAATAATCGAAATATTGGTTTATCTGTCTGTTTTTCCCCCACAAGTCCCGAGAT
>NC_051400.1:8763088-8765805 GCF_015228065.2 Penaeus monodon
CTTTATACATAAAGACGTTCCTTCTCTCTTCCTTGCTCCGTCCACAGCGAACGTCTACCAGCAAGATTTCCAACCCAAATGTCTGGAAATCCCCCGTTAGTTCTAAGCTGCATCCCATTGGAGTAAAAATGAGCTCCGAGCCACACACTTCGGACGAAAAGCTCGGCTGGGTGCTGAGGTCGCGGCCGCGTGGTGAGGCGGCGTTCCACCCCGGCAGGTGATGCTGGGGGGAGAGGGGGGGCGACATGAAGGGAGGGGGAGAGAGGGGGGGGCCGACAAGAGGGGAGGGGTCAATATACAGTTGCCATTAACCCCATCACCGAGTGGATACATTTATAATGCAACTTCTTACTTTCTACTGCACGATTACGACAGTCATTACCGCACATGTGAACTTGATTTCGTCCCGGTAATTAGACATGCGTGTAATTACACCGTACGACAGTTTGGCCCCAAAGTCTGCCATGAGCACTACATCCCCTGCCAGACGCCCACCTGTTGATGTCTCCTCTGTCCGCCATGTTGGCTTATTTCACCCAACGTTTCTCCAATTTTCACTTAGTCTAGCCCACTTACTAAACAAAAAATGCATTTACATCGGTATTAAGCACCATCTCTTTGTATATACACAACAAACACTTACTCACAGACAACGTGACGTAAACAAACACCAATTTCCCGAAACATTTGTTCAGACACTGGGAAAGTAACTTAAATCTACATATTTCTTTCTCGTCATGCATATCCCTGGAGGACAGACGATGCCAAGTGTGTATTCCATAAATGACAAAGTCTAGTCCAAGCACAGGCTTCTATTAACACTAAAAATAGTCTCTCTGCATTTGCGATTTGGCAAACATGCAAGTTACGACACACGTATGCGTAACAACACACACGAGAACTGTTATAATTTCTCAAGAGCTATCATGGACAGTTTACAAGACATGCAACCCACACTTATGCCAAATTAGTTACACAAACTTTCTGGTACTATGAACAAAGAATCTGGCTGTGTTATGAATTTTATTTAGAACTGGGCTACTGGAGTCGGCATGCTCTTTGATCAGAAGCAGGAGTGAGAATGCAGTGTCTTGCGATACGATAGCGCCATGCGGGAGAGATAAGATAAGGGCGTATGATAAAGCAAGCAGGACACACTAGCGCACGTGCGGCCCACACATGTGCGAGCCACGGCTGCTAGGAACACACAGCTGCGTCTAAAACTCAAACACCTGTGAGAAAATCTACAGCTAACTCAGAGGAAAGAACATATCAGCTGTTACTCGAGAGCTACAGCCAGTAACACTACTGAATAATCATGCACACTTAATTCCTCGATATCCACTACCTTTCTACTGACGGCGTCCCACACCAAGAACTGCATTATGACGATATCTTCTTCGTCTGAGCCAAGCAAGGGCCCGTTCGCCCCTGCTGTAGCTGTGTACGTTATCACAAAATAGGTCGCCATATTGAGAACACACCAATCCCAAAACACAGCAGCGCGCGCCACAAGCCGGTTTTTTAGTGATACCTCTGAACCGAATCCTGTCCCACCCCTGTGTATATCCCACTACCCGAAACCGAACACCAGAGAAAAATATAGTTAAGAGAGAGAGCCGAGTGCAACCCTCCCAACACCGCACGCCTCGACCACTGAAGACCCAGGTAAGAGCCGCCCCTACACCTGTTTGCATGGATGCCAAAGGTCGCTCTTCGATTAATTACACTTTTCGCATTTTTGTATATAAATGATACACTACTGGGTCTCTTAACTAACTTGCATGATGTACAAAGTATTCGTGATAACTAAAAGACAAATTTGTTTGAGAACACAAATAAGAATGATGAAACAGAAACGTATTGTATTATTTAAAGATCGCATTTGGATATTTTGAGGTCTTGTGGGCGTGGTTAAGAGAACGAACCACGTGATTGGCTACTGGAAAACATCCTGTGTTGTGATTGGCCCAAGGGTAGAGGGTGGCATAGCCGGCCGGCAAAATACAACATATGGTATAGTTATTAGATCAACTTATGTTATTGCGGTTTTTAATTCACCAATATTCGCAAAGAAACAGACAATTCTCAAACAGGTAGGTTGAAGGAGAGTTGCAAAACTGGCAGCCCCATTTATCACTCATCAGACATGGTGGTTTAAGCCAGTTTCCCCCTCATGAAACGACGGGAGTGTCAGAACCTCGTTTGTGAAAACATCGGCTGGATTCAAACACCGCAAACGTCAAGTTGTGGAATTACTATGAAGCATTTTCCCACGGCAGCTGATAAGGGAATTGTAGCTGATAACGTAAATGTTAGTGAGAAATAATAGTAAGGGTTAGTAGGCGGAGGAGTGCGTCAGGCTTGCTCGTAGCCTAAGGGCCTGGCCGGGACGTGCGCGTGGCTCTCCTGAATGTTAACACTAGCCTCGCCAGGGGACAATTACCTGTCTTGTGTATAGATTGTATAGTAATCCTTCTCCAAGCCCGCTATGGCGCATTCCACTAACCGCACGTCCATTTTACCAATGATTGGGGATTTACAGAGCATGTTGATTGTCGTGGTCTGGCCGAGACCAAATTTTCGATGTCTCTATTTTTAAGGTTTAGTATTCATTACCCAGCTGTAGTTAGATATTCTGATATTTAAACTCGATATCTCCTGAAAGCTGGCTTGCTTCTCGATGCAAAGACACCAAGATGCCAGTAGCTACTTCT
>NC_051400.1:8765857-8766389 GCF_015228065.2 Penaeus monodon
AAGAAGCAGTTAAATTCCCGGTTTACTGGTGAGCTGGGAAGACTGGACAGAAGGCCAGTACCAGTCATCTCAGAACTGGTGCTCACTATCACAACATCAGCACTCAAGTTCTAGAACTCGTTTTGTAAACTTGTGTGTAAATGCATCAGTCAAATAAGAAATAAACTTGCGACATGTCAGGACTGAGTAAGCCTTGATGTCCTAATAAGATATTTGGGATGACTACATATTGTGTAATTTTATGTAAAAATATGCAATACGTGCAGTAACTGTTTGTGTACAAACAGGGCTACTGATAGTACTGAAAATCAACAAATTACGAATTTGTTTATATAATAACGATATGAATGGCATTGTAATAGTAATTATAACGCCCAAATAATCCGAATGGTTATTAACACCTTGCACTAATTATAACTTATAATCACTAACTAACGTAATTATTACCAGGAGTATCATTACTATTGCTATGCTGCTGTTACTTTTGAGTGATAATTAAGGTGACAGTAAAATATTAGTTAGATTATATACG
>NC_051400.1:8766795-8768824 GCF_015228065.2 Penaeus monodon
GCATTATAATCTTTTTATAATGACGCTGATGAGAAGCAATAATTGTATTAGTAATGATAGCAAGTGTCATTACTAACTTAATGATGATAATTATAATAATTGTGTTGAAGATCTCATGATATGGATATATGTAATGGTGAGAGCGGCAACGATATGAGGAATAAGGAAAAAATGTTGCTAATAATACTATTGATTTTTATTCTTGTTATTCATTTCGATAATGCTTTCTTGATAAATGTTGTTATTACTTTTATCATATTAACTATTGCAACCGTAATTGATATTAGTATAATTAAGACAATGGAAAATATAATAATGTTATTGACGGTAAAAAAACGACATAGGAAAACGATCAAACTTACATTTGATTATCACATTCACTATAGCGCTGTTTTATCTTGTCATCACCATCAATCCTTATTATTACCACTTCAGTTTTGCTTCGTAAAATGTCATCCCGCTCATGAGTCTGTTCTAAGATCTCTTCGTTTAAGCATCTAAGAACAAGCCCTTCTGTGTGCGTATTTTACTAGGGTGGAAAACACGATTTTTTCATAACGTACTTTGTTTATTAAAAAATAGGCATGTAGAATAACTCAATACAGCTGACTGGAGAGGAACTAGGGAGGAAACGGGTAGAAAATAAAGATAAGCTACAGCATATGTATTTTTTTATGAGTTTTTATAATTCTTTCCAAACGGCCTTGTGCCCGATTTCTTGCGACCCTTTTCCTCTGCGTTCAAACCTTGGAAAATAATCTAATGAACAGTATCAGTATTAGGGAAACGTCACATATCCATGTTTCCAGTAGGCGTTTTTTTAACAGAATCATGGTAAACCTTATACCACTTATACCAATTTGCTTGTTTATCTTCATACTGTTGTGATTATCCACAATTATACAGATGCTTATTGTCGAACCTTCTGGAGTCATTGTTCAGTGTTTACGCCCCGCTATTAAACAATATAGATGGTTAAAAGGTTCTATAACACCGTTGGTTTAGATCCAGGCGGTGGTTAACCTCTGCTGTGTCATTCTTCTTACCGCAAGCCTTCTGCATCAGTGCCTCGTTGGCTACTTCAAGGATTTCCAGCGGCACAGGATATATCGGCAGTGGAGTCGAAGTCAGAAGATAAATAAGAAATAGATGTCTGTGCGTAGTATTAAACTCTAACAGATGTTGAAAATTTGATCGAAGGCCTATATCTATGGAAAATAATCAAGATGGTTTCTTGACATCATTCTCGACGGGTGTGAGGATGGCAGAATTCCGTTTCATTATCTCTGGAATTTGCCGTAAAATAACTTGAATCGCATGCTCTCTCGAATTTTGTGTGAGTCATCATGCAATCTTACGGAGGACGAGGATGAGCATCGATTCCCTAACCGATGGCCATAAACCTTGGTCAGAAGCAGATGAGTATGTCTCTTGCAAGTGAACCATGTTAAGCCTCGATAATCGTTGTAGCTCTGGTTGTCACTTTGAACTTTCCCAATAGAATACCGAGAGAGATCCTTTCCAGCGAAAGGGGCATTGTACCAGATTTCAGGAGTTTTCGAGGGATAAGAAACAGAAAAGCTGTTTTTTTCAGTCTTTCCTCTGGCCACCACTGCTCTCACCACAGTGTGGGTTGGCGAGGCTTCTTTGAAGGGCGTGCCTACACCTTGACGGCTGCTATGGATCACTGCTCGGCTGGAGGGGCTGCCGGGAAGCAGCTCAAAGTACCTAGCCCACCTAGACCCTCTTTCCATCGAACCGGAGAATGTGGAGTGTATTCGCTTAGATCATTACGGGCAAGGAAAAAATACTAAGATCACGACATGCCGCACAGTTTTAGGTATTTACAGAACCTTTTTTTTTTATATCAAGACTTGCAGACGTTCGCCGACTGAACTGCTTATTTAAGAACGTATTTGGCTACCTGAGAGGACTGATTGTAATGGAACTGTAGTGACATTTCTTGGAAGGTCTGTCCAAAGCTATGTTTTTATCTCGGCGTCTGAAAACTAAAAGGGAAGCATAAGCA
>NC_051400.1:8768871-8769436 GCF_015228065.2 Penaeus monodon
GATTTTTTTTTTTTGGGGGGGGGACATAATTTTGGGACATACAGCAATAGTATTGATGATCTGTGAATCATGAACGGGATTTTAAAAATTCTAGTGAATTTACAAGCATATGAGGGGTAGTTCAGTAAATCATATAATTAAAGACGTAGGCAAACACAGCGATAACATTTCTGATGCAAAATGTTCTGCATAATGTTTGCAATTCAGCACATAAAAACTATGTCAAAATAGTCCAAGAAAACTTTAAAGATAATAATAAATAAATAACTGACTGAATTTTGTTACACCTTAAACAAAACAATGCTATCGGAAGTCAGCTAACAGAAGTTGGTCACTTTAGTAGCTCGCGTCTACTATTCATATGACTTCATGTTCTTAGGAAAATAGAACGACAAGCAAGCGCAATATTTAGATCAAGTAAAGCTGATTATAGGAAGGCTTAATAAGTAAAAGCTTAAGAATGTTTTGGCTCATCCACTACAGTTCCTACCCAGGACGCTAGGTTCTTGGTAGTTTCAACCTTCTTTCGTATTTTTCATTGGTACCGAGAAACGGGCTGCGTTTT
>NC_051400.1:8769464-8770685 GCF_015228065.2 Penaeus monodon
GTGTTCTTGATATTATGACATGAAGTTCGCGAAAAGAGATTTTTTATGCCTTTTGACGTTTCACGTGCCCTTGGGCTGGGCTTTACGATCACTCCAGTACTCGTTTGTAATAGGATTTCGTCTAAACTTTGGGCTTCAATGAACTCCCAACCGTGGTTAGGGTCAATAAATGATCGCCGTTCTCTTAAACGATTTATGATTGCTATTGTCAATGAGGACGGTAATCATCATCATCTTTACTAGTACTGCTACTACTGATTTTAATATTTTTTTCAAGTAAGACTGACTCTGAAACATTGCCTATTGTTGCTTAATAAATGTTTATAGTTCAGCTGACATTTACTTATCAATATAACTACAATAAACGAACATTAGTCCAAAGTCTGATGTGTCCTTTTTGATATTCGTTTTCCGACATCTAATGGTGCTGGTGATGCATTATGAGCAATAAAATAGAATAATAGTAATTAGAATATCAGTTTAGGAAATAATATGCTAAAGATAATACTATTGCTAATATGAGTAACAGTAATGATAAGAATGCAGTAAGATAGTATTATCACCCTTAGGTTGATGTTTTACCATTATCATTAAAGTGCTTAGTTGTATTTCGTTAAAATAGAAGAGTAACTAAATATTCTGAATCCGTAATAATCACGTATATAGGATGGGATTATATAAAACTAAGTATTTGTTTTGAAAGTATATGGTTCCGCCCTTGAATTTCTGAGCAGGCAAGAATGTGAGCTGCATTGTTTTTACCCTTGTGTATCTCTTACAAGGACATTAACAGTTATAATTGATTTGATCCCAAACTATGACAATGTGAGTGATTTATAAATTTGTTTTATAATGAACAAGAACCGTCCATCTATAGAGTATACACTAATGAACTTTTTAAAATACTCTTAATCTGTCATACAGTAATAAAAACTCCATTTTAAATCATTAACAACAAAACCAGCGTCAGTGAAAACTCATTATCGGTTTCATCTTTTTCTCATTTTCTTGGGCCTGACGCAGGGATCACAGGCCAACATAAGAACCTGAGAATATTCAACTTCCATTCATTCTTGCAGTAAGAGCAGCGGCGGACAATGTTGCGTCGATAAAGCTAAGTGGAGCTTGTTACAAAACCCTTAGTTCCCTGTGTGAATACAAACCAGCTGGTCCAATAGGTTTATGAGATGACGCCACCTCTACTGCAGTGCCCAAACAGAG
>NC_051400.1:8770722-8771074 GCF_015228065.2 Penaeus monodon
CTTGTCCTTGAAACCCGATCTTCTGTAATTCTATATATATTTTTTATTATATACCAAAAGGAAAACAGTAAATAAAACAAGTTAAGCAGCTAATAAGGAGACAATTCTTTACCAGAGACAGAGAAAACAATACAGACACTGATGATTACCCAAGAAGTACGCAGTCCATAAGTACGTATTGTGTGCGTGTCTCACCATTGTGGATATGGGAAATGACTAATCAATTATTCCGTTGCCAAACAAGAGCATTGCTTATGGCGATTTTCTCATGATAATTATCCTTGTGAAATGGTCTAGTAACAGTAACCTACGAATTACTGGTAATGGATCTTTGGTGATCCTTTTTTTTCAT
>NC_051400.1:8771328-8772940 GCF_015228065.2 Penaeus monodon
CCTCTTCGTTAACATTAAGCACAACCCTTCTGTTTTGCTCGTAAATCATCCCGCTCATGATCTGTTCTAAGATCTCTTCGTTAAGACTAGGAAAAAGCCTTCTGTTGCTATTTTACTAGGTGAAACACGATTTTTCATAACGTATTTTGTTTATTAAAAAAAGGCATGTAGAAAAACCCAAATACAGCGGGACTGGAGAGGAACTAGGGAGGAAAACGGGTAGAAATAAAGATAAGCTACAGCATATGTATTTTTTTATGATTTTTTATAATTCTTCCAAAACGGCCTTGTCCCCGATTTCTTGCGACCCTTTTCCTCTGCGTTCAAACCTTGGAAAAAAATCTAATGAACAGTTCAGTATTAGGGAAACGTCACATATCCATGTTTCCAGTAGGCGTTTTTTTAACAGAATCATGGAAAACCTTATACCACTTATCCCAAATTTGCTTTTTTATCTTCATACTGTTGTGATTACCCACAATTATACAGATGCTTATTGTCGAACCTTCTGGAGTCATTGTTCAGTGTTTACGCCCCGCTATTAAACATATAGATGGTTAAAAGGTTCATAACACCGTTGGTTTAGATCCAGGCGGTGGTTAACCTCTGCTGTGTCATTTCTCTTACCGCAAGCCTTCTGCATCAGTCCCTCGTTGGCTACTTCAAGGATTTCCAGGGGAAACAGGATATTCGGCAGGGATCGAAGTCAGAAGATAAATAAGAATAGATGTCTGTGCGTAGTATTAAACTCTAACAGATGTTGAAAATTTGATCGAAGGCCTATATCTATGGAAAATAATCAAGATGGTTTCTTGACATCATTCTCGACGGGTGTGAGGATGGCAGAATTCCGTTTCATTATCTCTGGAATTTGCCGTAAAATAACTTGAATCGCATGCTCTCTCGAATTTTTGTGTAGTCATCATGCAATCTTACGGAGGACGAGGGTGACATCGATTCCCTAACCGATGGGGCCCTCAAAACCCTTTGGTCAGAAGCAGATGAGTATGTCTCTTGCAAGTGAACCATGTTAAGCCTCGATAATCGTTGTAGCTCTGGTTGTCACTTTGAACTTTCCCAATAGAATACCGAGAGAGATCCTTTCCAGCGAAAGGGGCATTGTACCAGATTTCAGGAGTTTTCGAGGGATAAGAAACAGAAAAGCTGTTTTTTTCAGTCTTTCCTCTGGCCACCACTGCTCTCACCACAGTGTGGGTTGGCGAGGCTTCTTTGAAGGGCGTGCCTACACCTTGACGGCTGCTATGGATCACTGCTCGGCTGGAGGGGCTGCCGGGAAGCAGCTCAAAGTACCTAGCCCACCTAGACCCTCTTTCCATCGAACCGGAGAATGTGGAGTGTATTCGCTTAGATCATTACGGGCAAGGAAAAAATACTAAGATCACGACATGCCGCACAGTTTTAGGTATTTACAGAACCTTTTTTTTTTATATCAAGACTTGCAGACGTTCGCCGACTGAACTGCTTATTTAAGAACGTATTTGGCTACCTGAGAGGACTGATTGTAATGGAACTGTAGTGACATTTCTTGGAAGGTCTGTCCAAAGCTATGTTTTTATCTCGGCGTCTGAAAACTAAAAGGGAAGCATAAGCA
>NC_051400.1:8772987-8773527 GCF_015228065.2 Penaeus monodon
GATTTTTTTTTTTTGGGGGGGGGACATAATTTTGGGACATACAGCAATAGTATTGATGATCTGTGAATCATGAACGGGATTTTAAAAATTCTAGTGAATTTACAAGCATATGAGGGGTAGTTCAGTAAATCATATAATTAAAGACGTAGGCAAACACAGCGATAACATTTCTGATGCAAAATGTTCTGCATAATGTTTGCAATTCAGCACATAAAAACTATGTCAAAATAGTCCAAGAAAACTGACTGAATTTTGTTACACCTTAAACAAAACAATGCTATCGGAAGTCAGCTAACAGAAGTTGGTCACTTTAGTAGCTCGCGTCTACTATTCATATGACTTCATGTTCTTAGGAAAATAGAACGACAAGCAAGCGCAATATTTAGATCAAGTAAAGCTGATTATAGGAAGGCTTAATACAGGTAAAAGCTTAAGAATGTTTTGGCTCATCCACTACAGTTCCTACCCAGGACGCTAGGTTCTTGGTTAGTGCAACCTTACTTTCGTATTTTTTCATTGGTACCGAGAATCGGGCTGCGT
>NC_051400.1:8773554-8775174 GCF_015228065.2 Penaeus monodon
GTGTTCTCTGATATTATGACATGTAAGTTCGCGAAAAGAGATTTTTTTATGCCTTTTGACGTTTCACAGTGCCCTTGTCTGGTCTTTACGATCACTCCAGGTACTCGTTTGTAATAGGATTTCGTCTAAACTTTGGTCTTCAATGAACTCCAACCGTGGTTAGGATCAATAAATGATCTCGGTTCTCTTAATCGATTTATGATTGCTATTGTCATGATGACGGTAATCATCATCATCTTTACTAGTACTGCTACTACTGATTTTAATATTTTTTTCAAGTAAGACTGACTCTGAAACATTGCCTATTGTTGCTTAATAAATGTTTATAGTTCAGCTGACATTTACTTATCAATATAACTACAATAAACGAACATTAGTCCAAAGTCTGATGTGTCCTTTTTGATATTCGTTCCGACATCTAATGGTGCTGGTGATGCATTATGAGCAAGAAAACAGAATAATAGTAATTAGAATATCAGTTTAGGAAATAATATGCTAAAGATAATACTATTGCTAATATGAGTAACAGTAATGATAAGAATGCAGTAACGATAGTTATTATCATCCTTAGGTTGATGTTATTACCATTATCATTAAAGTGCTTAGTTGTAGTTTCGTTACAATAAGAGTAACTAAATATTCTGAATCCGTAATAATCACGTATATAGGATGGGATTATATAAAACTAAGTATTTGTTTTGAAAGTATATGGTTCCGCCCTTGAATTTCTGAGCAGGCAAGAATGTGAGCTGCATTGTTTTTACCCTTGTGTATCTCTTACAAGGACATTAACAGTATAATTGATTTGATCCCAAACTATGACAATGTGAGTAGATTTATAAATTTGTTTTATAATGAACAAGAACCGTCCATCTATAGAGTATACACTAATGAACTTTTTAAAATACTCTTAATCTGTCATACAGTAATAAAAACTCCATTTTAAATCATTAACAACAAAACCAGCGTCAGTGAAAACTCATTTATCGGTTCATTCTTTTTCCATTTTCTGGGCCTGACGCAGGATCACAGGCCAACATAAGACCTGAGAAATATTCAACTTCCATTCATCTTGACAGTTAGAGCACGGCGACAATGTGCGCGATAAGAGCTAAAGTGGAGCTTGTTACAAAACCCTATTTCCGGTCGTGAATACCAACCAGCTGGTCCAATACGTTATGCGATGACGCCAACCTCTTACTGCAGGCCCAAAAGAGGAGGAAATAACGAAAATGATAGAAAATAAGGTGTGTGAAAGATGTCTTGAACCCGATCGTCTGTAATATATATATATTTTTTATTATATACCAAAGGAAAACAGTAATAAAAACAAGTTAAGCAGCTATAGGAGACAATTTTACAGAGACGAGATAAACAAATACAGACCAATGATGATTACCCAAGAAAGTACGCAGTCCATAAGTAGTATTGTGTGCGTTGTCTCACATTGTGGATATGGGAAAATGACTTAAAAAAATATCAAGTATTCCGTCGCAAACAGGAGCATTGCTATGGCGATTTTCTCATGAAATATTCCTGTGCAAAATGGTCTAGTAACCAGTAAACATACGAATTACTGGTAATGGATCTTTGTGATCTTTTTTTTCATTACTTTTAGAT
>NC_051400.1:8775473-8775640 GCF_015228065.2 Penaeus monodon
CGAGCTGGACCCATGGAAATTCTCGATATAAGAGAGTAAGAGGTAATCCTTTCTCCCTGTTCCACCCTCCTCCTGTTTATCACCTCCCCTCTCCCTTTCCCATCTCCTCTGACTTCGAAACTCTCCCATTTCCTTCGCTCCCTAATTCCCTTCTATCGTTTCCACAT
>NC_051400.1:8775767-8775905 GCF_015228065.2 Penaeus monodon
CCCCCTCCTACTTTCCTCTTCAAGCTTCCCCTCGGATATTCGTGTGAACAATAAATGTGCATAACCAGACGGTCTAATTACTTCAGTGCAGTGTAACTGCCTGGAAGAAGAAGAATGATAATGATGATAATAATGATA
>NC_051400.1:8779727-8779931 GCF_015228065.2 Penaeus monodon
TCTCATAGCTTCGTGATCACACACGCGCGTGCACACGTATGTGTGTGATCTTTGATATTCTTTTTCATAATCTGTTATTAACTTTTGTAACATTTCCTATTTTTCTATTCAATACTTTTGTTACCCCTAAATTTTTTCTTTAATGCCTTTAACTGATCGTTTTCTTATCTCCTATTCGAACGTAGACTAGATTAAACTAAATTT
>NC_051400.1:8780034-8780166 GCF_015228065.2 Penaeus monodon
TTCACATTCCTTCTTAAGAAATCCATTCAATGATGGCCAGTCATTTCTCATACTGAATTGATTCCATTTCCGATCGAGTGGAATGTTGCCGCCTTTCTGCAATAACTACCAACAACTAATAATCTAACCTGC
>NC_051400.1:8780460-8780569 GCF_015228065.2 Penaeus monodon
AACCTGCAATTCTGCCTCGGCGAGGTTAGAGCCGTTATCACGGAGAAACAAAATTCTACGGGGAGAAATACAAGCTGCAGTGTTATACATAGCGTATTCTACTATTATA
>NC_051400.1:8780739-8781266 GCF_015228065.2 Penaeus monodon
ATAAACTTCATATCTACGGTGGAAGGCAGGGGGTATAACTCGCATGTAAATCAAGAGAAATAATTCTAATAACTAAAGAAGCGGTGTTTTGGTCCAACCCAACATTACGGAACACATTACTTTAATTCAGCATGGCCACCGTACACACCAGTTAAATGTTAAACAGTTTTGATATATGGTAAAAACTCAAGAAAGGCCAAGTGGATTTAAAATGCTATAAAAAATAGATTTGAGCAAGACACAGTGATACTTTTTCGGCTCAATGTCGTAGTTATAAATACGTCAGTACTGTTGATAATTGCCATAAATCTATTTTTTCTAGATTCATCACCTAGTCATTTATTAACTGTTAGTAATGTAGACGATCTAAATTACAGATATGTAGAATAGAATACCCATGAGACATTAATCAAAGAACACCAAAAACGCGTCTTGTATTCATAGAAAACGTAAATATTACAGGGGATACTACTCTTCAGATTTTCTCCGTCAACCAAGTTACCACGGTACTGCAGTGAGAAAAATAG
>NC_051400.1:8781581-8781818 GCF_015228065.2 Penaeus monodon
CACACAACTTCATGATATACGATCATTTTATTGCCAATATTGATCATAATGACTTCCTCATATGTCACTTTGCTCACACCTACGCCAGAGAAGAGGAATCTTGCAGAGGAGATTACCAGTTGCATTTCCAATATCATTGTAAATGGTTGCACATTGAGCTCATTTATTGTTCAGTTCTCATTTCTTTCCAGCGATTTATCTACTTTATCTACTCTCTTTCTTTATTCTCCTTCCTTT
>NC_051400.1:8781933-8782083 GCF_015228065.2 Penaeus monodon
TCTTTCCAGCGATTTATTACTTTTTGTAAACATCATTCATTTATTCATTTCTATTTTCATTGCGATCCCCCCCCCTTTTGTGCCAAATTTGCTCATAACATACAAATATGAGTAAAAGTAAATGCATATATGGTTATAGTAAAATGTATG
>NC_051400.1:8782214-8782298 GCF_015228065.2 Penaeus monodon
TACATCTTACACTGGTCAGTGTTTTGAAATATAACTCATTGTTTTAGAGATATCACAAGTAACACATCCAATACTAAATTTAGA
>NC_051400.1:8782776-8782901 GCF_015228065.2 Penaeus monodon
GTTGGAATCGGTATAATTTTTCATGTGTCTTCAGGTCATGCCCCTTTAAAACAAACAAAAAATGACGTTGGCTTCGGGCGGTGTTCAGAATTGTGTCAGCAGAACAGTTTTTATTCAGTATATAC
>NC_051400.1:8783445-8783649 GCF_015228065.2 Penaeus monodon
CTCACCGGACCACTAACGTTTCTCTCACATACGTAGGCTACTTATAATTTAGTCGCGTAAGTCCGGCAGAAAAGTATTGGAGAAAATTCACTTTAATGAAGCAAAAGTTGCGAAAGCTCTTCCTTAAGGTCATGCAAGGGGAAGAGTGATCGTTGGGGAAACTTAAGAATGAAAGTGGAGTTTTGAGTTAAAGGAGATAGTGTG
>NC_051400.1:8785330-8786529 GCF_015228065.2 Penaeus monodon
ACAGCAAACCAGAGCACCAAGACAGACAAACGCAACCGAACGAGACATCCCTCCCTCCCCCAATCATCCAAGAAGCCAGCGAGATAAAAGAGGAACCAAGGGACAGTCGAAGACGATTGAGGATGGAAAGTGACCAGAGAGGAACGTCTGAATGACTTCGATTTCAGATTATGCCCATCAAAGGCGAAGGAAACTAATCTAAGACTCGGGGTTCACGTGCTCGACCCGTGCTTTGATGACTCGACGCTTCACTGAAGTCAAAGGGAAGATCCACAGGTCGGAGGGACTCAGGGATACAATGGCGGCGGGAGGAGGGGTGGGGGGGAGGGGGGCGGGGAGGGGGGGTGGAAGGGGGGGGGAGGGGGTGGGAGGAGGGGTGGTGGAGGAGAGGAGGAGGTGGGAGGAGGAGGAGGGAAGAAGGGGGAGGAGGAGGGGTGGTGGGAGGAGGGGGTGGGAGGTGGAAGGGGATGGGTGGTGGGAGGAGGAGGGGTGGAGGGGCTGGAGGAGGGGTGGTGGGAGAAGGTAGAGGGGGAGGAGGTGGAAATGGAGACGTGAGGCGGAAGGGATAGGGAGGAAGAGGGGGAGGGGAGGTGGAGGGGAGAAGAGGTGGCGAAAAAAGGTGGAGGAAGTGGAGGGGGAGGAGGTAGAAGGGGAGAGACAGAATGTAGAAGGGGAGAAGTGAGGAGGAAGTGACAGAGGGGAGGAGGGGGAGGGGAGGAGATGGAGGGGAGAAGGTAGAGGAAAGGAGGTGGAAGAGAGAAGGTAGAGAGGGAGAAGGGTTAGAGAAGGAGGTGGAATGGGAGAGACAGAGGGTAAAAGGGGTGAGGGAGAAGTGAGGGAGAGGTGAGGAGGAAGGGACAGAGGGGTGGGGAGAGGGAGGGAAGGAGAGAGGGAGGGAGGGAGGGGATATGGCACAGAGGAGGGGCGAGGGAAGGGTGAACGAGAGGTAAGAAAGAAGGGGCAGAATGATAGGGAAGGAAGGAGCGCTCGGAAGAAAGCCAAGAAGAGGTGGGGAGAGGAAGAGGGGAGAGGAAGAGGGGAGAGGAAGAGGGGAGGGGAAGATACAAAGGAATGGGGAGGAGAGGAAAGGGAAGGAGAAAAGAGAGAGGAAGTGAGGGGAAGTGAGGGGAAGAGGCAGAGAGGAGGGAATAGGGAGAGAAGCAAAGGAGAGGAGGGGGGATGAAAGGGTAGGGACAAAC
>NC_051400.1:8787501-8788486 GCF_015228065.2 Penaeus monodon
AAAGAAAATGAAATACATCAAAAGACCCCACTGTATCTTCCACCGAGATTCTTTTTATGATGAACAACGTATCTACCTTTTCGAATTGGTTCTCGTTCGTTCACCTAAAGACAGTCCTGGTGAACAATAGAACGAAAATCAAAATAACAATACCCTTAAAACACTGAAGACATTCCCTCTTACTTTTCCATTTTCCACCTTATTGCCTTTTCGCATTAGGCGGAGAAAGGGCGATGGTGCAACGACCCAAAATGCATGGTCATTTTTCGCTCTTTTAACTAGAATAATCTCGAGCGTTTCCGACCGATTGGATTTCCTGCCCTTCAGCCATAGTCCCTCATGGAAAACGAGGGGAGATGGAGGTCGATTTCAGGGTAGTCTATTGTAAACTGTGCGTCCTCTAGTTTTATTTCATTGACACTGTTAACGATACGTGAGAGAGAAAATTAAACATATTTTTGATGTACGGTTTTATGAAATATTTTATTACGCGATGGAGAAAACTAAACATACTTTTGATATACGATTTTAGGAAATATTTTATTACGCGATAGAGAAAACTAAACGTACTTTTGGTAAACGATTTTTATAAAAGAAGGGGTAACTTGAGAACACTTAACAGAACTTATGAATACTCTATTCGTTGGACTGTAATAAAACAAATATCATCTGGAAGCGAATTATTAGCCCGGAAGTTATCAGTCTGAATCCCTGGGAAATATCTTGACACTTTTCCTTCAAGCTTCTCTACTTTGCATCTGCGTGCGTGTGTTTACGGGATGTTCTGATGACTTTGATGCATATGCAATAATTCCCCCATATCCAGATGAACAAAGATTATCTTCTATCCTAATTTATCATAATTCTAAAGTATATAGAACAAGCCCAAGCGGTGAAAATGGGAGGTAATGATTTTTTTTCTCTCTCTAATCACTTAGTTCAGCGGCTCATAAGCACCGCTGTTCTCGGTGAAGACGGAAAAATT
>NC_051400.1:8789168-8789275 GCF_015228065.2 Penaeus monodon
ATGGATTTTTTTTTTCTTTTACCGAAGCTTGAAAACTGACATTAGATATTTATGCAAGTATATTTTTCTGTACTTTTTCCATCCACAAAAGCATCAAGCTATAACTA
>NC_051400.1:8789408-8789663 GCF_015228065.2 Penaeus monodon
GACGTACCTATTCTATCAAAACAAATCTTACGATACTCACTCACTCAAAAAAAGAGAGAGAAAAGCCGCTTATTCTACTTTTATAAAGATCTAAATATAAAAAAAATCGAACCCGGAAGAACCACAATAAAGCAGGAACAGAAGCGGGAGAGAAGGGGGTGGAGGGGGATAAAGGAGAAGATAAAAACGAACGGAGAAAAAGTCGGACGAGGAACAGGAAGGCGAGAGTCGGAGCTTCAAAGGCCGCGCTGGAGA
>NC_051400.1:8795657-8796878 GCF_015228065.2 Penaeus monodon
CGACACTGACAGACCACATGCTGCCGTCCATCCATATGTGCATAAGTAAATTCACAAAAACATTTGTGTTCTTATGATATTTTAACCTGTTCCCTCGCCGCCAGGGAAAGCCTAAGCCTATTAGAATCCGCCTCTGAGTGAGCGCCGGAATCCCTCTCCCTTTTCGTTATTAAATTTTCATGATCGCCGTTTTCCTCACCTTTAAGAGGGCGCTCACTATCTCAGCTGTTATGACTCGCTCTCCCCTTCTGCATCCCCTCTGCAGATCTTCTCTTTCCCCTCTAGGAGTCTCAGATTCCCTCTCCCCTCCTTCCTTCAAGACGTAAAATATCCTCAAAGAATCGCCTCCCCGAGCCCTTGTTGCAAGCGCTGCCAGTCCCCGTGCGTCTCTCTCCCCTTCCAGCCTCATTTGCATACGGGACGGAAACCCCAGCCGCAGCCCTTGCCGCTGGCTTATGACGGCGATCAGTTACCAGCCGCGGCAGGTACTGTGAGTAACCGCCCGTAACGTTTCTCACTGTCACGCCTCATTAGCTCTTCGCGTTACCGTAGGGGCCGTGGTACTTGGAAACACAACATCACGACAGGCAACAAATTTCCCTTCGCTTCTCGGCCTCGATTGACTTTATACAACAGACGCTCGTGGTAGAAAGTGGGGCGTCGCTGGGCGAGGGCTTCTTGAATATCGATGCGATTTTGTTTTGTTTTATCATTGCGTTGTATCTGTGGATTCTGTCTTATTTATTTGCTTTATATGTAAATTTTGTTTTATCTATGTTTTTTTATCTATGAATTTTGTGTTATATATGCATTTTATTTGTGAATTTTGTTTTATCTATGCCTTTCATCTGTGATTTTTTTTATCTATGAATTTTAATATTCGTTATATATATACGTTATATACTGTTAATACCTCTTTTGGGATTTTATAGAGAAAAACCTTTTTTATATATAAACAGCTTAATCTGCCTTCCTTATATTACAGAGTCGTAAGGAAAGCAATTAATTTTTACTTTATCTTTTTTTGGCTGGCAAGACGGTGCTCAGTGAGAATTCTGAGTAAAACCCCAAGGAAAAACTCTTCATCCCGATCTTGCTTGCAATCTTTCTAACTCTGCAATGTTTACAACAAGCAGTCCACTCCCTTTGAGAACCGTGGCAAAGCATTTATGAAAAAAAAAACTGAGGATCGAAATATACGAACTAAAGGACACCGTAATT
>NC_051400.1:8797296-8797444 GCF_015228065.2 Penaeus monodon
GGGGACAAGACGTAAATCCGTGGTGTTGGGTTAAGCAAGAAAGATATTGAATAATGACCTGATCTTGCCGTTTAGCCAACTGACGTATACACTCTCCGCCAGACAGCATAATCTAGGTCCTGATGACCAAAAAACAAACTAAACTCGT
>NC_051400.1:8798547-8798738 GCF_015228065.2 Penaeus monodon
ACATATTATAGCATGAGAATCGAGCGCAATACACTATAAAGCCATTGGATTGTTTACATTATCACCCTGAGGCCTTAACAAGCGTTTCCTCCATTATATGTGTCACTTGCGATATACATGTTCTGTGTTTCCATTACGATTTTGTTAACTTTTATTTTGTTTCGTGCTATAACTTTTCTGTTGTTTTGTTC
>NC_051400.1:8799731-8799882 GCF_015228065.2 Penaeus monodon
GAGGAGTATCAATACCTTTTTCATTCCAGTCGCCGTTGCCTGACTATATCAGTGTTACCAATGTTTTCTTCCCTGTGCCTAGTTATCGTTCCTATGATATTCACCATCATATACCCATACTATTGTCATTATCAATTTCTTTATTATCACC
>NC_051400.1:8800036-8800181 GCF_015228065.2 Penaeus monodon
TCGGGATCAAAAATGGACGAAGCAACGAAGAGAGAGAATGAATCAGGAATAAAAGTGATGAAGTAAGAATAAAGAAAAACAATGATGATATGTTAGTGTAAAAATGTATAGGAAATCTGCATTTTTTATATATATTATTTTAATG
>NC_051400.1:8800883-8800971 GCF_015228065.2 Penaeus monodon
GCCATATCACGAATCCACAGACTACAGTTTTAAACCAAATGCCAAGAAGGCTTTACGAATGCAACGATAAAACACAAAACCAATAAAG
>NC_051400.1:8801009-8801273 GCF_015228065.2 Penaeus monodon
CCTAGCTAACAACAGGAAAATTGCTTATTCTGACGCATCCAGAGGCCGACGTGTTTGTTCCCGCGTTTTCCTGAGCATTTTGAGAAGGATCGAATCTCTTTATAAATGCCCTAAAAACAAAAACAAAATATAGAGCTTGTGATGAGATGAAGTGATTCGAGTCTTTTATATGTTATGATTCAGTACTATATTATGCAACTTTAAAATTTTTCTGCTTATGCATTGTGTCAAGAGCGAAAGGACGAGAATGATTAAAAGTAACGA
>NC_051400.1:8801348-8801440 GCF_015228065.2 Penaeus monodon
ATAAGAAAACAAATAAGAAAGGAAAAAATCAGGAAATCAGAACAAAACAGAAAGAAAAAAAAGAAAGAAAACACAAAAAAAAAACATGAAAA
>NC_051400.1:8801527-8802027 GCF_015228065.2 Penaeus monodon
AAGAAAAAAAAAAAAGAAAAAAAGAAAAAAAGAAAAGGACAAACCGCACAAAACACAGCCAAGCTAAGTACTTCCCCAACAACGCAAATATTTGGCCAATAAAACCAGCCCCTCGTTCAAACTCCCGAGCGGTAACTCGAGCGAGAGCACAGCAGCTTCCATCAGTCTTTTCAGCGACCTCCGCCTCATACCCGACGTCGAGGAATTCTGCCGCTGCAATGTGTATACACAAAGGACCCGTCTCGCCCCACTGTTGTTTCTGGCGGGACCTAAATATTTACGTGTAATCACAGGTGTCAGGCGGACCTTTTGCAGCTGCTGAGTGAAATATTACAGTTGAGAGGCCAGGGAAATAGCCTAAGATAATAAATCTAGATATACTGTTCAGAGGCCCGTGCGCGCCCACTCGCTGGGGATAAAGGGAAGCCCTGGTTATTTTAGGGCACTTTTGCAGGGACGGGAAGGACTGGTTGAGGGCCAGGCGCTCGGGCTGTTACTGG
>NC_051400.1:8802329-8802617 GCF_015228065.2 Penaeus monodon
CTACACACTCAAACACACATTAGGGTTAATACCCCCTAAATCTTCCTCTCTTTTTCCTGCTCTTCTTTTATCAGCCTGTTTCTCTCGCGCGACGTTCCCATTCCCTCCTCTTGTCACGCGGGCCGCAATAAGATTAAATCTGGATCCGCAGCTTCCCGTGCGACGCTGGCAAGGGAACTCCAGGCCTCGGCCTCGCTCCCCGACAGGCATTCGGGCAAGGGGAGCGTTCGGCTGGGGTCTCTCGGCTCGGGTGTCTCGGCTTGTTTATTTCGATCTCTGTCCGTCTGC
>NC_051400.1:8803090-8803412 GCF_015228065.2 Penaeus monodon
GTTCCCTCTTTTGCAGCCCGGAAATATGTCTCACTAGATGCGAACTGCATACTGTAATCCGAATGATTTGATTTGATTCACTCCCATTAAAATCTAATGCTCCATCGGGCGTTCTGCAGCCCGTCTCCCTTACTTCTTTTTATGGGACACACCATGATAACTAATAACTATATTTTTTTCGTGTCCTCTCGCTAGTAATGAAACAATCTGCTTACAATTGATTATTTTTTCCTTTTCCCTCGTCGCTATCCTACTGTCATTATGTTTGTCTCTTTCCTCTCTTCCTATCTACTATTTTTCTTGGTTTGATTGTCTGTCCGTG
>NC_051400.1:8803648-8804184 GCF_015228065.2 Penaeus monodon
ATGCAGGTTCATGACCCGGGAAGCTCAAGGGTTAATCCATTACCGTCAGCTGACTCATTGTTTGTGCAACGTGATATCAACGGTAGGAAATCTACGATGCGCTTATTATTGATTTATATTTTTTTGATTTTGTCTTATGTATTCGTGTAAAAATGATATTGTGTATATGTTTACTCTCTGTTGTTGCTTTTAGATCTGTTTATAAGCTTTTATCAAAAGTTTGCCGTATCAATAAGCTTTCAGATTTTTATATATCATTCCAAAAACTGGTTATGAAATAATGAAAAATAATCCATATACATCGTGTTTTAAGAAATCCACATCTTGCTGTCACGCTGAGCTAAGATTTATGCATTTTTTGGGCTGATTTCAATTTTCTGGTATTTTAAAACCAAAGACAGACTTTCTAGTTCCTTAAACTAGCTCTAACAATGTAAAGTCACTTCATACAAACAATTTCTGATGGAGTTTTTAGTTTTTCAATTTTGGTGCATATTCAGGCGAATTTGATGTAGAGGTTAATAGTCATCAATAGT
>NC_051400.1:8804337-8804733 GCF_015228065.2 Penaeus monodon
ACGTCTTTCTCTTTTTTGTTTTATTTATATGGAAATTAATCTCCACATCACTTATACGACAGTAATTTCATTTCTGTTCAAGTTACACTGGTACACAGCCCTATGAATAATAGAAATATAATTTCGAAAAAATATATGTGCCATTTGTTATTTTTTCACTTATTTAAATGTAGGGATTATAGTTTGTTTATCAATATCTTACGCTTGTTTATTTAATCTCTTTGTTTGAAATGTAGTGCAAACAATCAGTTGACGCGCTGTATGTATTAATCTGCCTTCAATACTGAATTCAAATATTGTCTCTGCTAAAGGGGTATATTGTCCTGTCAGGATTTTTTTTCTAAAATATAGCTCTTGGTATATTTTAGAAAAGAAATGATTGTGGCCAAACGATCG
>NC_051400.1:8804854-8805513 GCF_015228065.2 Penaeus monodon
CTATATACATATATCATAATATCTAGTAGACGATATACATGCACCCCTCAAAATGGAATTCATTCACAAGAAGCGTCCAGAAAAAAAATATGAAAAATAGCTCGTGCGAATTCATGCAGGTGCATGAGTCTGTTGCGAGGCTGCGACCCTTTCCATGCAGTGCCAGAAAACTTTGCATCATCGATAATTCACGCAACACAACGCGACCTGCCAGGTACGTGCCCCTCCCCTTCCCCGAACCGCTAATCCCCGGTGCGTAAGAATGGACTGCGGGATCCGAACTTTTGAGGAAGCTTAAAGTTAAGCATAGGCATTGTGCGGAAGGAGTCGGAGTGTGTTTTGCCCCCTGGTGGATAGCGGCCGGCGTTATTCTTCATTGTGGGGAAAGTTTTGCTCAGGGCCAACAAGTGCCGTTGGTTCAGGGCCCTTTGCTAAAAGAAAAAGGGGAGAGGAAAGAAATTTAAGGGAAAAAAAGGGAAATTTTAAGGAAAGAAAACAGATGAGAGAATTTATATATACGAATTGCTAAAGAAGGGGAAAGGCAGGAAATTTAAGGGAAAAATTTAATTTTAAGGAAAGAAAACAGATGAGAGAATTTATATATGCGAATGCCTGTAAGAATAGAGCGAAATCATATATGGCTGATGATTAAATACGCA
>NC_051400.1:8805720-8805941 GCF_015228065.2 Penaeus monodon
TAGCCACGATATTCACCACACGTGCAACAAACGCACACAAAGTAGCATGAATTCACCCACCCGACAAGCAAGTGAGGGTGAACGATATACTCATAAATATTAGAGAAATGCTCACAACCATCCGGCAATGCAAACGCAACCGTAAAGTGTATTACTTCCTATATAACACATACTGTTCATATCCGTACAAATCAAGAATTCAGTTTACTCTCTCTCTCTCT
>NC_051400.1:8805960-8806054 GCF_015228065.2 Penaeus monodon
CTCCCTCAGCCAAGTATTTCTACCAAACATTCACCAATTTCGACCGTCGCTCAAACTAAACTTATATACCCCTGGAATTAATGAAAGCAGCACT
>NC_051400.1:8806081-8806267 GCF_015228065.2 Penaeus monodon
TGTTTTGTAAGTGCAGAGAACAATGATTCTCCTTTGTGTGAAATAAACCTTAGAATAACATCACAAAAATATAATAAATCTTTAAAAATCTCGGTCTTGTTTGCGTTTCTCGATTACTCGACCCGGATTTTACAAGCACTGTTACCGCGACATCTCTCATTACATGGCAGAATGGGAAGAAATCCG
>NC_051400.1:8806373-8806948 GCF_015228065.2 Penaeus monodon
CATTATTTCACTGTTGCATTTACTATTTCATACGTAATTACGACGTTAATTATTCATGCTGCAAAACTGCTTTTAAAAGCTCTTTTGCAATACCCTTTTCTCGTTCTAAATACTCACCATTTATTACCAGTGCATCATCTAAAAGCTTAGAAAAAAATAGATAGGAAACCGATCATTAGGAAGCTTCATTTTAAGTGAGCGATTAAGCATTTTTTCTTAATTCAGGAAACGTAATTAAAGGGAGCTTACTTTGTCACTGAAACTGAACAAAGACACTATTCTATGAATTTAATTCTCTCTCTTTAACGTAATAAAAATGCAAAGGACAAATTAGAAACGACAATATTGAGTTGCATCCTGATTAGTGCAGATTTTTTGGATTTTTTAGAAATATATCTGATATGTGTTTACCTTTTCTCTACTGTTATAACACGTCTTACAAATATTACTATTTGGATTAAATTTCCTATTATCATGATTTCACCCGAAAGTGAAAAAAACCCCACGATGAACAATAATATTTATGATTAAAATAATTTGTTTTCCCACACGCATCGGTACCGCCCTGCAGATAA
>NC_051400.1:8806986-8807331 GCF_015228065.2 Penaeus monodon
GAAGATTAAAACAATAAAGATAACGATAACGCCACTGCTCTTACATTTCACCAGGTCAATAATCACCCAGCGAGCTACATACACCATATTAGTGTTCTCATAATGTACTGTTATAGGGGGTCTGTATAGGGGGGGGGGTGCTGTATGCCTTACACTTTCACTTAAATATATACTGTTGCTAAATAGATTTTTTTTCTACTACTACTGTTACGATCTTACTTACATCTACCAGTTCATTCAGCACTCACTTGCACTTACATCTTTTCTAAATTTACTTACATTCTTCAAACCACTAACTGGCCTTTTTATACTTATACATTTACTTAGTAATACTTACCGATCAAT
>NC_051400.1:8807668-8808490 GCF_015228065.2 Penaeus monodon
GTGACGTCACAATCAGCTATTATCAAGATTACATTGTATATACATTATGATGTGGACCTTGACTGTGATTTTTTACTTACATTTTCTAGTTCATTGTAATGATGTAATTGTGTAATACACTTATATTTATCGATGTCTAACCCATTGACTATTTACTTATATTTACTAATCTATTGACTATTTACTTATATTTACAAATCTATTGGTTATTTACTTGTATATACCAGCCTATTTACTATTTACATATATTTACCAATCCATTGACAATCTATCTATATTTTTCAGTCCATTGGCTACTTATGAATATTTACAATTCGATTGATTGCCTACTTGCATTTACAAATCAATTGGCTTTTTTACGTATAATTTGCGATCAATTTGCTAACTGTGCAAATTTACCAATACCTTTGATTTTTAATAATATTGTTAAGCCAATCCATTTACTTTTCACTAATTTATACCAATCCTATAAATCTCCAATCCCTTTACTATTTATTCACTTACATTATATCATATTACTTATCAAGTTACTCTTTCTCTATATATTTACCAATCCAACTGCCATATACTTATAATTATCAATCAATTTGTCATTTACTTACCAATCCATCTTTCATCTATTTGTATCTATTTGTCTTCTTACTACAGTGCTTACTTATATTTCCAATCCATCTTCTAGTCACTTATATCACAATTAATTAGATATTCGTACCTTACAATCTATTTGATATTTAACAATCTATCTCTGTTCCTCGTTATCAGTAGACATCCCTTTGGTGTATATAAGCCAAGAACGTTATAGTTGGCCTATACAATGCATGG
>NC_051400.1:8809071-8809500 GCF_015228065.2 Penaeus monodon
ACCAAACCAAGAATAGAACTTAAGCAAACGACTATTCCTATAATAAACGTTCATGATACATTGAATATAACATACTATAGACAACTGCATTTCATAGAAACAACAGACAAACAAACCACAACAGAAAATAACACAACCACAGCAGTATCAAAAATAACAGGAAACGGGAATTCCTTGTAAATCTACCTTAGCATGAGATTTGACGATATAATGATAATGGATATTCCGAGTATAGATTAAGGAGAGAACGTATTATCTTATAAGTGACAGAGGTAAAGATCTAACGTTTTTCCATGAAGTACTTGTGGAAATTGATGACTTAATACTTGGAGATGTCAACACATGCCTTGAGAATGAAAAAGTGTAAAGTAGATGTATGATTTTCTTCATTACTTACCAGTTCCGAAGTGCAAGAATGGAATCTTTCGT
>NC_051400.1:8809976-8810067 GCF_015228065.2 Penaeus monodon
AAAAGAAAACGCAAACCTTTGAGTCTCGAAACGCAAGGCGAAAAAGATGGCCCTCGATAGGGTTGTAAGCGTTGCCTTTTGTCATTTTAAT
>NC_051400.1:8810360-8810427 GCF_015228065.2 Penaeus monodon
TCTTTTCTTCCTTTTCTTTTCTTCCTCCGTTCGTTTCACTTTGCTCTTCCTATTTTCGTCTTTTTCT
>NC_051400.1:8810500-8810705 GCF_015228065.2 Penaeus monodon
TTTATCCCTTTTCTTCGTTTTGTACATTCCTTTCTTTATTCCTTCCCTCCATCCAATTCCTCTTTATCACTCTTCACTTCGTTACCATAAACTAATCATTCTTTGTCTCTCTCCATCTTTTATCAAATCTTTTTTCTCTCTCCCTTTTCTCTATCTGTCTCTTTCGGAAGTGAGGAAAATGCAGAATGGAAAAGGAATTAACCAA
>NC_051400.1:8810937-8811121 GCF_015228065.2 Penaeus monodon
AGAAAGAAAGAAAGAAAGAATGAAAGAAAGAAAGAAAGAAAGAGAGACAGAGAGAAGGAAAGAAAGAATAAAAACAAAACAAATTAAATAGCATCGTTATATTTCAAATAATTATCAGGTTATATAAAAGTGGGAGGGAAAAGGGGGGGGGGGTGAAAAGTAATTAAGTACGAAATAACTATAC
>NC_051400.1:8811374-8811579 GCF_015228065.2 Penaeus monodon
AATTGAAATCTCATTCAAATGAATTCTTCGCTAATGTGACCCCCCCCCCCCCCTCTCACGCGTATATAAAGCCCAACCTTTATAGATCATATAAATTATTTTAGTAATTGAGATATAATATCTATAAAAATCATTAGTAAAATGAATAAATACAAAAATATGGTATTCGGTAATTTAGACAGAAAGTAGAAGAAGGATGTAATAA
>NC_051400.1:8811712-8811785 GCF_015228065.2 Penaeus monodon
AATAATCAGTTTCACATCAAAGGTTTTCCTAACTAAGTGTTCCTTTGAAACAACCAGGGCTACACATTATTAG
>NC_051400.1:8811813-8811896 GCF_015228065.2 Penaeus monodon
CAGGCTAACTGCACTAACGATTTCTTGGAAATGATATTGAGACAAAAAAAAAAGAAAAAAGTTATACACACCCACATACACAG
>NC_051400.1:8812085-8812213 GCF_015228065.2 Penaeus monodon
TGAGATAATACTGATTTGCATAAATAGTTACATATGTTTATCTGTTGTGAACGTGTGTCAGTGAGGATATGCATGGCTGGGCTGACATTTTGACGTTCTCCTTTCCCTCTTTCGCGTGAGGAAGAGGG
>NC_051400.1:8812498-8813339 GCF_015228065.2 Penaeus monodon
AAGATGACGTTAAAATATGACGCTAAATTATGGCGTCAATAGATGACACCGCAACAGGACCTCAAAGAATGACGGCAAAATATGATACCGGAATATGGCAAAAGAGGACACTGAATAAACAAAAAACGGGCACACAATTTGAGGCTAAACACATTATCATGAATAGATAAACACTGCATTAACCCCCTGCATAAATTTCCAAACTGTTGATGGCTTTCATTGCATATACAAAGACTCATCGACCGCTCCATACTGTTGAATTAACCCCCCAAAAAGATTACATTTTACAAGAGAAGAAAAAAATCGAAGAGAAATCAAACATGAGTTTTTCTGTTGTTTTTTTGTTGTTTCATTGCATAAACAAGGATTCATCGACCTCTCTATACTATTTTTATTCCATCTCGAATACAGAAACAAAGGAAGTAGGGTACTGAAAATCTACCATTTCATCCTGCCGTTAGAACTGTCCACTGTACTATATATATATATATCAATTCGCTGACCAAAACAGAAGTGGAATGCATAATGGAACAGCCCAACATTCATCACAAAACACGCTTAAATAATGAAGAACGGGAAAAAAATAATGATTGTACAGTACGTTGTGTATATATGTGCGCTGGTTGAACACTACACACAATAGAGGGGGTGGGAGGGTAAACGTTTGTTGTGTGTGGTTTTAATCAATGCCACTTTTGCATGAGTATGTGTGTGGGTACCTTTTCATTGCGGGATGTGTGAGTAGTGTGCTTGCTAATCGGTATATGTTTATTCCCATCGATATTTCGGTTTATTTTCAGCAATATTTCGGTGTCATTCGATGGGGCAACATATCATAGCA
>NC_051400.1:8818653-8819031 GCF_015228065.2 Penaeus monodon
CTTCAGGTTGGCTACTTCTATGTTATCCTTAAAGTTAATATGCAATTTTCAGTACGTAGGTAATAGATTTTATATAATATATATTCTTAAGTCATAAAATGGTAGAAAAACTTTAGAAATCGAAGTAGGTGGAATGATTTAATCATCAAGAGAAGAAAATGTCTTAATTTATTAATTAATCAGAAAAAATAAAGTTTTGACAATGTTTGTTTTAAAAAATGCCACAGTACATGCACATGTTTTTCATAACGAAAAATACTTGTTATTTTCGTTATGGACAAACAAAATGTTTTTAAAAGGAATAGATTAACGCAACACAGTTTGATTAGTCACAGGAAAAAAATCGTGAATTATTATTTGCTGACTTTCAGTCAACGG
>NC_051400.1:8819377-8820368 GCF_015228065.2 Penaeus monodon
TTCCGCGGAAAATGTCATGCACGACGTATCTTCGTCATGAAAGCGAGAAGGGAGAGGGTTAGCCATGTCACCTCATGCCAACCGACGGGGAAGGAAAAGCACTAAGCAATGTCAGTGATAAACATTTGGAGGGTTGTGGAGATTCTGAGGCAGTGCTGACGTGGTTATGAGGTTTTATAGTGATAGGTTGGGAGTCCTTTGTGCGCGTGGTTGTGAGAGTGGGAATTGAAGTGGTTTCGAGAGACGGGAATGTGGCGTGGTTTCGAGAGACGGGATGGGTGTGGTTTCGAGAGACGGGAATGGGTGTGGTTTCGAGAGACGGGAATGGGCGTGGTTTCGAGAGACGGGAATGGGCGTGGTTTCGAGAGACGGGAATGGGTGTGGTTTCGAGAGACGGGAATGGGCGTGGTTTCGAGAGACGGGAATGGGTGTGGTTTCGAGAGACGGGAATGGGCGTGGTTTCGAGAGACGGGAATGGGCGTGGTTTCGAGAGACGGGAATGGGCGTGGTTTCGAGAGACGGAAATGGGCGTGGTTTCGAGAGACAGGAATGGGCGTGGTTTCGAGAGACGGGAATGGGCGTGGTTTCGAGAGTGGGAATGTGGCGTGGTTTCGAGAGACGGGAATGGGCGTGGTTTCGAGAGACGGGAATGGGCGTGGTTTCGAGAGACGGGAATGGGCGTGGTTTCGAGAGACGGGAATGGGCGTGGTTTTGAGAGACGGGAATGGGCGTGGTTTCAAGAGACGGGAATGGGCGTGGTTTCGAGAGACGGGAATGGGCGTGGTTTCGAGGGACGGGAATGAGCGTGGTTTCGAGAGACAGGAATGGGCGTGGTTTCGAGAGACGGGAATGGGCGTGGTTTCGAGAGTGAGAACGGCTGTGGTTATAATAACGGAATCAGGTCAGGTCACCCTACCAGAACTTTTTTTTTTTTTCCTTCGATTAATGACGTCGATCCACGTCCGCTATGAAGGAGTCAGTCGATCTGGTA
>NC_051400.1:8820566-8820978 GCF_015228065.2 Penaeus monodon
TGTTGTGAACGCTAGATTTGGTTTAATCACGTGATGCTTTGTGGTGTTAGTTTTGGTTATACGACTACCAACCTTAAAGGACTCGAACCCCTACCACTCAAACTATGATCCAATGTGAGTAATACAAAACTAGTTTGACTGCATGACCTAACAAAAAAGATGATCTAACGAGAATCGAAAAGAATGATGCTAGTATGATCCCACTGGAGGTAGCATAGCTCGGTTTTAGAGTGCTGGCTTTGCAAATGCAAGGACCCGTTATTGCGCCCGGCCAGCCCCTCCCACTGGACTCAACTGTGAGTGCTTGTCGGGGAAAGAGTCGGCGTGGAAAGGAACTGGCCATAATAGCACAACACAATGGCTTCGTACTCATGGCCCTCTGCAAACATGTTCCCTACGTCTATTCTGACTA
>NC_051400.1:8821077-8821368 GCF_015228065.2 Penaeus monodon
ACGTCCGTTCGCCTCTCCGCGGCCCCAAAGGCTTAGATCAGTTCAGAATTCCCGGTTAGAGAATAGAACACAGCCGTGTCGCCAGAATATTTCACAGGGCGCGTCTTAGCTACCAGGCATTTAATATGTAAATAAATAATGTATAATGCATGTGCACTGATAATTCATAACGAGTGCCTTCGTAAATGACTTATATCTGTACATAATGCACAATATAATGCTACCGCACAACGTCCTAATGACATAACGTCCTGTTTCACTGAATGTATCATGAGCGTTAAGCGACGCTTA
>NC_051400.1:8821580-8821933 GCF_015228065.2 Penaeus monodon
CGGACGTACTTAAAAGTTAGGAGTGAAATATTACTTCACTCTGAAACAACATTCTTATAAACTGTAAATAATGATTCACCATGTATTTTTAGCCGTAGGGCACACAAAGTTACTTTCACGCATCCTACCCATCATTCATCAATTCCTTTGTAAAGCAGCCGAGCCAGTGACACTTCCGACCTCCGTTGTCCAGAGCCCCGTTCCTTTGACTTCCAAAGGGTCATTCAGGGACCAGTTCCGGCCCTGACAGAGCGCGGACATGCGTTGTCCAACACTCTCTTACGGTCCTTTGGCGCTGTATCATATCACTCGTCTGCGTCCCCCTGTTCCCTTGTAAATGGAGGACACGCGTC
>NC_051400.1:8824004-8824175 GCF_015228065.2 Penaeus monodon
GCCGTGTAAAAGTGGTAACTTCGACAATAACCGCTATCAAGAGAATCGAAACAAGTAATTGGCGCAAAATTTGAGGTTTGTTGACATTTTCAGCTCGTTTGTCACTTGAGATGCCCATGAATGATTTTATAACGTACAGCAAATCATATAAAAAGTTTTGTTGACTAAGTA
>NC_051400.1:8824320-8825262 GCF_015228065.2 Penaeus monodon
ATATACCCTGATCTAGAGCATGTTTCCCGATGCCTAAGGTGTAATGCAGCTTTGTTGAATATCACTACAACTGATGATCAAACCTTCTTAATCATATAACCTCTTTAAGTATAAAGTCAAACTATACGACGAACTCTTCGTACAGCACCCCCCCCCACCTCCCTACCTCCCTTCTTTACCACACCATGACTCGCCGCGCAGAAAGGGAGCCATTGTGAGAGGGGTTACCAGTGGACGGGTCATTATTTTGGTTCGCTGCTATACATATCCTCTATGTGACTAACTGGGACGTCGTTTGACTTTCATATAGCACGTTTTCAATTATGTATATCCACTGAATCGTAACGTAATTGTGTAGAATGTAGGGAGAACCGTTTATGTGGAATGGTGTGCGAAAACCACTCAAACGATCGACGAGGCTGTCAGACCACTTTGGCAAAAACTCGGAGATACAAAGCAACATCGCTTTGCACAAAGGCAATTTTTTCAAAGTAACTAATTTCTCGTCTAAGAAATACATACTGTTATCACTTATTAAAGATGCAGCTCCTTATTCATTTATCTACTTATATATCGTTATATATTTTGGTCAAGGTAAATATACACTGTAATAGGTTGATGATAAAAGCTACATGATAACTTAGAGGTTGCTTATGGTAATTAGTTAAAAAACGTTTGATGTTTTGCAGCAGCCAATCAATACCGACCTGTCTAGCGCGCCTGTCAAGTGACCGTACGTGGCCAAGCGAGCCAAGGAGGAAGGAAACAGTATTAAAAGACACGGAACCTGCACTCCTGTTGTCCACCGTTTTGCATGAAATAGGCACCTTTGTAAGAATTTGCATGTCTTTTACTTTTAAACCTATTGCATAACAAAATATGTGAATGCAAATTTCGTTCATAACAACGTGGTTAGCTTTTTTTCTTTTTTTTATACTATTT
>NC_051400.1:8825736-8826016 GCF_015228065.2 Penaeus monodon
AAGACGCCCCGTGGCTCCGAAAACAATCAGATATATAGTGTTGTTTGATAAAGACTTACATAACTAGGCTATCACTTTCGGCTGCCCGGCTTGGCTTGCAATATCTGGTCTGCAGTATTGTTTCTAACACTCTTTTGCAGTATGAATTTAATCCCGCCAGCGAAAATTGTTGTCTTCTTCATGGTCAGAAACATAGATATCTATTTCTAGCGAAATGTATATATTGTTTCGCTCAAGCCAATATTTTGCAATTTGATACCGGCAGAAAATTGCCTTTTAA
>NC_051400.1:8826646-8826871 GCF_015228065.2 Penaeus monodon
CGACTTGCATGTCCATGCATGTATACAAATCTAATCTACATTGTTTTACTAAGGGAAATATCAGTGTCATGGCATGATATTCAGAATTCAAAGATATATGTATTGGGGAAATGCCTTTATCTTTTTTGCTTCCGCTGTCCCGGGTCTCGTAACCTGTTGCTGCAGTGATGTGCAACCGAAAAAAATATTGCTTATAAAATTGAAGTGGCATGAATAAAGCAAGGG
>NC_051400.1:8827214-8827381 GCF_015228065.2 Penaeus monodon
TATCAAAATTGCTTTCTTCGACATAAAACGTATAATTCAGAGATTTGTGCGTATCATGATACTGTTGATATGAAATTTTTCTTATAAATTAGTAACTGCGATGCATATATTAAAAAAACAAAGAAACATTTAAAGGAAAAGAAACATAAGAAAAGAATTACACGTCA
>NC_051400.1:8827877-8828145 GCF_015228065.2 Penaeus monodon
TGGACACATCGTATAAAACCAATGTATATAAAAGACATAGGTGCTTTAATGAACTCATTGTCAAGGCGCATATCTTCTGAAAAGGATGTGTTTTAATCTCAAAGGGCCCAGCTGACGCGGGGAGTCATTTTGACCCTTAATTCATCATAGAATAGAGGTCATTCTGCCCGTGCAGTTCTATGGCTTAGAGTGCCGCGGTGAGTGTGCGTTCATTAAAGTGAGACGGTTAATTATGGTGATGATGAAGGCTTATGGGAGGAGGAAAGGA
>NC_051400.1:8828332-8828509 GCF_015228065.2 Penaeus monodon
CTTTTTTATCTTTTCACTGTAGGACTCTCTCAAATCATGCTTACATTCTTAATATTTGTTACATTCGTGGCCATAGCAAGGGTAATATGGTCTCTTGTCTCCATATCACTGATGTAAGTCAGTGATGAAACTTCTTTCTGCTCGGGATAATTTTGACTAAAAGAGCTTAATACCAAA
>NC_051400.1:8828640-8829053 GCF_015228065.2 Penaeus monodon
TTCTGCGTGAGGATAGACAAGTCAAGATTCTAGAGTTAAAGTTGTCGCCTCCTACTTAATTTACTTATCAGTTTTCTGCTATGTTGTTAACTTGATGCCTCCGGGGACGGACGATCACTCTTTAAAGATGAAGGAATACGTTTTGGTATTGTTATATTGACATACATTTGACTCCTCGACTCCCTTTACGAATATTAATCGAAGTCAGATTTCATGAGCTTAGAAAAAAGTAAGTCTTTCGAATGATCATTTTTAAAGAGAATGTTAATATTGATATTTAGCTAAATCTATGTGATTTTTTTTTATCTGTGTATCTGTGTATTTGTAAATACACAGATACACAGTTTCTTATTGGGCAGAACTGAAGATAGATTTGATGTACAGACGGACAAACAAATAAAGAAAAATTGCTG
>NC_051400.1:8829116-8829393 GCF_015228065.2 Penaeus monodon
GACTTTCCGAAACGCCAATAAAGAGCCATTCTTTATTATTTATGTTTATTATTCCTGTTATTTGCTTAAGAAAATAATAAGTTTTAATATATCCTTACAGTGATCGTAGACAGAGAAACAAGATGACAATAAAATCGTTATTGGATAGCCTAATGAAAAATGACTTTATAAAACAAAAAATAAATATATCACGTCATTCAAAATATAGATGATATTTTTATAATTCGTATTGTCGCATTATAAATATACTATACTATTTTTATTTGTATGATATTAG
>NC_051400.1:8829452-8829765 GCF_015228065.2 Penaeus monodon
TTTTACTGCATATGCGGATAGTTATCATAATTGTTATTGCTATTTCCTTGCATCATTCTTACCTTTCTCATTTATCAAAACTAAAATTGTCTTCTGAAGTTCATTTCGATTTATCAAACAAATCTTCATCAATATCACTACGAAGTCAAATCAAAAAAGATGTTGATTTAATCTTTATATTCTCCAAGTTTTAAGAATATCATTCACATTATCAACGTATCATGAGAAAACGATTATTTTACGCCGTGACAGAACTATTTTAAAAATGAATAATATCTGAATCTCAGCGATATAAATTCATGTGATTTTGTAC
>NC_051400.1:8829782-8829918 GCF_015228065.2 Penaeus monodon
TGAATCCAGAATTGAATCCCCTCCGTTTATATGCCTCTAACATTTGTGTATCGTTTTCAACTCATAATCTAGTAATCATAGATGATGTTGGTTTAATCATCGCTTCATTTGAAACTATTATGTAAAATCTATAATA
>NC_051400.1:8830295-8830856 GCF_015228065.2 Penaeus monodon
TTATCAAGCACTGAATTCCCGAGCCATTTGCCCAAGCGCAAAAAAGCGACACAGCCCTGAGTTACTCCAGTAGGCGGGATTAAAGACTGCAATTAAACACTTTAATCACTAACCTTTAAATTGCAGCAACTTGACCTTAGGCACCTCAGTAATTCCATGCAAATGTATTCTTGCTCGTGGTAATCATTGCAAAGTCGTGAAATACAAGTTCCTCGTCCGTAAAAAAAGTTTGCAGTAATTAGCATGGCTGAGAAAATGATAACACCTGAATAGGGTTTATGTGCGTAATTCACATCAGAGTTGCAGCGTCGTGGAATTTGCAAATTGCAATGAGATCAAAGGTCTATGTTCGTACTTATATATATGTATGTTTTTTTTCCATATTTGTATGTATCATGTCAGTATCTACGCGTGTGTTTAGCTGAGAATCGATGATTTATATTTATGTATTGGGAACATACAACGTAATATGAAGTATGTATTAAAGTGTATATCACACAATTATTCAAGGGAAGCGGGGAGTATACAGAACAGTGCCACAGCTTCGCTTGATATGTAGTA
>NC_051400.1:8830925-8831273 GCF_015228065.2 Penaeus monodon
TAAGATCCTCAGTAAATGGTACAGAGGAATGATAACTGACTGATTCTCAGTGAGTACTAAAACTGATAAATAATTGACAGATAAATACTGAAAGATTCTCAATGAATAACCAACTGAATCTCAGCGCTTGCTAAACAGTGAATGATAATGAATCTCAATGTGAATGAAAAAAAAAATGACATCCCGAGATTTGCCAAAATGATTTTGAAGTTTGTTTATCGTCACCGTTGACTGACAGCTAAGTTCACGCCCTCCCTGGCCCTCTAGAGGCGGCTGGCTCTCGAGTGCCAACAAAGACGGTCGGGTTGGAGTGTATGGCTGCATTTAGAGATTTTAGAAAATATGACT
>NC_051400.1:8832568-8832710 GCF_015228065.2 Penaeus monodon
TAATTAAATAATTCGTATTCGGTCTTATTATAATTTTTCATTATAATGATTTCATCATGGGAAATCTAAAGCGACCTTGACATACAGAAGCAAGTTAAATGTCAAAGAATTAAGTATTCAGTCTTTCTGCACAACACCGACC
>NC_051400.1:8833169-8833379 GCF_015228065.2 Penaeus monodon
CCAGCGCTATTGCCAAGTGCGAGTCCAAGATTACCACGCGGGCTAATTATTATGACACTAATTATATCTCGGGTCGTGTGCCATGCGTGTGGCAACCGTATTAAATGTGACTCATCTTATGGCAATCGTATCGTTGTTTCTTTGTTGTTTATGTTTGTGTTTGATTTTGTTGAACAGTGAATGTTTGGAAAGATCGTATTTCGTTGATTT
>NC_051400.1:8834109-8834175 GCF_015228065.2 Penaeus monodon
ACACATTTATTCGGTTACATAAAGAGAGAGCTTTACCAAGCCATACATGTATACATTCAGTCGCTT
>NC_051400.1:8834442-8835060 GCF_015228065.2 Penaeus monodon
GTCGCCTAATCATAAGCGTTCATTAATAAACTCATGTTTCCAATTTCTTCCTACTTTCTTATTTTACACGTTATAACATTATCTCACGGTCTCCCAAGATACTAAACCATGACACCTCTTTAAGCTTTCTTAAAATGTTAACGGATATGAGTTCACTTGTGGGTCTTTTTTCGGCGTCTTGATCATCTGGTAATTAGTTCCACTTCATGAAACTTTCAAATTTCAGTAGCTGTTCCGTCGAGCTGTTTCTCATTGCATATTGAAATATGGCGTATATCCTCTGTTATAACCTTAAATTCGAGGTCGCATGTATGTGATTACCTATTACTTATTCACACACTATATCCTATTCAATTAGGATATAGTGTACTGGCTATAACATAAAATCTGGCTCGTACTGAAGACAAACAAACAGGGGTTGGGTATACAGTACATTGAAAGAAACACTCTGATTACTACACATCAATGGCTGATCACTATGGAAACATCTCCAGCCAGAGAAAATTGGTTGCGATACAGGCTTTGATAACCTAGCCTGCATATCGTTTCCATATTCTGGTTTACGTCTGATTAGATCTAAAATATTTTCTTTTAATCGGTTGGCCGTGGGTACATTCC
>NC_051400.1:8835321-8835651 GCF_015228065.2 Penaeus monodon
GCAATTAATAATTAAAAAATCATGCTGGGTGTGACAAGCATAATGGGTAAATATTTCATGCTTATTAGACATACTTACTACTAGTCAGGATCTGCAAATATGACACTCGAACTATTACCCACAATCACATTCTTGTTAAATTCTATTAGGAAACAGAAAAAAAGTTGCCACAACTTGTTATAACACTTCTCTCTCACATCCACTCATCCTATGAATGTTATACCTTACCTTTTCACAAAAACTGTCAAGTCTGTTACATCATACTATCAAAATGGGAAATACTACAACCTGGCGGCTTCCTTATCTTATCAAGTTAAAACTAGTTGCATA
>NC_051400.1:8836036-8836416 GCF_015228065.2 Penaeus monodon
ATCAAATAAAAGGAGGTAAAGCATTTCAAAATAAGAATTACATTAACCTAATATCATAAAAAGCAATCATTGCGAATAACTACACACATACCAAAGCAACAGGTCGTAATCCTCATTGTGCAATTTCTCCTGGCAACCGTTTTGAGACGAAACTTTATTAATTCCCTGTAAATTGTCTTTGAAGATGGTAAGCTATTCAGATTGTGGTATCTCTTATTTTGAACATTATTTCATAGTTAAACACAAATATTTGTAATGGAGTAAGGATTATAGGCTAAACACGACTATTTACGTGTCTGCAGTGTGCATTTTGATAGTCGAAATATACTGAATCATATCTTTCTTCTTAAAATAGGCTCAAGAAAACAATTTAAGATTTA
>NC_051400.1:8838459-8841407 GCF_015228065.2 Penaeus monodon
CACAGATGGAGAATGAGAGAAAGAGAGAGACAGTTCATTTCTCCAGAGGCATTTGTTTAAAAGGATGGGAAAAATCGTCAGAGATTTCTCGTAAACATTTAATTTTAATATTTCATAAAGGACTTTGTTTTACACTTTCTATATGAAGATGATTAGTTGTATGATTTCTGTCATAACATAAAATCTTGAACGAGCTTAAGAAAAAGACAAATTGTCAAACTGGTTAAAAAAAACTGTAGCAACGTGTCACTCATTTTACTAAATGTCATCGCAGAGTATCTATAATTTAATGAAATTTACACTTCACTGTCTGGTCTAACTATTTATTAATTATGAAACTAACACCCTGGCCTCCTTAACTAACAGTTTCACAACGTTACTCATATCAGACTCAAAACTAATACCCTGTTAGTTGCAGAGGTGGTTAAGGCGTTGTAGCTGTTAGTTGCAGAGGTGGTTAAAGTATTGTAGCTGTTAGTTGCAGAGGTGGTTAAAGTATTGTAGCTGTTAGTTGCAGAGGTGGTTAAAGTGTTGTAGCTGTTAGTTGCAGAGGTGGTTAAAGTGTTGTAGCTGTTAGTTGCAGAGGTGGTTAAGGCTTTGTAGCTGTTAGTTGCAGAGGTGGTTAAAGTATTGTAGCTGTTAGTTGCAGAGGTGGTTAAGGCGTTGTAGCTGTTAGTTGCAGAGGTGGTTAAAGTATTGTAGCTGTTAGTTGCAGAGTTGGTTAAGGCGTTGTAGCTGTTAGTTGCAGAGTTGGTTAAAGTGTTGTAGCTGTTAGTTGCAGAGGTGGTTAAAGTGTTGTAGCTGTTAGTTGCAGAGGTGGTTAAAGTGTTGTAGCTGTTAGTTGCAGAGGTGGTTAAAGTGTTGTAGCTGTTAGTTGCAGAGGTGGTTAAAGTGTTGTAGCTGTTAGTTGCAGAGTTGGTTAAGGCGTTGTAGCTGTTAGTTGCAGAGTTGGTTAAGGCGTTGTAGCTGTTAGTTGCAGAGTTGGTTAAGGCGTTGTAGCTGTTAGTTGCAGAGGTGGTTAAAGTATTGTAGCTGTTAGTTGCAGAGGTGGTTAAAGTGTTGTAGCTGTTAGTTGCAGAGGTGGTTAAAAGTATTGTAGCTGTTAGTTGCAGAGGGTGGTTAAAGTGTTGTAGCTGTTAGTTGCAGAGGTGGTTAAGGCGTTGTAGCTGTTAGTTGCAGAGGTGATTAAAGTATTGTAGCTGTTAGTTGCAGAGGTGGTTAAGGCGTTGTAGCTGTTAGTTGCAGAGGTGGTTAAAGTATTGTAGCTGTTAGTTGCAGAGGTGGTTAAAGTATTGTAGCTGTTAGTTGCAGAGGTGGTTAAAGTGTTGTAGCTGTTAGTTGCAGAGGTGGGTAAGGCGTTGTATCTGTTAGTTGCAGAGGTGATTAAAGTATTGTAGCTGTTAGTTGCAGAGGTGGGTAAGGCGTTGTAGCTGTTAGTTGCAGAGGTGGTTAAAGTGTTGTAGCTGTTAGTTGCAGAGGTGGTTAAAGTGTTGTAGCTGTTAGTTGCAGAGGTGGTTAAAGTATTGTAGCTGTTAGTTGCAGAGGTGGTTAAAGTGTTGTAGCTGTTAGTTGCAGAGGTGGTTAAAGTGTTGTAGCTGTTAGTTGCAGAGGTGGTTAAAGTGTTGTAGCTGTTAGTTGCAGAGGTGGTTAAAGTGTTGTAGCTGTTAGTTGCAGAGGTGGTTAAAGTGTTGTAGCTGTTAGTTGCAGAGTTGGTTAAGGCGTTGTAGCTGTTAGTTGCAGAGGTGGTTAAGGCTTTGTAGCTGTTAGTTGCAGAGGTGGTTAAGGCTTTGTAGCTGTTAGTTGCAGAGGTGGTTAAAGTGTTGTAGCTGTTAGTTGCAGAGGTGGTTAAAGTGTTGTAGCTGTTAGTTGCAGAGGTGGTTAAAGTGTTGTAGCTGTTAGTTGCAGAGGTGGTTAAAGTGTTGTAGCTGTTAGTTGCAGAGGTGGTTAAAGTGTTGTAGCTGTTAGTTGCAGAGGTGGTTAAAGTGTTGTAGCTGTTAGTTGCAGAGGTGATTAAAGTATTGTAGCTGTTAGTTGCAGAGGTGGTTAAAGTGTTGTAGCTGTTAGTTGCAGAGGTGGTTAAAGTGTTGTAGCTGTTAGTTGCAGAGGTGGTTAAAGTATTGTAGCTGTTAGTTGCAGAGGTGGTTAAAGTGTTGTAGCTGTTAGTTGCAGAGGTGATTAAAGTATTGTAGCTGTTAGTTGCAGAGGTGGGTAAGGCGTTGTAGCTGTTAGTTGCAGAGGTGGTTGAAGTGTTGTAGCTGTTAGTTGCAGAGGTGATTAAAGTATTGTAGCTGTTAGTTGCAGAGGTGGGTAAGGCGTTGTAGCTGTTAGTTGCAGAGGTGGTTAAAGTATTGTAGCTGTTAGTTGCAGAGGTGATTAAAGTGTTGTAGCTGTTAGTTGCAGAGTTGGATAAGGCGTTGTAGCTGTTAGTTAAAATTAGGACCAAAGTGGTAGTGTTTCCGTTTGTTTAAGGATTGGCGTTGCGAGGTGTTTGTTTACATTTGCGAAGATTTCAACTGTTGTAGACTGAACGAAATATTTACCGCAAACGGCTGATCTTTTGTCAATACGAATGTCTCTGTTATATAAGGCGATTCAGAACAATGGAATATTGTAAAACTGTATTACCATCATTACTCTTTAATTCTTTATTTATTCTCGAAGCATCTTGCTGTTCTTTTAAAGTCTGTATTGTATTGTTACTGTATTTTTGGCGTAAAAAGGTTCAAATACAAAATGAAGCCGAATCTACATGCTGCTACAGGCTGTACCTTAAGGCATATAATTTTTTCATGCCTATTATTTTATGATGATTTTATACTAAGCAACATCATTTGTTATTCGGATTAATATTTGTGCCTTCTGGTATTTTTGCAATTTTTCTTTGTTATTCTCATTTGCTGATGTGTCACTCTTTTTGCGTTTCTTTTGAAGATATTCATCAGGATTAA
>NC_051400.1:8841745-8841962 GCF_015228065.2 Penaeus monodon
CAAAAGGAAAGATTGCAACATTGCCAAGACCTCATTCAGAAGAGCTCGTTCTGTAAACCTCATCGATAAAGTTGAAGATATTGCAAAATTACATTTATACTGGGAACACCAAGGGAAAAAAGGGACAGTATTTATAGGAAAATAATTCACATAATTCTCTTTGTTTCCTATTACAAAGCAGAGAATTTCCCGCTTTTGTTTTGTGTGGTTTTCAATA
>NC_051400.1:8843090-8843517 GCF_015228065.2 Penaeus monodon
ATCAAATTATACCTTCTTTACATATAAGGGAGGTCTGGTAACGTGTAACACTTGGACTTAGCCCCTGTGGTTTATGATAATAGTGTCTTCTAAATAATGATGACATACGTTACAAATAATATCACTGACTGTCTAATCATGATCGAGATATTCGTGTATGCCCCCATGGTATATATCTAGATTCATGATGTAATTATCTTGCAATTTAAATCCACAAGCAATATCTTAATTGAGTCTACTGCAAATTATCGTCCTGTTCGTGATGAACGCGCCATTTTTTTTTTCTCTCTCTACTAAAGCATCATCAGATTTCTCTCACTCTTCCTTACCTTTGTGAATCGTTAAAATGTCGCATCTTTCCGTACTGGCAACGGAGATCGTATATTTGCGTTCAGAGGAGGTCTCAGGTCAATTGCCCAATAATACA
>NC_051400.1:8843760-8844022 GCF_015228065.2 Penaeus monodon
ACGCGCATACCGCCAGATTGCTGTTGGGCCAATTCGTTTACGCCTCGATTATGATTAGGCCGTTCCTTTTACGCCGTGAACACGATTAGGCCGTTCCCTTTACGCCGTGAACACGTTTAGGCCGTTCAGTTGACGTGGTGAGGACGAGGGAGCGTGGCACCGGGCAGGCCAGTTCACCCCACTACCAGACTCACGACGGTGGCTGGCGCTCGCTCGTTCAGTCCGGCGCTGACTCTGCCTTCGAACGGGTGGGTCTTCGTGG
>NC_051400.1:8844057-8844770 GCF_015228065.2 Penaeus monodon
GGAGACGTGCTCTGTTTCCTGTCCCCTTCTTGCTGGGATCTCATGGTGCTCCAGCTGTGAAGTGTGAGCTCGTGTGTTCTGTGCGTGACGGTTGTGCGTTTCGTGGGCGGCATATGGGTGTGTGTCTCGTTTGTACGCGCCGGACAGTGATTCTGAATGCATGTTGGTATACCTACATGGTCATCGTATAATGGAGTGAGGGAAAGAGAGGGGCTGTGACGAGATAAAGACATTAAAAATAAATAGGTAAATAACATCACACACAAAAAAGAGAGAAAGCGACAAATGAAGCGTTGTTCTAGCAAATTCGAATGAGGTGATAACATCGGGGAAAAAAAAAACAGTTCAGATTCTGTCGACCTCCCTAAAAAGATAACATTTATCTTACTTATCAGGGAGGAAGTCGTGGCAGTGAGGATGGAGGATACGACGGCGGACCTGAATACGACCATGTGACTGTGATACGACCTTTGCCTGGCTACTTGTTGAATGGTGAACCCGCTGAGAGATCAGAGCGTGTTACATGGTGAGCTTGGCTGCCTCTCTGTTCTGATTTGCTTTAAGTTATCTTCTGTGAGCGACGACCCTTGACAAGAAAGCTTTTGTTCTCTCACCTGACAAATGAAGAAATGGTAGGTGCAATTATTCATTCATGAGAAAAAGCAGTGTCGGGAAAACTCTGGGAGATTCTGCGATAACCCCTAGAGGAAAAC
>NC_051400.1:8844812-8844956 GCF_015228065.2 Penaeus monodon
GAAATCATCTGATTCTAGCGGCACACGAGGTAAAAAAAACAATGAATTTCACAGATTAGACAATCACTCACCAATGATTCCGCCTGATACCCTCGCGTTGCCGTAGCGACGAGGGAAAACAACCCTTGTTGCCCCCCCCCCTCC
>NC_051400.1:8844989-8846155 GCF_015228065.2 Penaeus monodon
CGCAACGTAATTGGATTTTGACTTGACATCGGAGGATCCAGAGGCATCAAATGCGCCCTAATCAGGTTGATATCCCTTCCGAAATGAAGCCTGGCGTGCAGAGGCTGAAACCTATGTGATCGGGTCAAATACACAAAACAAGGGCGCCTCAGGTGTATACGATCGAGTCCAGTACACAAGAGCGAGAGAAGTGTACCCGATCGAGCGACCGACACTGTTTTCCTTTAGGCCTGATTAACCTACCTGGCGATTTACGTGGCCTTCCGATGATGAATTTCTTATGATACCCAGTTGACTCACCGCTCTAAGACTTTTGAACTATCTCCCGCCAGATAATAGATATTGTGATCATAGCGGATGAGAAAATCCCTTTGCAAGAGCGAGAATTGAAGTGTTTTTCCGTAGGTGACAATGAAAAATTTATCGTGTTTGACGCAAGTGAAGTGACACGGATGTACGCATTTCAGACGGGAAAAAAATCGTTCATTTCAATCTTCATTTTCTTCTAAAAGGCACTAGAACTGGGAAGAAAAACTCAATACAGAAAACCACATTTCAAAAAAAGAACTTTCTAAAATGACGTAAGTTTCTCAAAAACTGAAAGCCTTATGCCAACAAGTCCTCTACACCTTCATCAACTGCTAAGGTAAGACACTTCGTAATTTTAGTGAAATAGAACAGTTACTCGTACGAAAAACATATCATCCTTAAGATTTTCCCCCGATTTCGTTGAAAATTGATAATTTCGCAAAGATAATTTAGACAGGGAAGGAAAAACAGCAATCTAGAAATTATAATGAACGAAAGAAAAATTACATCAATATAAACAGAGCTTGATTTCATCTCACAATCCACATAAACGTGGCTGGATCGCGTTTAGTGAAACATCACATAAGACAAAACAAAGGAATCAGAAACGCTAGTAAAAAAAAGAGAAAAGAAAGACATTTAAGCAAAAAGGCAACCGTATTATGTCAATCATTTTTCATCCTTAACTTCTTGAATGGTTGCTAGTATACTGAACGAAGTATTTCTTCATTACACCCCTTTAAACGTACGGGAGACACGCCCTGATACATTAGATAATTAGGGTGTTTAGTGCAAAACGGGTTACATAATATGCGTAATGGCAAAAGTGTGTCGTTTTTATAACGAATTGTAAAGTG
>NC_051400.1:8847595-8848601 GCF_015228065.2 Penaeus monodon
ATTTTCTGAGCAAATCCTAATTCCGAATCGATCACTACCGACATATTTTCCTCCTTAAAAAAAAAAAATCGGTGAGATCAAATTTTAATTTTTCTCCACATGTTACGATCGCATAATCTGACATATATATTTTATTATGATGTATTTCAACATATTAGTCTTGCCATCCGTACGGGGGCTGTTTGCGCGCCAGCCTGAGTATTTTAACGAGTCGATTACTTACTTAATTGTTTATCAAGGTGAAATAAATTGGATTACTTCTAATAGGCTCCATATGGAAATAAAAATAAAAATACAGCGGTAAGCTTATTTTCATGCAGTGTATATTTCAGAAATGAGGGAAGATAAATGTTTTGTATGTCTGTATATATTCTTTTTTTTTTATTATAGTTCTGTAAAATTGCAATGGTTTTATTGACTTTTTTCTCAAAAGTTAATCTACTAGACTATGAAAAAGATTTCTACCCATTAATTAATCTTGATTTTAGATTATTTACATATTAGTTTATGGATCGTAGATGTGTACCGTTTTTTTATTTATTATTATTATTTTTTTGCGACTAATCAAACCGATTATGAATTTCTTAACATCTCAGTTTACTTCGAAACTTCCTTGGAGACAAGGAAGCGTCACGCCATCTGACTTATATAATTCACAAGAAAAAAAAATCAACCAGAGAGAGAAAAAAACATTCTATCTAAATAACTACAAAATCTATCAACACTGATCATCAAACTTTTATCTATTTCAACTCCCTTTGTGCTAACTATTAAAGGCCCCATTAACTACCATTAAAGTTAGCGAATGGACGCTCATTATCACAACATTTTTTTTCTTTCTTTTAAATTGGTGTTTTTCTCTTTATTTCGTTTTTACCAGGATTTTATTTTTTGTCTCTAACATCGACACTTGCTTGCTCTGTCCCCGGTGCCTCTGCGCTGCCGGCGAGGAGGAAAACTGTTATAAAAAGAGAGTGGTGATAGGCTTTTGTTTACATATAATAAA
>NC_051400.1:8848895-8849063 GCF_015228065.2 Penaeus monodon
ACACCACCATCATCAAACAACCAGCAAGACATGCATTTTGAAGGCTGTAAACATCCCATACCGCCATATTGCATTAAAGGTCAGTCAGGTCACTGCTGTCTAAGAAACCAGGTCACGAGGTCACGGATTTATTTCAGGAGAGCCTTGATATGAAATTAATGTGATGAT
>NC_051400.1:8849453-8849741 GCF_015228065.2 Penaeus monodon
TTCCAATTTAAAGGCACTTGTATGGAATATATCTTTTCCATAAACCCGAAGCTATTATTTTAAGCGAATATCAATAGATTTTATGAAGTTCGTTGGACATTTATATATCGAAACCCTTCACATTTTTATAGATTTGTTTTATCTGATGGCATACTCAACGAATTTATAGTTAGCACTGGAAATTCCAGATATGTATGATCGGATAATTGATGTGTTTAGAATTATTTTCATTCGTATGTATTGGGGCATATATTTATTCATACATTTGTAAATATTTGTTTTCTAGCT
>NC_051400.1:8849949-8850040 GCF_015228065.2 Penaeus monodon
CCAAAGGAATTAAAAGAGGCTTTTCATAGATTCGGAATATGATGTGCTCACGTGCATGTGTTTCCCTTTTAAGATTTTCATATGGTTAATT
>NC_051400.1:8850468-8850783 GCF_015228065.2 Penaeus monodon
AAACCTGGAACATCTTTAATGAACAATAAAAGGATGAGTGTTTGATGCAAACTTTAAATGGAATTATATTTAAAAAATACGAATCTTGTATAACTCGAAACAAGGGAGTGTAAATATAATTAGTTATACCATTATGATGTTAAAAGCCTAAATAGCAGGTACCATATATAGTTGTATGTGATCTATCGGCTTTAGTACATAATATCTGTTACTGAGTTCTCGAAGATATTACACAGGAGGTACTTGCAGTTCAATTTCATTGCTATGTAATCTGATGAACGTTTGTAAAAGCGGCAAGTTTATTTATTTATTTTA
>NC_051400.1:8851055-8851146 GCF_015228065.2 Penaeus monodon
CCCAATTGGAAGATTCCCTCACACTGTACCGTCCGTGGAATAAGTTCATCTGAACCCAACGAACATCGATTTCAATTTCATATTCTTAATG
>NC_051400.1:8851221-8851388 GCF_015228065.2 Penaeus monodon
ATTTCCTTAGTCTTTCTATTTATATCCCTTCTGCTGCCTCCGAAGTGGGAAGCGATGTTAGAAGATAGAACCTTTTTAATTTAGTTTTTAGATATATAATAGTTTCCCATTGAAACATTCTTGCAGAGGCTCAATACAGTTTTCGCTCTGACAGGCAGAAGACATTG
>NC_051400.1:8851613-8851718 GCF_015228065.2 Penaeus monodon
CAGGAACTTTGGAATTATCGACGAAACGTGATTTTTTAGAGTAAATATTCATATTGGAATATGTGAATACCATTTCCTTGGAAGCGATGATGGATTTTATTATGG
>NC_051400.1:8852125-8852586 GCF_015228065.2 Penaeus monodon
GAAAGAGGAAAGAGAATGACAAAGACAAAGAGAAAGAGACAAAGAGACGAAAAAAAAAACCCAGAAATAAAGAGTGAGTCAAAAAGCGAGAGAGAAAACTACAAAAAACAACAACAAATTCTCAGGTACGAAACAATAAAGGTAAAAGCTATCCAATAAGGGACAAACCACTTCCTTGACCGCCATTTACGGTGAGATTATTCAGTCGTCTTTAAGCAGCACAAAAAACTCGAACCATCAGGAACACCAAAGTCTAATGGACCTTGCACAATGTTGCAGAAATCAGTGAATGCAAGCAATGTGTGGATTTAACGTGGAGTTATAATATGATAAATAGGCTCATTTTGCTTTCCCGGTGAGAATAATTATCGTTTTCTATATCAGTTCGGTTATCCAGGATTTGCGTTTGAAATGGATTTTTTTTTATAGATAATGAGAAGTAGAATGAAAGATTAAAATCT
>NC_051400.1:8854294-8854543 GCF_015228065.2 Penaeus monodon
GAAGAAGAAAAAAAAAACGCCTATATTAATAATAAACAACAACAAAAAAAATATATCGCTCCATCATTTCACTAAAAACATTTTTTTTTTTCAACTGATCTCATGGGTCTCCCTCGAAATTCAAGCTCTCAAGGTTATGCAGCTCCTCCCCGTGCCATGCCAGCGCCGCCGTGACACATTCTCCTGTCCTTGTTAACATGCCAGAGCCACCGCTGTGACGTCACGTGGGTCTCAGTCTCCTGTTTGCTG
>NC_051400.1:8854759-8854980 GCF_015228065.2 Penaeus monodon
AGCATTCCATATCTTTAACTTCTGCCAATACTATATTTAACGAAATAAAGTTTTGCTTCCAGTCCTTTATGGTCAGCTGAAGTTCAAAGAATCTGAAGTTCAGGTGAAGCATTCAGTGTAAAGTTAAAGGTAAAGTTTTTAAAAGAGAGGTCTTTTCATCCAAATTCTGCAGTTTCACGAGGGATGACACACTTTCCCCCACTTTATGTATGAGTGTCCAC
>NC_051400.1:8855019-8855259 GCF_015228065.2 Penaeus monodon
CCTCTGAATGATGTAGCCAGTATGCTGACCTTTTCTTTGTCTGTTATGCTTTAATAAGAGCACGTTCACATACAACTAAAAAGTGACTTGTGATGGTGTCTATCCTAAATATACTGGCACCATACTAACTGGATCTTGTGAGTGTTTACCGTGACTCCATGTTCCAGGGGGATTTTCTAGCGACGGGTTCTTGAAAGCGCATTTCCTCGACTGAATATGGAAGGAATAAAAATCGTAATG
>NC_051400.1:8855397-8855546 GCF_015228065.2 Penaeus monodon
GACTTCGCAACTACATTGTATATGTGAGGTGGAATTATTACATGATAGTCCATACTGGAATATTTATTGTGCTTTGTGATTTATATTTTGGTGAATTTCGCTTCGCTTTGTCCATGTTATTTTCATGGTGACGTTGCAGTGTTGTTCTA
>NC_051400.1:8856245-8856880 GCF_015228065.2 Penaeus monodon
GCTACAAGGTAGTTACAAATTCTGTCTTCCACCTCCGGTTCCGAGGCCCCAAGGCAGAAAAAAGCTGCTCGGAAATTCAGGCGCAGTTTACTTTTATTGCATTTATTTTTATTGCATTTCGAACGCATCAAAGTCTTTCGGTGCGACGTGGTAACAGTAGCTATCTGTCTCTTGCAAAGTTGAAAGTTACATTCTTGGGATTTTCTCTTCATTTTCGCCCTTTTCGGACAGAGAGGATGGCTTCCAGCTCTATATCGATAGAAACGTTGTTGTGGAAACGTTTTTGCACTGTTACTGTGGAATCTTTTTTTTTTCGATGTTCTGTAAAATAAACAAGAAACGTGTTTGCTCCTTTGATGGAAAAACGTTTCTGTACCAGTACTGCATTACATTTTCAGTTGGTGTAGAATCGTTTCTTTGCTGTTACTATGGAAACGTTTTATACTGTTACTGTAAAATAGTTTTCCTGTATCGTTATTGTCAACGTTACAGCTGACTTTTTTTTTACGACAGCATTCCAGTATTTAAAGAATTAAGAGAAAATAAAGAAAAAAAAATGTTTACATTTAACTTTTAACTGAAAACTATTGTTTATACTTACCTCTTGAAGAAAGCTATTTGTCCAATGCTTTAAT
>NC_051400.1:8858421-8858498 GCF_015228065.2 Penaeus monodon
CGAGATAAGTTTCAAAAATTTTCTCCCTCACCCTTCTACTTCCGCCTCCCGTTATAGTTTTCTCCCCCTCTTTAGCT
>NC_051400.1:8858872-8859263 GCF_015228065.2 Penaeus monodon
ATGTTCCATGCGTCACTTGGCTGTGTAATCTCCTTTTGTCCCCGAGAGCTTAATATCCGGGGTCTATTATGAGCTTATGACAATGGTGCGAAAAAAGTAAATATGGAGTAGCAGTCCTTACACAGCGTCTCAGGAGCTGGTGTCTCGTGTGAGATGGGGGGTGGGGGAGGAAGAAGGAAGGGGGGAAGGGGTGGGGAAGCCGGTGGGGGAGGATGGAAGGGAGGATAGGCGGGAGGGGGTGGGGGAAGGGGTCGGGAAGGGGGTGGGGGAGGAGGGAAGGGGGAAGGGGTAGGGAAAGGGTTTGGGGGAGGAGGAGGGAAGGGGTGGGGAGGGGGAAGGTTTTTAAGTCTTGAATTTGCGTCTTTCAGATTTAAATTTTTGATGGTGATAT
>NC_051400.1:8859731-8859902 GCF_015228065.2 Penaeus monodon
CTCTCAGCTTTTCCTCTGGTATCTGGCTCGGGCCCCTAGCACGAGACGTCCAATACATTCCTCAATATCCTTGCAGACCCTGATAGAGCAGAGAATTGCGCTCAGTCCACTTCCTTTTTTGCAATTTCATTCCTTTCCAACTCTTCCCCTAAGGTTGCCACAGCCCCTAAT
>NC_051400.1:8860024-8860339 GCF_015228065.2 Penaeus monodon
TACCGCTATGTCTCTAATCCAAGTGCTTTTTGGTCTTTCATTACTACGGTCCTGATCCTGGTACTCTAGTTCGTATTACAAGGGTCTGTTTGAATAGAGAAGACCCACAAAAAACTTGTTCATTTTTCCGTAACCTTTTCAGCAACGTGATCGTGCTAGTTTCTGGCATGTGGTAATTCATGTTATCCAATCCGGTGGGTCTGCTGTCTCCTGGCACTCATTCAGATGGTATGCCAGCTTGTTATGCAGATTGGTCAGTTTTTTTTTAATCCAAAATCCTTGCACAGCATCAAGGCCTGGTGCTTTTCAGTTTAG
>NC_051400.1:8860552-8860687 GCF_015228065.2 Penaeus monodon
TTTACTAAATTAAGTAGTTATAGACATTTGACGTTAAGAAATGTTTTGTAAATAAAGTTTCGCAAAAAATCTATATGATTACCTTTTAGCCTATTAAAACAATTAATTTCACTGGTAATGATCACCCACACTCCC
>NC_051400.1:8860763-8861009 GCF_015228065.2 Penaeus monodon
GCACACGAAGCCAAATCAGATGTGTTTATAAGAATATCCATTTCCTACTGAAAATTACTGGTTGATTGTTCCAACAATATTTCACTCGCTGACGTAATATCTGTTAGAGTCAAAATTGGTCGCTTCCGAAACAATTAACTGAGTACAAATATTTTCACTTTTCAGTTTGGCGTATATTCAATAAATTGTTTCATTTTATTTTTGAGAAAAAGGGAATAGGAAAAAAAACGTAGCTAAATAATTGAA
>NC_051400.1:8861602-8861751 GCF_015228065.2 Penaeus monodon
CGAAGTACCTCCTCCTATCCCCCTTCTCTCCCCCCCCCCCCGATGGGATAAGGGACCCCTAGCCCCCATGTTTCATCGCCGTCAGGGAAAAGGCCAAAGCTCAAGGCAAGGGATTTTTGGGGAGGAGGGAGAAAGGCTAAAGGAGATCA
>NC_051400.1:8862232-8862333 GCF_015228065.2 Penaeus monodon
ACGTAGAAGAGGAAGGAAATTAGAAACAGGAAAAATATAAGGGGAAAAGAAGGGAGAGAAGGAGAGAGGGAAGATGCAGAGGCGAGGAACGAGAGGGGGGG
>NC_051400.1:8863133-8863249 GCF_015228065.2 Penaeus monodon
ACAAAACAAAAACAAAACAAAATATGCAAGTGAATTTTATGCAGAGTAATTGAGATAGAACCAGGGCTATTTTGTTTGTTAGCGATGTAGAAATTGACATTAAGGAAACAAAATGA
>NC_051400.1:8864901-8865268 GCF_015228065.2 Penaeus monodon
TTTTTGTATCTCGAGCGATTCACTCTCCATCGTTAAACGTGGAAACAAACCAAATAAACTGTTCCTTTCCGTCGTATCACAATATGCAAATTAGGCCAATTATATTGCAGGAAAATTACAGCCTTTGAGAGCCGCAATATGACGAGGTCTTTTCGCGAACGGAATGCAAAATAATTGTCCATTGCATAAGGTCATTCATGCAATATGATGTCAACTCTTGGGTTCATGCAAACATCCATTCGGTATTAAAATTTAAATATGTTGATGAATATTCATTAACTCCAATTTGAATTTAGAACGTTATCTGCTGAGAGAATTTGAAAAAAATATATTGCAAGATGGTTTGGAATGACTACTATGTTGCAGT
>NC_051400.1:8867435-8867591 GCF_015228065.2 Penaeus monodon
ACTATTTCACAGGAACAAGATCCTAAAGTTGTTTTGTATGAAACGCTGCTCGCGCTTTCCTTGTTTTTTCCATTTCTTTTTTTATCTCCCTTTTCGCACATTCTTCTCTTCTCTGCTTGTATTTATATCTATTTCTTACCCCCCTCTTTGGTTCTT
>NC_051400.1:8867877-8868092 GCF_015228065.2 Penaeus monodon
CCATTAATCTGATTCCTAACGACGAAGCAAATAATATACGAGGAATAATCTCTGTTCTTTTTATTTTTTTTAATTTGTATTATTATATATTTTTAAAAATATTTGTTTTAAATAGAAATATTTCTCTCGACTGTGTGTTTTAGTAATGGCGCAAGCACGTAAAGGCACGCTCTGTCTGTTTTGATTTTGGGTCCTGTTGTGACAGGTTTTAATTG
>NC_051400.1:8868400-8868632 GCF_015228065.2 Penaeus monodon
ATACACACACCAAGGCACTTAAGCCGTGTGCTAAACGCCTGGCGCGCCGATGGCATCTTTTATGGCACTGTCTTGGCACTTTTGGCATCTTTCCGATCCTTGGCAAAGCAAATGTTATTCCTACACATTTTTTTTATGTAAAGATTTCTTATTGATTTTATCTATAACGTGATAGGTCATGGATTGTAAAAGTTGTTTTGATGTCAATATACTGTACCATTTTTTTCGGGAA
>NC_051400.1:8868970-8869121 GCF_015228065.2 Penaeus monodon
GCCTTTTCTCTTATTTTTTTCTTTGTTGTTTAATCATTTTAAGAGGATTACTGCAAGTTCCTCCCCCTGCTAAAAGCCTCTGTTATTTCGGCATGTGTGCAAGTGCAGAAGTACATTGCTGGCGGTAAAGGAACTGTTTTATACCATTAAG
>NC_051400.1:8869455-8870360 GCF_015228065.2 Penaeus monodon
CCCCCCCCCCCTATCCAAAGAATAAGCATCGCAGCAAATCGACCAAAACTCCCTGAATTTGACCGCCATCAATATATTCGCGTGAATACAGCACACGCGCGGAATTCGTCACGAGAAAACCGAACGCTTCTCCCCCCCCCAACACAAAAAAAGAAGAACACGAGTCGCGATGCAAACTTTTTCTTGAGGCTTTTCGAGTTCTTTTCTTATCTACTTTCGAGACTTTTTCTCGGGGACGCGTTTCCGCCGCTTGAAGGCATCGCCGGGTGATTCGTCCATTCTTCGTCTCGTGCGGTTCGTTTGTTCTTTGGTTCGTGCGGTTCGTTTGTTCTTTGGTTCGTGCGGTTCGTTTGTTCTTTGGTTCGTGCGGTTCGTTTGTTCTTCGTTCGTATTTTTTTTGTTCTTCGTTCGTGCGGTTCTTTTGTTCTTCGTTCGCGTTTTTTGTTCTTCGTTCGTGCGGTTCTTTTGTTCTTCGTTCGCGTTTTTTTTGTTCTTCGTTCGTGGGTTCTTTTGTTCTTCGTTCGCGGTTCGTTTGTTCTTCGTTCGTGCGGTTCGTTTGTTCTTTGTTCTTGAGTTCTTTTGTTCTTCGTTCCTGGGTTGTTTGGTGTTTTCCCTTAAGTTCTAGTGTTTCGGTCTTTGTTCTTCTGTTCTTCTTCCTTGGGGTCTTCGTTTTGGTTTCTTCTCTTCTTCATTTGGGGTTCTTCCGTTGTTCGTCCTTGAGTTCTCCCGTTTTTTTGTTCCTTTTTTGGTATTTTCTTTTGAGTTCTAGTGTTCTTCATTCTCGGTTCTTTTGTTCTTCGTTCTGTTTCTTTGTTCTTGAGTTCTTTTGTTCTTTGTTCTTGGGTTGTTTGGCATTTTCCCTTAAGTTCTAATGTTCTTCGCCTTGAGTTTCTCGGTTCTTTGCA
>NC_051400.1:8870504-8870867 GCF_015228065.2 Penaeus monodon
CGTGTTGGATTCTCTGGTACTTTGCTTTCCGTTCTGAAATTCTTTGTCTGATTGAGTCCTTTGTTCTCCTGTTCTTCACTCTTGATTATTTCTGTTCTTCGTTCTCTGGTTATCTGGTATTTTGGTTTCTTCACATTTATTCATTTTTCTTTTATTTTCGTGTTTTTGGTTCTCTGGTGTTTTCTTTTCGGTTCTATTAAGTCATGGTTCTTCGGTTCTGTGGTTCATTTATCTTAAATTCTTTGGTTCTTCTTAATTGCGTTCTTTGGGTATTTTTCTTTATGTTCTAGTGTTCTTTGCTTTAAGTTCTTCGGTTCTTCGTCTTTGGTTCTGTGATTCTTTCGTTTTAAATTCTTTGGAGCG
>NC_051400.1:8870950-8871752 GCF_015228065.2 Penaeus monodon
CTAAATTCTGGCTAGAATTCTTAGGAGCATTGTTTTCTTTTCGTCGTTTTTCTGTTTTCTTTTTGTTCTTCGCCTTTTTTTTATTGTCTTGAATTGTTCGGTTCTTCGCACAGGTTTCTTTTTTTTCTTCGGTTTCTCTCGAGGTCTTTATTTCTTCCTCTTAAAGGTTTCGTTGAGCGTCTTCGATTTTCCGCACTTGTTTCTTCAGTTCTTTGTCTGATGTTCTTCAATTCTTTGTCTAAGGTTCTTCAGTTCTATGTCTGAGGTTCTTCATTTTTTTGTCTTTGTTCTTCAGTTCTTTGTCTGATGCTCTTCAATTCTTTGCCTGATGTTCTTCAATTCTTTGTCTTTGTTCTTCAATTCTTTGTCTGATGTTCTTCAGTTCTTTGTCTGATGTTCTTCAATTCTTTGTCTGAGGTTCTTCAGTTCTTTGTCTGATGTTCTTCAGTTCTTTGTCTGATGTTCTTCAGTTCTTTTTCTTTGTTCTTCAATTCTTTGTCTAACGTTCTTCAGTTCTTTGTCTTAGGTTCTAAGGTTCTTCCTTTTAGGTTTTTCTTCATCAGGTGCTCTTCGATTCTTCGTGATAGATAATTTTTGATTATTGAATTGTTTTCCCCACTTTATTTTCTTATCTTCTTCTTTATTTGGTATTTTCTTTTAACCTCTCTGTCTCTTTCTTTCATGCTTAAGATCTTGTTTTGGATTCCTCACCTTCGTTTCTTCTCCTTCGATTCGTTGTCTCCTTTTGGATTATTTGCTTTGTCCCGTTTATTCGGTTCTTTGGCTTCGTATTTTTGGTCAG
>NC_051400.1:8872005-8872103 GCF_015228065.2 Penaeus monodon
ATTTCAAATGCCTAATTAACGTAATATCCTTTATGACATTGTTTTACGAATATCAAAATACAAAACGTTTCTCTTTAAATCCATAAGAATATTTTAAA
>NC_051400.1:8872202-8872318 GCF_015228065.2 Penaeus monodon
CTCCCTATATAGACCGAATAATAAAGTCGATACGAAAAGATACGAAACGAATAAACTTTTCAAAACAAAAGTGAGGCGAGGATAGATTGATCTGGGTGTGGTGCATCAATATGTGA
>NC_051400.1:8872548-8872628 GCF_015228065.2 Penaeus monodon
TATTATTTCGTAGGGAGAAAATTCAAGATTCAAAATTGAAAATATTAATTCCATTTGTTACAATACTTACTCTTATAAAT
>NC_051400.1:8873846-8873984 GCF_015228065.2 Penaeus monodon
CCGAGAGAACGAGAAAGATAGACAGACAGCGATATCACTGTGCCGAAACCTTAATCCACAGCATCTTATTCTGCACTTTCTGCATGGTTGTTGATCACGCCCATCGGCACCACTACAGCTGGGGGGGGGGGGGGGACG
>NC_051400.1:8874100-8874365 GCF_015228065.2 Penaeus monodon
CTAAGGCGGCAGGGAGAGGAGAGAGTAGGAGTAGGGGGTGGTAGGGAGAAGGAGGTAGGGAGAAGGGGGTAAAGAGAAGGGGGTAGGGAGAAAGGGGTAGGGAGAAGGGGGTAAAGAGAAGGGGGTAGGGAGAAAGGGGTAGGGAGAAGGGAGTAGGAGGAAGGGAGTAGGGAGAAGGGGGCACTATGGGTAAGGGGAAGGTGGAGAGGTTGGAAGGGGGAGGGATATGGTTGGAGGAGGGGGAGGGGATGGTCGGGGAACAGAG